>NW_019154087.1:15489079-15497633 GCF_002288905.1 Enhydra lutris kenyoni
AAGAAAGAAAGAAAGAAAGAAAGAAAGAAAGAAAGAAAGAAAGAAAGAAAGAAAACCTGCTCCAAAAACAAAAATAAAAACAAACAACAACAAAGAGAGAGAGAGAGAGAGAAAAGAAAAAAGAAGTGAAAATACAAACAGAGAATCAAAAAACTATAAGCCTGATTCCAAAGAAAAAGAAAGAAAGAAAAAAAAAAGGAAAAAAGTACAGTCCTATTTCCACCAGAATTGAAGGTGACACTGTGAGACACTGTATTATCAGTATACTTGGTGCAACAGCATGCTGTCTGTGTTGCTCTTCTCGGGGAGGGGCCAGCTGCTGGCTCAGAGTCAATCCAAATCAGGTAAAAAAGCACTTACTAAGCACGGGGGCGGGGGGTGGGGGGGCGTTCGTGTAAGCAGCTCCTACCTCCATCAGCACTGCTGTGTTTGTTGCTCTCTGAGGTCCCACCAGGTTGCCTGCCAGGGTAAAATGGCATCATTCCACACTCTTGTCCTCAGACTGGAAGAATCTCATAGCCCCTGATGTTTAGGAAGACCTCACAGAAAAGCAAGGGCTATCAGTGTGTGTGGTGCTACAGATCTCTTGTGTTTTATCTTAGGTGTCTGGCTGAGGTTCAAATCTCCAAATCTCCTGCATTTCATCTTTGTTATAGGGTTGTCATTTAAAACTCCAAATCTTAAAGGAGGCAGTACTGCTTGGATCTGCTTCCTCTTCCAGATTAGAGCCTCACTATGCTGTCTAGTGTTCTTTGTTCCAGAAAAACAGTCCCATGCCTGTGCAGGCACAAAATCTATTGTGTGGTACCACAAAAAGCAGTGACTAGAGACCAGGTTGTCCAGCCCCTCTGTGCCTGTCATTGTTGCTTTCCAGTAAAAGGCCATTTGTTGGCTCTCCAGGATCCTTTGACCTTGGAGAGGCAATATACCCTCTTCCAAATGTATTCCAGGAAGAAGAACAATCTCTCCAAGTGTGACTCCACTTTGTGGGAACTCTTGGATCTTAGCCCTCCTTCCTCCCGGGAGCATAGGCTACAGCTCTGCTCCTATGAAAGTCACTCACTTTCAAAACCAGAATTCGAGCCATACTCACTGTTTGCAAAAAACCTGGCACACTCGGTTCCCCTGTCTCCCAGTCTGTGGTCCAAGGGGTTTTCTTATGCAAACCTGATGCCCTGTTCTCTCAATCCCTCTCCACAACCCCCTACCAAAGCCTTCCCTCCCTCTACAACTCGGCAGTTTTTCTTTCCCCCAATTCACTTCTATACACATCGTACCTGCCACACTGTCCCCCTCCAACCATGGAGATCCTTCTTCCAGTCCTCAGATTGATTTCCTGGGTGTTCCAAGAATTCTAACCTCAATAGAGCTGTGTTTGATGGATGAGGAAAGCCCAGCAAGTCCCTTTACTTCTCCACCATCTTAACTCCTCCAAGAAACTTGCATGTTTTAAATAACTTCCACTAGTCATGTCCTCACTAATCTTTGATTTTGTTCTCTACTATCTAGAAGAAATGTCTTTGAAATATCTAGTTATTTAATTGTGTAAAATATCTCTTTGTAATTTATCTATTTCCCTTTCTCTCATGTTCCCTTTTTAAAAGTATGTTTCTGAATTCGTATTATTGATATATTTTCTATTGATTGGACTTTTTTCATCTGAAATGTCCCTTTTTGTCTCTAATACGTATTGCTTTTAAATCTATGTTTGTGATATTAGTATAGATATTTAAATTTCCTTCTAGTTATGATTTTCAGTTTTTTTATTTTATAATTAATTATGTCCTTATCTTCAAAACATGTATGCTATAAACAGAATTTGAATATATTGTGTTTTTATCTAGTATGACAAACTTTAAAGAATTAAATCCATTTTTAATGAGTAAAAATTACTCAAATACTTGAGTTAAATTTACCATTTTCTATTTTTCCTTCTTTTTTGTCTCATCTGTACTGTGCTGTTGTCCTCCCCATTCCTTAACTTCTTTATTATTGTTTATCTTTTCACTTTAATTTTTAATGTAAACACCTTATATAAATATCTTACTGTTTATTTAGAGACTACCTCCTTTACTTATTATAGTTCAACTTAGACATAGTTTAACTACAATTTTCCCATTCTTTCTTTTCCATTGTTTTATCATGAATACTAATTCTAAGCCTTTAAAAAACCCTCCAGATGTTACTGCTGTTATGAACCACTGTACTTTTAATTATATGTTTATATATTTAATATTTAATATTTAATTATATTTACAGTGATCTAGTATGAATATATAATATATACTTCAGCATATAATTATATATTAATTAAATATTTTTAAATATATAATTATATTCATTATATGTTTGCCTATTCTGGCACATTTCATTCTTTTGTGTAATACTCTGCTTCAATCTGGAATTACTGGATTTCTCTTGAAGAATTCCTTATACCCTCTCTTATAATGTAGCCCTGTTGGCAAAACAAACAAACAAAAACAGATATTTTTTAATTTATTAATATACTCATTTACTTTTATGTTTGAGAGCTATTTTGCTATGTATAGAATTCTAGGTTGATAATGTGCAGACATTATTATTGTTGTTGTTGTTGTTCTCATTTTCAGTTCCTTAAATACATTATTCCAGTGTCCATTGCCCTGATTTTCTGTAAAGAAAATCCATCCATGTTTCTATTGCAGTTTTGAAGTTACTGTGTCTTTTAACTCTGGCTGCTTTTACACATTGTGTATTTGATTTTTAGTATTCTAACTTGGATGTGTCTAGATGTAATTTACATTATGTTTATCTTATTTGTCATTTACCAAGATTCTTGAATTTGCTGGCCATGATATTCACCATTTTTTAACATTCTCATTCATTAACTATTCAAATATTGATTCTTTTTCATTCTTTTCATCATCTCCTTTGAGATGCCAATTACACACATTTAGATCACTTAATAGTACGTATTATATACTTATTGACAAGATATGCCAGAAAAGAAAAGAAAATCTTTAATAAATAGGCACATACCAGGGGACTGGCTGCAGTGGAGAAAACATTTTGAAAAAATGTATACTGGGACACCTGGGTGGCTCAGTGGGTTAAAGCCTCTGCCTTCAGCTCAGGTCATGATCCCAGGGTCTTGGGATCAATTCCTGCATTAGGCTCTCTGCTCAGTGGGGAAACTGCTTCCTCTTCTCTCTCTTCCTGCCTCTCTGCCTACTTGTGATCTGTCTGCTAAATAAATAAATTTTTTAAAAAAGAAAGAAAAAATGTATACAACACATTCCAGAGCTAACAGTAAGATTACATCTATGAAACTGAGCAGCAAAAGAATGTCAACGAGAAACATTGGACAAAGAGACACAGGAAATATAAAAATAGGGAAGTGAAGAACATTTTATACTTAGGTAAGTATTTAAAAGTCTAGGTAGCCAGACATATGAGAATTTCAAAATGATAGTGTTGCTACACTATTAGATATTTTTAAAATTATTTTTATTAACATATAATGTAGCTACAATTTTTTTTTAAAAATCAAGAGATTGGAATAAATGTTTATGATAGGAGAATAGAGTCAAAGTATCTACTCTAAGCAGACAATAAATAATCACATTCCAGACACAGGCAATATGGTCTTAAAAATTTCCCATTGGATCAGAGGAAGTTCCTATGACTTTTCAGTGTAGCAAACAAAGGTGGGAGCAAGATGATGGGAATGCATATCATGACACGTATGCATATCATGACAGTAATTGCAGATTGTGATAACTCAAGTTTCCTTTTAACAGTCCTTTATCACAGTGCTAATGAAGTTGGGGAGGGAAAGTTTAGGTAATTAGTGAAATTGAAATTGAGAATATTTCCCCTTTCATAGTGGTACATTGCACACTTTCGATAGAATCCAGTCTATTTTTCTTTTTTTTAAGTGGGCTCCATGTTGACCTGAGTGAAATCAAGAGTCAGATGCTTAATTGACTGAACCTCCCAGGTGTCCCAATATAATCTAGTTTTTTTAAAAGAAAAATTTCTTGGTAGCTTAGAAACTATATTTTACATTTTGTATATCCAATTAAATGGTTTATAGTACAAAATTTAAAAACAGCTTTAAGGAATACATAAAAAAATATTTAATGATTATCAAGTCTTTGAACAAAAGTTGACAAGTCAATTCATGCATTATTTCAAGATCAGTTATCTAATTGTGTCATTATTTAATGCACTTTTCCATGTAAATTTGTTATTCTGTTACTGACATCAAAGACATTAACCAAACTGTCTTCGCCATTTTGAGAGATTACTTTGTCATAAATTTTATCTAGTTCATATAGTGTTATATGAGCATATGGTACGTTATAAACAGAGGAGAGTTCCTTACTCTGACTTATACATAATTGGTGCTTGTCAACATGAGCATCTGTAGCATTCACTGATTAACATATTTTTTTCCAAAGAAAAGTGAAGTAACAAATCCCACAAGATCAACAATGTCTAATGAGAATATCATTATTTTTACATTAAGATTTACCTCCAGTACAATTAACTTATATGATTGCAGTTCACTACAGTATGTTATCTTGTTATTGAAAAGACATACCATTTCCCTAATTATATTTTAAATGAATTAATATTGCCTATAAAATGATGTATTATTTCACTAAGTTAGCATTCAAATTCATAACAACCTGTACTGTGTCCTCATTAAGCCTATTCTATTACCAAACAGATGGGACTATAATTCAGTGTTGCAATTTAATATCTGCGTAAAGTTATGCATGAGATTTAATTTCACAAATCTATTTCATCAAATTTAAAATAAGGATAATATTGGTCTCTATCAGGATTGGGACCCTTGTAGAAATATCTGTCTTTATGTATTAAATAAACCGTTTCATTATAGGAAAAATAAAGAATCTTTTCTTGTGTCAATTTCAGTGCCTGTAATAACTTTTTTTTTTAAATATTTTATTTATTTATTTGACAGACAGAGATCACAAGTAGGCAGAGAGGCAGGCAGAGAGAGAGGAGGAAGCAGGCTCCCTGCAGAGCAGAGAGCCCGATGCGGGGCTCAATCTCAGGACCCTGGGATCATTACCTGAACCAAAGGCAGAGGCTTTAACCCACTGAGCCACCCAGGCACCCCTCCTGTAATAACTTTTACCTGTAGTACTTCTACCCATTTTTCTAAATCAAATATCAACAACAACAAAAAATGTTCCTTTTTTTTTTTTTTTTTTTTTTTGGTATTCCCAGGAAGAAGGCCCCTTTCACTCTTTAGTTACTCTATGCTGATGTTACTAATCAATACAGAGTTACCAGTTTGCTTGGGTCAACAATAGTATGTAATGATGGAGTCTCCCATTTTGAATGACTCCAGCACTATTTGCTATGCTGTATTTTGGATAAGAGTTATCAAGCATTCATTTTCAGTTAAATTGGGGTCAAAGATTAAGTCTTTCCATTTGGTACATTATCCTCCTTAAGTGTTTGTATACTATCTTGAATGATGAAACAAACAGATATTTACTGAACTTTATTTTAATTTTGGTATCACAATTGGCATTATTTGGCATCATTCAAAATATTAAAAACTTTTTGTCATTATTTTCAAAATATGAGGTTGGAATCTCCATATCAGAAAGTCCCCTTCCTATGCTTTAATTAAGTTTAAACAGTTTGTATGAGTGAATGCAATAATAAAAAGATTGTGAATTAAAAGATAAAATAATGTATAATTTCCATATCATAAGAACTCCTCTAGATTTAGCAGATACAGAGGTTAACCAGCTAACTAACTAAGCAAGCAAGTAAGCCTGTTTCCTTGATCTTACAGTAATGTGAGGTAGATTGGTATTTGAAAAATTAAATACCCACCCAGAAAAATGGTAAATTTAAATAAACATAAATAATAGCAACTGTAAGTTATTTAGTTAAATTTAAGAAATTACTACACCAGAATAGAATATCAGGTAGTAAAATTTGAGGATTCTCTGAATCAGGAATTATTTGCTAAAATCTGAAGGAATGGACTTCTACTTCTATTAACCTATTGATTTATATACCTTGGAAAATTCTGCCAGTAAAAAAAGCCAAAAGCTGATTAAAATATAAATATAAGACTTTATTTGAAAACATATTGCACCTTGGCAAGATAATAAGGATTAATCAGTAGTTAAAAAATAAAGAAGAATGTAGGAATAAAAAGGCTTAGTATGTTAGAATCAGCTTATTGCTTTAACAAACCCCAAATCTCCAAGTCTTAAGACATTAAAAGATTTTTTTTTCCCCCCATAAAATAGTTCAGTGAAAGTGTTTGGTGATTCCATGTGATAATTCTAAAAAGCCATGTTCCTTACACATTGTGGACTAAGGATTTGGAGCCCACTGTTTAGAATTTTGGTTTATAATCAGATATTTTCTTGCAGCTCTGCTGGCACAAGATTTCTGCACTCTATTCCATTTAATTTTGGCTTATAAAATGACCAAATCCTCTGGAGCGCAACAATTTTGATCTAATATGTTACTAAATCCAGGTATTTGCAACCAATATCCTTTTAACACACTATTTTCAAGTTTTTACAGAGTTGTAGCTTGGTAGGTCCTTAGTTTACCTCCCAACTTCTAAGTTATCACAGATAATAGGTGTTATCTCATGCATGTGTTTTACCATTGTTTAGCATGAATATACTGCAGATAATTCTGTAGAACCAAACAACTTCATACCACAATGGACTGAAACCAAAAAAAAAGTTTCTATTTTACTGATAGCATATGTGAAAAGACTATGTGGCTTTGAGTTCTCCTCTGCTTTTCCATTTACTCTAGGATCAAAGCTGATATTACAGCTACTACCAGAAACATTGCCAGTCACTGTGTCAGAAAGAGAACTTTGAAGGCTCTAACACCAGGTATTAATACTCTGGTCCCAAAGTGTTATGTCACTTTCACTTGTAGTTCATTTGAAAGGATTAGTTCCATGAACTTGTCCAATCACAAAAGAACTAGAAAAAACATACGTATGTATAAGGTAACATACATATGTAGAATGAGGTGAGCCAGAAATATTGGGAAACAACAGTAATGATTAATATGTAGATCTTTATGGGTGTGTTCTAGTTTTATGGTCTGTGTGTTCTATGAAGGCTCAACCAACATGTTCTGTAATCCTTAGCTGTTGTCACCTGACATTAAGGAATTACAACATTTATTATTACAAAAATGCAAATTATCATTTTGTGGATTAGATAAGTACTATTAGGATGCTTAGAGTAAAACCCAAAGTATCAGTGACTTAACACAAGAAAGTTTACTTCTTGTTCATGAAGAGTTACATCAGTGGTATGGGGGCTCCACTTCAAGTGATTATCAGTACTTAGGCTCCTAGAATCTTTTGGCTCTGCCATTATCAACTCATGGACACTGACCCAGGAGCCAGAAAAGAGTGATTAAATAATGTCTGTGTGGGAAATTTTCAAGCTTGAGATCTAGAAGGTTCACATATCACTTTTGCACATGTTCCATTGCCCTAAACTTAGTCACATAGACACACATAACTAAATATACATGGTCCAAGATAATGTGACTCCTGGTTGATAAATGGTATCCCAGTAATATTTTTTAGCTTATAGTATATTATGGTTCAAATTAACTTTTCTTTTATTAGCTATTTAAACATAAAATTCCTGAAGACATTTTTATTTAAAGTTGTCTGATTTGCTAGTACACTTAACCAAGTGCAAGAAGCATTTTCAAATTCTCTCTGGAAAAGCATAAATTCAAACCAGACTCCAGATATACAGGTTAATTTCCCAAGCACCTGAGTTTATGTCAAAAATATATATTATGCATTAAAAAATATGAAGAAAGGACAACAGGAAAACAAACAAAACAAATTGTTTACTTTTGGAAGTTTTATAGAGAATACAGTAGAGGTGAAATCTATATAATTTAAATCCAAATGAAAAGTTTTTGAATTAACTAGAAACAAGCATTACAAAAAAGTCCAGGACTTTTTAAATAAATAATTCTAGAAGTTAAAAAAAAATACAAAACTATTCAAGAATAATAGACTCTTTAAAAGGTACAGTAGATAAACCTAAAGAAAAAACTATGAACTTGGAAAAAAGGTATATGGGCACCTGGGTGCCTCAGTTGGCTAAGCAACTGCCTTCAGCTCAGGTCATGATCCCAGGGTCCTGGGATTGAATCCCACCTTAGGCCCCCTGCTCAGCAGAGAGCCTGTTTCTCCCTCTCCCTCTGCCTGTTGCTCTGACTACTTGTGCTCTCTATCTTTCTGTCAAATAAATAAATACATCTTAGAAAAAAAAAAAAAAAAGAAAGAAAAAAGTTATAAAGACCTTAAAGAATATAGTCCAGACATAGAATTAAATAAACTATGATGGTGATGGCTGAGTGGCTCAGTCAGTTAAGCATCCAACTCTTAATTTTGGCTCAGGTCATGAACACGAGGTTGTGAGATTGAGCCTGGCATTGGACTCTGCACTGAGCTTGGAGCCTGCTTATGATTCTCCCTCTCCCTCTGCTCCCCCTTCTCTGTATCTCATAA
>NW_019154087.1:15497643-15524320 GCF_002288905.1 Enhydra lutris kenyoni
AAAGAAAGAAAGAAAGAAAGAAAGAAAGAAAGAAAGAAAGAAAGAAAGAAAGAAAGAAAGAAGAGAGATAATACTAAGGTACAAGGAAGAAAATAAGAGAAGGCTTACATACAGAATAACATTATTCCAGTAGGAAATAATGAAAATAGAAACAAAATGATTTTCAAAAAGATATTAACCTCTTTCACAATTGCCAAAACATGTATAATATAAATACAAAATTCATAATGAAACTCAAAGAAAAACATTAAAACATCAAAGTGGAGGATAAAAGAGCAGCCACAAAAGAAAATGGTCACTTAAAAGTCAAAAAAAGAGGGGCGCCTGGGTGGCCCAGTGGGTTAAAGCCTGTGCCTTTGGCTCGGGTCATGATCCCAGGTTCCTGGGATCGAGCCCCGCATCGAGCCCCACATCAGGCTCTCTGCTCAGCAGGGAGTCTGCTTCCTCCTCTCTCTCCGCCTACTTGTGATCTCTGTCTGTCAAATAAATAAATAAATAAATCTTTTTTTAAAAAGTCAAAAAAAGAAATTAAGAGACACCTCTTTTCTTTTTTTTTTTTTATTTATTTATTTGACAGAGAGAGAGAGGGAGATCACAAGCAGGCAGAGAGGCAGGCAGAGAGGCAGGCAGAGAGAGGGCGGGGGAAGCAGGCTCCCCGCGGAGCAGAGAGCCTGATGTGGGGCTCGATCCCACGACTCTGGGATCACGACCTGAGCCGAAGGCAGAGGCTTAACCCACTGAGCCACCCAGGCGCCCTGAGACACCTCTTTTCAATAACATCCATAGGAATCATGAAAATAAACACACACACACACACACACACACACACACACACATTTGAGAGGAAATACTGCCAGATTAAAAGTTTAGACCCAAAGAAGTGAGTTTTTAAAGGGCAAGGGCAAAATTCTTTCTGGTTAACAAAATATGAAAGCATTTATCAATAATATACTATCATTTCATAATAGAAAAATATTTTAGAAGAGGTATCAAATGCAATAAGAAATTTGACAATGATATTAAAACTAAATGTACATTGACTAGGTAATAATAATAATATCTAATTTGTTGGTTTAAAATAGAATTTATAAATTAGCAATAATTTCAAGTGGCAAGTGACTAGGTTTAGTCACACACTAGACTTTTGCATTATTAAGCACAGTATAAGAATATTAAAACATTATAACCGGAAAAATGTTAATTTAAATTATAGACAATTAAAATAATAGACATATAACATTTAGTTTTTAGAGAAGTACAGGGAATAAATTGAATAAGAAGTATAAAAAAGTATAGTTCACTGGATGAGACAATAGGAAGAACTAAAATGGGAAGAAAACATTTCATGGGAACAGAACAGTTTATATAACAGTAATATGGTGAAAGAAAGTTTATCTTTTATGAATAACCAAAAAAATGTGTGTCAATCTTTCAGAAAAGCTTTGTGATTATTAATTTTATCTGTCAATTTAGCTGGGCTAAGGAATGAACAGAAAGCTGGTAAAACATTATTTCTGGGTGTGTCTGTGATAGTATCACTGGTATAGACCAGCATTTGAATCAATAGATTAAGTATAGAACATCTTCCCAATACAAGTGGGCATCATCTAATCCAGTTGAATTAAGAAAAGCTGAGTTGAGCTCAAAAAGGTTGGACAAAACACATTCATATTCATGTGCCAGCACTTGCGTGCACATACATGCATGCACACACACGTGCGCACGCGTACACACACACACACACACACACACACACACACACACACCACACACCAAAATCTGTGTGAAGATATTGGAGAACCATAAGGCAACCAGGACACAAGAGGCCAGGACTGTGGAGAAAAGGGATATGCACTGACATAAACATTGACAGTTTTGGAGTTCTATCCCTTGAAATATCTGTTGATTCTTAACCAGTCTGGGTCCTAAAGGATAAAAAGCATAATAGAATTCTGAAGTTAGCAGGCTGGGAACCTGAGTGGAATGTGAGGGGTGTTTATACAGCATAACTGTGGCCACAAAACCTGAAGTTGAGGAATATCAAAGCAGCTAGGCTGCGAGAGGATAGTTTTTGGTAACAAAGGGAGAATGCTGAGGTATGCCCAGTGTTCTGCATCAGCAGAACATAAGCAGGGCCATTTCATAAGCAGGGCCAAAGGACTAAAAAGCAAGCAGAAAAGGCTAGCTCAGAGCAGTAAAAAACTGGAGTTTAAGGTCCACCAAGTAGTAGAAATACTGGTAAACACCACATTCCAGACTTCCCTGAAGGTGGAACAAGCTATGAACCAATCTTCAAAAAGACTGAAATCCACTTTCAAGTGGACCCAAATCCATAAATTGATGTGCATATATTTTAATGTCATGCTACAGAGCAAAATTAAATCTTTGGAGGAAAGTAACATTGTAAAGACTACATTATCTCTACAACTTTCCATGCAAAGTATTTAGCTTCTAATAACAACAACAACAACAAATCTTAAGAAAATAGATGTTAAAATGAAGGATGGAGAATTTTGCCAAACATCAAACATTTGGGATCAGAGAAAAGGGAATACAGAGAGTTGGTGGAGTATTAACCTCTATCACCAAAAAAGAAAAAAAAAAAAAAAAAGGAAAAAATTTAATGGAAAAGTTAGTTTAGGAAAGTAAAATAATTGAAACTAAAAATACAATAGACAGTGGAATTACTTAGTGAGATGATTTGTGACCAGAAAGATAAATCAACAAAAAACACACAGGTCACCAATGTGAAGAGGGAAAAACAAATGGAAAAGAGCACATGGGACATGATGACTCCAGAAAAATCTTAATTCTATAACCTGCTGAACATACTACAAAAAGAAACATTTCAGGCCAATTGCTCTCATAAACATAAATGTAGAAATCATAAGCAAAATATTAATAAACTGAATCCAAAGATGTATTCAGGAACTCGGAATTACTTTAACATCTGCAAGTCAAATATAATTCATCACATTAACAAAACAAAGAAGCACCACACAATTACCCCCAAAAGATGCTGGAAAAGCACTTTATAAGTTTCATATCCAACATGACCAAAACTCTTAACAAATTAGAAATAACAAGTAACTTCCCTAACTTCGTATTAACCTTTTATAAAAGAAAATATGCAAATTGTCAAACCTATGATAACTACCAACATATATATTCATTAGGAGAGTGCAAATTAAAACTACACTAAGATATATTTATGCACTCATCAGGATGGCTAAAAATAAATAGGCTAAAATACTAAAAATTGGAAAGATTGTAGAACAACAAAAGCTTTCATATACTTAAAATAAGAAGGAGAGTTAGTAAAATCACTTTGAAAACAGCTTGTCTCAACATGAATGAAGATGATTGTATAAATATACTACATCCCTAAAAGTTCACTACTATTTTTTTTTTTAAAGATTTTATTTATTTATTTGACAGAGAGAGATCACAAGCAGGCAGAGAGGCAGGCAGAGAGAGAGGAGGAAGCAGGCTCCCTGCTGAGCAGAGAGCCTGATGCGGGGCTCGATCCCAGGACTCTGAGATCATGACCTGAGCCGAAGGCAGCAGCCTAACCCACTGAGCCACCCAGGCGCCCCTGTTCACGACTATTTGTATAAATAAAACAGACCTGTGAATATATGCACCAAATGACATGTACAAGAATGCTAGATTTAAGATTATTTGTAATAATATTAATTTTTTCTCTGAGCACTAATTTAGCTTCAACTGACAAGTTTTGGTATGAATGTGACCCTTTTTCATCTCAAAGTGTGTTCTATTTTTTTCTTGTGATTTCCTCATTGACCATTGGTTATTGAGAACTATGCTATCATAATATAATTTTGAATTTTAGTTTTTTTGCTATGCATATCTAATTCCATCCTGTTGTGTAAGAATATACATTGTGTTGTCCCAATGCCTTTAAATTAATCAAAACTTGTTTTATGGCCTGGGATTTGTTCTATTCTGTATTGTGTTCCATGAATACTTGAGACCAATGTCTATTCGATATGTTTTATTGATGTCTTTCTAGTTTATAGTTCATAGTTACAGTTTAAAGTGTTGTTTTTGGGTTTCACTTAATGTTCCTCTTCTCAAGAATAGTATGGCTGTTGTGTGATTACATTGTGAAAAATAATATAGATATACATTTATGAATTACCCATTTTTCTAAATGTATCCTATACATGTATAAATAAATTTGAAGTATTTGTGTTCATCATGGTATCACACTGTGAGAAGATACTGGACACAAGTAGAGGTCCGACCACACAGTACCTCAAGGCAAATATTAAATATTTCTGTGTCGGGGCTCAGTTGGTTAAGTGACTCTCTGTATCTTCAGCTCAGGTCATGATCCCAGGATCCTGGGATGGAGCCATGTGTCAGGCTTCCTGCTCAGCAGGGAGTCGTCTTCTCCGTCTCCTTCTGCCTCTTCCCCCAGCTCTTGCTCTCTCTCTCAAATAAATAAATAAAATGTTAAAAAAAATTATTTGTGTGTCTAAAAGCATTGAAAAGTCATTTAATGAAGAGCATGGTTTCAGGGGAGCCTTGGTTGCTCAGTATGTTAAGTGGCTGCCTTCGGCTCAGGTCATGATTACAGGGTCCTGGAATTGAGTCCACGTCAGGCTCCCCACTCAGCAGAGAGCCTGCTTTTCCCTCTCCCTCTGCCTGCTGCTCTGCCTAATTGTGCTCTCTAGCTCTCTGTCAAATAAATAAATAAATAACGTTAAAAAAATAAAAAAGGGCTCGGTCTCATGGTCACACTTGCTCTTTAAAATTCTGAATGCAGAAATAGAGAATAGATTGGAAGAGGGAAAAGTAGATTTGGGAGAATAACCAATATTCCAGAAGATGCATGAGGACAATTTGGACTGCTGCCTCTGTGTGTGTGTGTGTGTGTGTGTGTGTGTATGAGAGAGAGACTGTCAGGAAAAATAGATGTAATGTTGATCATTATATCAATAGCATTTGATGTGGATTGGATTTTGGCAGGACTAAGGAAGAAGAGAAAGGTTCAAATATAACTCCTAAGTTTCTGTCCTGTGTAATAGAACAGTTGGAGATGCCTTTTATTAATAGGTAACAATGGAAGATGTTTACATAAGGAAATTTAAAACTTTTTATATTTAAAATGTCAAGTATGAAGTATTTGTAAGATATCAAACAGATATCAAACAAGCATGTTCCATCATGGCTCTGAGGAGAGATAAGAACTGATGGTATACATCTGTAAGTTTCCTGGGTGTAGTGGATTTTAAAACCAAGGATATGGGGGCGCCTGGGTGGCTCAGTTGGTTGGGCGACTGCCTTCGGCTCAGGTCATGATCCGGACTTCCAGGATCGAGTCTCGCATCGGGCTCCCAGCTCTTTGGGGAGTCTGCTTCTCCCTCTGACCTTCTCCTCTCTCATGCTCTCTCTCACTCATTCTCTCTCAAATAAATAAATAAATAAAATCTTTAAAAAAAAAAAAAAAAACAAGGATAGGAGTAAAATTGTTATGGGAGAAAATAGATTGAGAAGCAAAGTTTTTCCAGCGCTAAACCTGGAGGTTCTAGCATTTAGAGTTGCAAATGGGTTTGCAAAAGAAAATGTGAGTGCTCAGATGAAGTAGTAAGAAAAATCCTAAGAACTTTGTCAAGAAGATAAATGAGAATTCAAGCAGCAACACGTTGGGGTAGAGTGAGGTTTGGATTTACTGACACAGTGGGTATGGTTTAATTTAATAGTAAAAACTGGTCATTGAAAGAGAAACCACTTGTAGTCAATTGCAAGAATATCTATATCTATATCTATATCTATATCTATATCTATATCTATATCTATATCTATATGACATATATATATCTATTCTGTCATATGTCATATATATATATATGACAGAATAGAAACAGTAAATACAGGCAAATGTTTTGAGAACATTGGTTCCAAAGGAGGACTTACTTAAACTAGTAACAGGAGGGAGTATGATTCAGAAAGTTTTGTTATCATTACTGCTGCTGCCGTTGTTGCTACTGATTTTTGGATGACGAAATTTGAGGACATGTTTGTAAAAATGAGAAGAATCCAAATGTGAGAATCTGATTGCATATTGAAGAGAAAGAATAGATAATAAGCAAAGGGAGAGAAAACAGCCGAAAAGAGATCCAAAGCACAGATTGAGGCTTCTCCTTTCAAAGAGAAAGAGGTACTCATCTGGTGTAGCAGGTGGTTGGATTCCAAATCAATGGGTTTTGCAACTAAAAACAAAAAGCAAAAAACAAAAAAAGATACTGCTATCCAAAAATGTGATTTTGGGAATGAATTTTAAATATACCATTTTTAATATAAAATTTATTTCTGAAGCTTCTATTCTAGAAAAGCCTTGAGAAGAAAGTATATATATTCAGAAATGCTCAAACAGTATTAAATGAATAAATTTTTTTAAAAAGCATTTTTTGCCATACTTAGTAAAAATCACATTATTTATATATATACATTGTCATATTGTATACCTCTTCCATTTAAAGATATTGTTGATATTAGCATTTACATACAACTTAGTCATTTCAGATTGTAAAGGTGAAATCCCTGATAATGAAAGAGTTACAATATCCAGATTTATAGTTCTTATTGTAAATAGATGATGTAAATATTTACCCCTTCATAATTGTAATAAGATAAAGTATATACTCTAACTGAAAGAATATTAGGATTATATTTTATAGTAATAAGTATTAATTTACATAAAATAAATGCAATCAAACAAGTATTTCTGTTTGTATCTCCATAACTCAGCTTCTTTCTAATATTCCTCCAGGTAGTTTCATGTTTTGGATATGACAAACATATTTTAATTGCCTGCATTCTATATTGGGAATGCATGATACCAAGTTGGGAGTTATACAATTCTTGGCTCTGCAAAGTTCAAATTGTCAAAACAATGTAAGCACTACTTTCTGATTTTAAAGTACATCCTTTGTCTTTGTTAAATTCAGCTATTTTAATATTTCAGCAATCAGGATGCATCTGGAAGTCAATATTATCAGAAACTTTACAGCTACCAGTTAACAAAAATGATGACTGTAGCTTAATTTTTCTTAATAAGTGATGTTTTTGAAGCCTAGAACAGACAAGTGCGATGTATTTATTCTCCCAAATAATCACCAGAGTCTTGCAGGGTTGTATAATAAAATATGGAAATACAAGGAAAGAAGAAGAACTATACGAGTTTATCCAAATTGAAAGAGCAATACATGTGGATCCTATATGTTCTTAATATGCATTACAATTTCAGTATCAATTTCAAGGTTATGCTAAATTCAAAGATTGCAAATACAGGCTTTAGAAGGCAACATGTTACTATGATTCCATGATGTAAAACTGTTAATGGACTAATGGAACACAAAAGAATCACTTTCTCAATTAAGAAAGTTTAGAATTGCTGAAAAAACACCTAGGGTTATTTTGTTTTTGTTTTTGTTTTGTTTTGTTTTTAAGATTTTATTTATTTATTTGAGAGAGAGAGAGAGCCTGAGCACGACGGGGGAAGGGGCAGAGACAGAAGGAGAAGCAGACTTCCTGATGAGTGGGGATCCCCCATATGTGGCTTGATCCCTGGACCCAGAGATCATGACCTGAGCAAAAGGCAGATGTTTAACTGACTGAGCCACCCAGGTGCCCCCCAAACACTTAGGGTTCTTGGAGGAGCTATGGCTATCCAATCTGAAATTGTGGAACTGTTTTGTTACAAATGGAATAGGAGAATAGTAACAGAATACGAACTTGTGAGTATGGCATATTTACACATGCATGCAATTACACGCTAATGTTTATCTGTATTGCAGAAGAAAATAGAAACTACAAATTAAACCAAGGAACAATTTTTCTATTTTCTAACTTTTAAAAAGATCTCAAAAAAGATCATGATTTATCTACAAACTCACACACCAATTCCTTATTGACAGTAACTATATGGCAGAAAGACAATGAAAATAGTATACATTAAAACAACTTTTCAAGTGTTGGGACAACATAGCTGAGCTCTGCTCTACACAAATCATTTTTGTCAAAATCGCATGAAAACTAAAATTTCAGTCTCTCTAAACCAGTTAAGCTTATTTTTATAGGATTAAATATATAATGGGAAACTTTTCTAAATTGAAAAAAGAATGACAGAATTTTAATTAGCACCAAACACACTTTAGTGTAAATTGTCAATTTTCCTTTTACTTCTGTGGTATTGGCTTTTATATATATTGTGTACCTTAAAAAAGTAAAAATCTAAACAAAGTAAATCTTTCATTGTCTTGCTTAATTGCTTTAGCATAGTTTTGCATGTGTATAGCAGGAAATTCTACATTTCTAAAAATAAACTCATCTTTCTATGAGAGGAAAAAATGTGCTGGTATTTAAAATAATTTAGTCAGTTACACTCACATATTTAAGTATTTATTTTAAATGTCACCATGAAATGTTAATTTTGATATTTCCCTTATTATTTTTAATCTCTTGGGATGTATATATATTTTTAGCACTAGAATATGAACAATTCACAAGTAAGATCAATGTATTTCAATTTTAAAGCTACCATCAGGGATTCTTTGCAACCCAAAATGAAGATATCTGACACTACTTAGTAATCCGAGGGTTGTGCTTGTAATGATGTTCCTGTCCTACAAACTTTTTAAAAATTTTACTTGCAAAACATTATGACCTGAGTTTTTCAGTAACTGAAAATACAATAAAGAAGGATTTGGTGTTTTACACCAAGCTCACATCCAATGACAAATGTTTATCTGAAACTCAAAAGAAAGATTTTCTTAAATTTTACAGCAGAATTATTCTTTTGAAAACCATTTTTTAAACACTAATTCAAGCAAAAATCACAATCCATATTCCTGCTCTTTCCATATACACTTCATGGTCTTAACATGTTTTTCTCCAATATTATCCATAAACTCTTTATTGGAATTCCATTTTTTTCTGCAACCATGTTATGGACACAATATTTTGAACTTTAATTTCCCTTTCCTCAGTGAAGTTTTCTTGGTCCCTGTCTTGGAGTCTAAAATCAGAGAAGCTAATCAGGTGTGTGATGAGGTAAGAGTTGCAGAATACTTTATCTCTTTTTTCCTTTAAGTTAATATTTTAACAGGGACATTTTCAAGATAATTCAAGACATTTTCAAGATAATTTTCTTTCTTTTGTTTTCTGAATGAACCAGATGACTCCAATGGATGGGGCTTGGGGACGGAGAAAGAAAGATAACGTTTCTACAGAATAGTGTGAAATAAAGCTAACTTTGATAAAATCCAATTTGATGATATTCCATTAAAATGCTCCCAGTGGTTGTATATTTTGTATCCATACATATAAATCTTGCTCTGACTAAACACTATGATTATGTAAAGATTAATCTGATTTAAAATGTTTCTCTAAAGTGTTAAAATTATTGGTTAATAGTTAATTTAATAGTGGGAGGAAACTAGCTCATTTGACTCTGGATGTCTAGACATCCTATATACATACACACATAAATAATATACATACACATACACATATGTAATATATATCCCATATATATTATATATACATATATACACATATGTATGTAAATACACATAGATATTATATATTACATACACATACTATAAACACTGTATCATATAATATATAAATGTTATTAATATTTTAATATCATATGATAGGAAATTCAGGGTTCAAAAACTCATTACTTTTATCAAAGCTGTATCTTTAGTAAGTTATATAAATTTGGTTTGAACCCAAATGACTGAGTTCATAGTCACTGGACTCTAACAATTAAATTCTATATTTTCTACCTTAGTCACTTACCTATAAAACATCTTGATCTCATTATGAGGTCTTCTGGAATACTCTGATTTCCTCAGCAACAAAATTATAACTCCCAAATGGGTGGCATCTGCAAATGGCTCATTACTTTATTTTGAGATATCTCTATCCTCCTGGAAAAATGCACTGGATCCAGCACCAGATTGCCAGGAACTGAGCTGTGTTCTGACAGCTTGCTAACTGCACAATTTAGGACAAAAGAATTAATATCTCTCTTGCTCAGTATCTCCATCATAAAAATGAAAATTGTATAGTATACTAACTCCATAGAGTTGTTGCTTAGGATTAAAATATATAAAGCCCTAGGAATAATGCCATAGTTATTAATTTTATTGTTCTATGTCAGTATATTTTCCTTCTTTTTTCCCCTCTATCTTCAGAAAGTATGTTCTAGAAGACCTTGGTCTCTTATGGTTGGTATTCATTTAGTTTGTTACCTTGTGAAAAGTAGCAATTGAGTTAAATTTTGACTCGGCTTATCTTCTTTGTAATTTAATATATTTCAATGAGATTTGATTCATGTGTAGAAATAAAAAAGACAATACAGGTCATTACATGGGATGTTGTTACCTGTCTAGTTTTACAAACTAAAACTAAAAGTCCCTTGATACTTCATAGGATTCTTAATTGATGAAATTAATAAAGACCTTTGAGAAAAAGCTTACAAGATAGTTGTCATTTGAACAAATATTTTTATTTTAATAACACCTTAAGCACCTATTATTGAGAATTAGTATGCTATTTCCTAACTCAGAGAAGGTTCTTGCAGTAATGCTAATCTTAACATAGCTTTTAAACATTTATTTCATTATGACTATTTGTACTGTGATTAGAGCTATAATAATTAATACCATATTTTATTGTTCATTTTGACGATCGCAATGAATTTTATCAATATGCAAATTAGTGATGTAACTGATATTTATTAGCTCAAAGCGTTATGCTGAGCATATAACAAAAACTTTCATTTGTCCTTTTATTTCCCCTGCTGGAGAACAAACTACAATTTGTATCCATCAAAGAAGAATGAAATTCAATACTTTACCTTTCAATGATATTTATTCATAGATTCCACTCTCCCCTCAAAAATATAGACTCTAGAGATTTAGGGACATGCCATAATCTCTCTTTTAAGTTGACATATGTTCAAGGTGTGTATTAGGATACTAGACTGCCAAATAGATTCAATAAAATACAAACAACACTTCATATTTTGTTCGTTCTTTGTTTTGCCAATTTCAAAGAAAGAGAAAGAGGGAAGGAAAATGAAAACACATTTTTAAACAAATATGGCTTTGTTCCAGCACAGCACAAGTAGAGTTTTACCTACAAAACTATTTAAAAATGTACTTGAGGGGCGCCTGGGTGGCTCAGTGGGTTAAGCCGCTGCCTTCGGCTCAGGTCATGATCTCAGAGTCCTGGGATCGAGCCCCGCATCGGGCTCTCTGCTGTCTAGGGGAGCCTGCTTCCTCCTCTCTCTCTGCCTGCCTCTCTGCCTGCTTGTGATCTCTCTGTCAAATAAATAAATAAAATCTTTAAAAAAATAAATAAATAAAAATGTACTTGAAGGGAGAGTTTATTGTGCCATTAATGTGCTACCAGGTTGGTTTTATTTTTTCAGTTCGCAATTGTCATAGCAACTTTGGATGTTCAGAACTTCTTGGGGCTTCCTTTCTGTACAGAGGTAAATACAATTTGTCTTCAAAATCTGTACATGAGTCAAGAGTAAATTTAAGGGTACAATATAGGGCCAGAGGAAAAAAGCACTGTACTGGGGGATTGATTATAGGCAAAATGAAGAAACATTAAAGGGAAATAAGCATGAAGAAGCTCCTTTTCTTCTTCTTCTTCTTCTTCTTCTTCTTCTTCTTCAAAACTAATTGAGGAATGAAAATATCTGAAAATCTAAGTGAGAATGATGCTGAGCTTGGGGAAAGAGAAGATTGAGTTTAAAGTGATCAATAACTGGAGATGGTAAAAATAATTATTTGAGTTTCTCCATCACTTAATTCTGGTCATCAGGATGGGTGATACGGATGAAATTATAATTGGGGCAGAATCATTTGTACTTTGTTCACTTGTTTCCAGAGTTCTTTTTTCTATGTCATAAGGAATGAATGACAAAGTGAAGAAAGGAAAAAATTAATACATAAGGGAATGAAGGAAAGACAGAAACAAGCAATATTCACCTTATCTGGTTCCTCTGCTGGCACTAGTGAACGACTCATCATGTTCTAATGCCTGGTTTCCTAAGGAAAAACTCTATAAAAGCCATCAATCACCAAGTGGTGTAAAATAAATTTTGAAACGATTCAAGGTTTTTCTGAAACTTTTCCAGGAACCTTTTGCAGGTGTTTTTAATAGAGAAAATGTGCCCATCTGTGAATGTTTACACACAAAGACTATATCAACACATTCATAGATTCAAAACAGCCCCACATTCAGCAGGCTCCTATTATGTGCAAAAGCATATGTAATTAATTTTATTTACAGTAGTTTATTACTGGGTGTATTTATTCATGAATGAAACAATGAGGAAGATATGGACACAGCTGTCTGTGATTTAGCATTCAAGTTATTTGGACCAGGCAACTAAACTATTACATATTTCTTCAAAAAGGATTTTATGAAAGTTATCGACCACCTAAAGCTCTCAATGCTGTTGCTGATTGCCTTTTGTACAGAGTTTCCCATTCATGAGACGCCTTACTGAGTGCTGTGTTACGTGAGTTACTTCTTTACTAAAGCACTGCAGGGCTGAATCTGTAGTTCATATACAGCGTGTGGAGGAAGAGGGAGTACGCAATAAACCTTTGTAAGATTTGCATTTGCACGGTCCTGATCTCTAACTTCATATTAAAACCACTGAAGGAGATTTTGATACCTCCCAGCACTGAGTCTATCGATTAAAATATGGTCTGGGATG
Organism: Enhydra lutris kenyoni; assembly: GCF_002288905.1. Classification (NCBI taxonomy): domain Eukaryota; kingdom Metazoa; phylum Chordata; class Mammalia; order Carnivora; family Mustelidae; genus Enhydra; species Enhydra lutris. The sequence continues at coordinate 15,510,422 of NW_019154087.1, forward strand.
GGGGCAGGGCATCAACAATTTTAGTTAGTTATTTTTACATCTCCTCAAATAATTCTAATGTGCAATCAGAGTTGAGAAGTCCGGCTTTATATAGAAAGTGTACAAGCTATTCTGAAAGGAATATAAAGTACATTAAATACCAAACATAAGGATTTTAAGAAAAGTAAATAAAAATAATTCAAATGTTGGTAAAAACGAAAAAAAAAAACAGTAATATTATAAGAAGGTAACAAATTTGGTGTGTTTTAACTAAAATATAGGTTATAACAAAAAGAAAATATTTACCTAAGGAGTATAACATAAAAGTATTTGAATTCCACAGCAGTTCAAGATCAATGGACATGTTATTTTAAAGAAAACCAACAAGAATGAAGAAAAATTCCTGGATCATATATATAAGTTATATTGCAAATATAGTTGGTAATTATTAGGAAAATCAAAGCTTCAGTACTGTTACAGATCTTTTAAGGTTCTTGACCTACCTATAAAGCATAATCTATAGCTCTACTCAAAATACCCTTATCTTCTAGCCAAGCCTGTCTCCTCCCCACTGAACAATTAATGGAAATTCTCAGTGGTGTAATCCCCTCGACTTCCACATGGTGGCACTGATTTCCTCCTTTTCTACTTAACTCCTTGCAGAAATCTGACGGTGAGACTCCCCCAAATTATTCTCAAATTTTGTTATCTCTGACTGTGTTCTTTAGAAATCACACCTGTTCTTCACAAAGATATAGACTTTTGTTACTCAAAGTGTGGGGCAGGGATCAGAGGCAGTCTCATGGGTCGTACCCCTGATCTACTAAATCAGAATCATTAAATAAGGTTTAAGGTCCTTTGTATGCAAATTCAAATTAGTAGGCATTTATATAGAACATTTGTGTTGAGTCTTGCTGTAAAACCAAATTCACTTTTATATTAAACCATCAGACATTAAATCATTAAACAAACTATTAGACTCTACTATTCTCAAAAAGAAGTTTACCCTGTTCTGCCATTCCTTTGTATGTTTCAGTGCTTCTACTTGCTTGCTCTCCAAACCCAAAACTTGTTCAAGTCTCAGAGAACTTAGTGCCAATCTCTTGCATCCACCTGTTATCATCAGTGCCTGATCTCCATCACAGTGGAGAGAGTGGAAAGGAAAGGAACATCTAATCCCACAATATAAGATCACCCTTACAGGCCTTATTTTTAAATGGCATAAAGCATAAATACCCGCCAGCCTAAAAGAAAAAGTGACTCTAAGCCCACCAGGCTTTAGTTTCCTATTTTAATCTATTATTTATCACTCTTTTAAAATCATCCTTGGTACTTTTATCCCCATTCTGCTTTGTGTTTCCTCTTTCATCTAACACTCTTCCTTTCTCTCCCCAAATCATGGACTTCTCTCTTTTGACTTTATGCTAGGTAAGTGTAAAACTCTTCTTTACCCTCATTCCTCTATGAGTGTTCTTTCCGAGTGCATACTTTAACTGAAATAAGGCCCATCACTCTGGATTTTCCTTCCCATGCAATATTCTCAAGATAAGGAAGGCTATTTCTCAGTATCTCACACACATTAGGGTCAGGAGATGATTTCCTCTTTCTCCTCACTGGAAGTATCAGACCATTATTACTCTGTCTTCTTGAAATGAACACTACTTCCTTGAGATAGATGCAATTTTGTTTGCATGACTAGGTTTCCTTACTGTTATTGACCCATTTCTTTGGAATTTCCTTGCCTTCAGTGGGATGTTTGGAACTTGACCTGATCTTCCTTTCCAATCCTATGACCTACTGTCATGTAGAATGACTTAAGTAACAGAATAGACAATCTATCCGGTATCAAAGCTCTTTAATTTTTTGTTCCTGAACTCCAAGTACCTTCTCCAGTGGGGGTCCCTAGGAACTCCCTTGCTCATGTATGAATTTGGATACCTACTCTGGAAATTGAAGTTTCCCCTCTCCAACTTAGTGTTCTAGCCTTTTAGGTTTCTTACCAACTAGCAAAACAACTATCCTTTGACTTCAGCAAAACCTTAATACAATTCATACAACTAACTTGTGTATGTTCATCATGTTTTCCTCTCCTCACTCTCCTTTTTTAGTTAAATTGCACGTTCCATCTTTTAAACACCCTCTCTCACAGACTTATGGTGTTTCTGAGTTCAGGAGAAATTTAGATATAATTTGCATGTAGATCATAGGTGACATTGCAGAACTGGGTGGAAAGAGAAAAGGAATTGAAACTCTCCTGGGTTACCCTCTCTACTTAACTTATTCAGCGTGAGTTACAAGACTACTATGTTTTTGCTGCTGTTCTAGGGAGTATACAAAGATTTATACACAGGTCTATCTAGGTTTTAAAAGTAGTGTGAACAAGTTTATGCAACTTTTATTTTTCTGGTTATGGTATGTATAAATGTAGGCCTTAGAATCAGGTACATCAAGAAAAAAATAGATAAGTTCAGAGACAGAAGAAATCAATAGCTATTACTACCACCCAACCCCTCTGCTTTCCCACCCTGGTTCCAGGGCAGCTTATTTTCACACAGGAGAGATGCTCCTCTAAGGTAAAAAAGGGGTTGTAAACCTTTGGCTAGATTTTGTTTATGATGAGTTGTTACTAAGTCTTCTTTTATTCTGGAGTCAAAGGGAAGTTAGTTTCAGTTCATCAGTTGGAAAGATGTGCCAATCACAGCAGCCAATTACCATAGCTAGAGAGGGCTTAGAATTTTAGTGTTTCCACTCCACAAGGAATGGACACCCAATAAAGAAAACCCTCAGTGATTCTCTGAAAAACCCATCTTTGAAGTAGGAACCTATTTTAGATTAATTCAGGAGAGATTTGAGCTTAATGATGATTGGTCCAACTGATATATTTTACTTGGATAAAGCTAATTCCTGTTATTGAATTATTGATATGGCCAAGTCTCATTGAAGAGCAAAACATTATCTCCAACTTATTGCATATTTAACTCAAAACATTCTGACTATGTAAAAAATGTATTACATATAAATTTCGGTTTACCATTTGCTAGTGAACTGGAAGATATTTTTCAATTCAAGAATGTATAGTTTGCAATAATACGAAAAATATGACATAAGAGTGTATATTCTCTCACTTAAGTTATACTGTTAGCATTTATTCACATAAGCATGCACATCCACAAAACATACACAAAAAGAGCTAAGTCAATTTATTCAAAAGACACAAAAGAGATAGATAATCTTTTATTTTTTTAAAAGATCCAATAGAAGATAAATAGAGATTAGAACCGACACAATAACTTCCCACCAACTATAACTATAGGTAGCACTGTAGTTCTAATAGAAGTTTGGGTGTTTTCCTTAAGCTGGAACTCAGTTACAGACTGGTATATTGAAGAAATATTACCTAGCTCTATAAAACTTATGGGAAAAGAGACTAAGAAAGATGACTTATGCATAATTCTCACCATTCCCTAGTCTCTTTTTCATGTGAATTAATTCTGAAAAAAAAAAAATGTATCTGTCATTACCCATTTATCTACATCATCATGCCTCTCACCAATTTGCCTTGGCTAACAAAATCCCCCTGTATTTTATGCAATTAAGAGTACCATGAAGTGCTAAAACTGTATTTAAAATATAACAGTGTAAAAAAAGTAACCTCATATTAAAATTATAGCTGATGTATCTAATTTAATAAATCTTTTCTTTGAAAAAATATTTTAAGATTTGAGTAATAATTATTATTTAAAAGTTAATTTATATTCTAATATCTTAAATAGATCTTTGTATTAAGGAAAAGTATTGGAATTTTTGTGTTTCTCTTTTTTTATACCTTTAGCACCTTTATCCTAATATACAAAAGTCAATGTAAAATTAAAATAGAAGACAAGTTATTTATTCAACATGATTGACTTTGTTTTATGAACAAAGCGATTAAATAGCATTAAAAACTGTCCTTGAATATTATCATGTCAAGGAGCTAAACGTGCTTGATTTATTCTCTCTATTTTAAATTGACAATGAATACAAAAATAATAATGATAATAATAAGATAAATCTTTGGCAGTATAAGTTCTGTCTTAAAAATGAACATATACCAGGGCGCCTGGGTGGCTCAGTGGATTAAAGCCTCTGCCTTCGGCTCAGGTCATGATCTTAGAGTCCTGGGATCGAGCCCCGCATCGGGCTCTCCACTCAGCAGGGAACCTGCTTCCCTTCCTCTCTCTCTCTGCCTGCCTCTCTGCCTACTTGTGCTCTGTCAAATAAATGAAATCTTAAAAAAAAAAAAATGAACATATACCAAGGTTTTCTGTCACTAAATTATTAATTTATCTGGAGAGTGAAGCGTATCTCTGGACTGATACTTACACTCACTTTATTAAAATAACACCTACCCAACCCCCCCCCAAAAAAAAGGAATGAAAACAAAAGGAAAAAAGGTAGACAGTTCCAAAGGATATAGTCAAAAGCTTCAACTTATTGATAATCTCAGCCAGCATCCAATTACAGTTGATTCTTGAGCAATACAGGGGTTAGGGACACCAACCACTCTGCATGGTCAAAAATCCATGTATAACTTTTGATTTTCCCAAAACTTTACTAATAGCCCACTGTTGACCAGAGGCAATAACATAATCAACTAATGCATATTTTTAATGTTTTATGTATTATATACTGTATTCTTATAGTAGAAATTAACTATTAAGAAATTATTATTATATAATTATATATAACATATAATTATATATTATATAAACTATTAAGAAATTATTAAGAAAATCATAGAAGAAAATACATTTACATAATTATACTGTAAGAATTCTGCATATAAGTGGACCTGCACAGTTCAAACCCCTGTTGTTCAAAGGTCAACTGTATATCTCTAAATTGTAAAACTGCAAAAATTGTTACAGAGTCAGAAACTAGTACTCACCTAGGTTGCCATCAAATTTATACTTCTATATGCCCATCCAAAAACATTTCTCTCAAAATATACAGCTGGAAAAATAATAGATTTAAGTATCTTCAAATATGCTCTATTGCTTTGATAAAGCTTTAAAAATATTTTTGGAGAAAAAAACAATCAGAGCAACACATGCTATAAGATATGACCTGCATTTATTACCTAAATCAAAACTGACATCTGACATCAGCTAAGTTGAGGAGAGTACACATCATCAGACACTCATGATCTAGAATCAATTCAGAAGACTCCAAGAGCTGAAATTGTATCAGCTGTGGAAAACTGAAGTAAAAGCTGGACCTATAAATCTGAATTTTGGAAAATGTTCTCGATAAGCATGAGTTTGGAAAACGAAACCAATGTGAAAGACAAATTGGAGTAAGATGAGAATCATGGTAAGGGGCTCATTTATCATCAAGATCTTTTGACAATCTTGACAGTCAAAGGGTACAGGGTACAGAAATGTGTGACAGAATAATTATATGGGCTAAAGAGAAGCAGAGAGGAAAAGATGAAAAATACTTTAAAAATAGTAGTATACTAATTGCCTTGGGTTTCCATATAAAATATCATAAACTTGTGGCATAAACAATTAGAAATTTACTGTCCTCAGAATTAGAGAAGCTAAAAATGTGAGATCAAAGTGTCAACAAGGCTGGTTCCTTCTGAGGACTGATAGGAAGAATCTGTTCCATACCTCTCTCCTAGCTTCTGATGGTTTGCTAGAAATTTTTGTTGTTGGTTGGCTTATAGAAGTATCATCTTGATATCTTCCTTTATTTCCATACCATGTTCTTCCTGTGCACATGTCTACTGAATATTTCCCCTTTTTAAAAAGGACACAAGTCATACTGGATTAGGATTCCACCTGCTTCAGTATGACCTAAAATTATTGTATATCTAATGACCCTATATTCAAAAGAAGTAACATTCTGAGGCTTAAGACTTAAATGTACGTTTTTTGGGTAGACACAATTCAATTCATAATAAGTAGTGAGAAAGGAATCTTGCAAAGTGTAATTTGACATAAGTATTTTTGCATAACTTTATAAAATGAACAAAGATATGGAAAAAAACACCCAGATAATCCCAAAGCAAGAATTTCTGGGCATAGAGGAAGAAAAATGTAATATACTTCTTGTCAAATTCAGATGCAAATATATGTATTTCTGTGCGATTAATTTTTCTGACTTTGCAGTGGAATGTAGTGCTAGCATGCCCAAATTCTGGAACATTAAAAAAGGGGATGGGTATTGGAAAGAAGTTTGTAGATCACTCCGGAAATAAAACAAAAAAAAAGGACTATCATAAATTAAAAAATATACAATGTATAAATTGCTTAAATCCTTCATTAAAAAGCAGAGGAAATTGAGGGGAACCTGGGTGGCTCAGTCCCTTAAGTGTTGCTTAATTTTGGCTTAGGTCATGATGTCAAGGTCATGAGATCAAGCCCCTGCTTGGGATGCTTTCCCTCCCACTGCCCTTCCCTGCCGGCATGCTTTCTCTCTCTCTCTTAAAAAAAAAAAAAAAAAAAAAAAAAAAAAAAAATTCAAAAAAACGGGAAATTAAGTTAGACAAAAAAAATGGTACTTGCTACTTTAGGAGACATCTAAAAGAACAAGAAGAGTTGAAAATTAATGAATGGAAAATGATATATCAAGCAAATGAGACTATCAAGAAAACAGGTGAATCAATATTATTATCAGAAAAAACAGTTAAAATTAAAGATCTTACCATAGCACAAATGACAATATTTCATATTGATTAAATACGCAATTTAACAAGAATCATTTGTAAAGATAAGCATACATCAAAATACATAGCATTAAAATATGACAAATGCAAGATAATGTAATAAAATAAAATTTAAAAATTAACTTCGCAGTACAAAAATTATTTAAGATGCCTGGGTGGCTCAGTCAGTTAAGCAACCACTCTTGATTTCAGCTCAGGTGTTGATCTCAAGGTTGTGAGATTGAGCCCAGGTCTCTGCTCCATAGGGTGTCAGCTTGGAATTCTTTCTCTTCCTCTCCCTTTGCACCCTCTCTGTGCTCTCTCTCTCTTGCTCTCTCTCTCTCTCTCTCCATCTCTAAAATAAATAAATTAATTTAAAAAAACACACATTTAAGTATAGAGCATGTTTGAATAATACAGTTTTCTAGCTTGATCAAATAAATCTGTTGAACTTTACCAACAATCAGAGAATACGTAATATTCTTGGGGGTGGATATTGCCTTGCAGGAGCAATTTTCAAAAATAAGCAGAAGTTGGGGCGCCTGGGTGGCTCAGTGGGTTAAAGCCTCTGCCTTCGGCTCAGGTCAGGATCCCAGGGTCCTGGGATCGAGCCCCACATCAGGTTCTCTGCTCTGCAGGGAGTCTGCTTCCTCCTCTCTCTCTCTGCCTGCTTCTCTGCCTACTTGTGATCTCTGTCTGTCAAATAAATAAATAAAATCTTAAAAAAAAAATAAGCAGAAGCACTATTCATCAAAATGAAGAAATGAGTCAGTTGCACAGGATCAAGATGTCCAAGGGAATCTCGAGAGTCAAGATTTCCAGGAATGTCAGGACAGTTTAATTATCATCTTATGTCTTAGTCTTTACTAACAGAACCATGATCTTGATAGACCAGGCTATTTTCATTGACTTTACCTTCTTTGAACTTGGATACTTACCATTCGGTCCTGAGCTTGATTTCCATCTTTCTCTTGGTACAACCTCTGTGGAAGTTATATTAAAAATAATAATAATTATAATAAGAATTAGGCAGAAAGAGAAAGTCCAATCCTAGTGAAGTCCTCAGCTATCCCAATGGGAGGCTCTGGAAGTGAAATGACCCTTCATAATTATCCAAAAATGGAAAATTCCTACATGAATCATCATTGGCTTCAAGCCAACCTGTAAAGAGGTGTCATGGGGAAGAACTGTGGACTATTTTTAAATGTTATACTGTTTTGTGTGTAGCTGGGTTTAAAAAAAAAATGGATGAATTTTCAGGATTAATTTTGCAATAGAAAAAAATATCTACTTATGTGAATAAAACATGCCCAGATTTCAAAGAGGGTTTTAAACACATACACTGGAATAAATGAAAGAGTTGTCATATTTGTGATTTAGCAATTATAAGTGATATAATTAGCCAGCAGAGTATTTTTGATGCTTTGTGCTTAAAAAAAAAAAAAAAAAATTTCCTTACACTAAGATTTATAGTTCTCTGATTTAAAGTCAATTCTGTTTTGATTCCCTTGGCAAGGAATCGATATTTACCCATCTCAATCAACACATAACCAGCACTAATAGAAGTTCCCAAACTTTGCTTTGCTTATCATGATTCAGCAGGGATCAAATTTGAGGCTATTTTAAGTAGCGTTGTTACTGGAGTGATAGAAAATAGGGTGAAAGGCTAAATGGTAACATACAGCTAACAAAGGTACAGCTTTAAATTGATGATTTTCTATGAGAAAACAGAAAATAAAATGATAGGTCCATGCTAGCTTTTAGTTTTTGTTGAACTAAAAATCACTGGTTTCCAGTACCTTAAGCACACCTAATTTAAAAGTAAAAAAAAGTCAAGTGGGCAAAAAAATAAAGGTTGTTCTACCGATTTCTACACATTTGTATGTAAGACTTTTTCAATAAAATATCTTAACCTTTATACATATATGGTTTTAATAGTGTTTTTTTTTTAAAGATTTTATTTATTTATTTGACAGAGAGAGAGATCACAAGTAGTCAGAGAGGCAGGTAGAGAGAGGGGGGGAAGCAGGCTCCCCGCTGAGCAGAGAGCACGATGCGGGTCTCGATCCCAGAACCATGAGATCATGATCTGAGCTGAAGGCAGAGGCCTAACCCACTGAGCCACCCAGGCGCCCCAATAGTGTTTTATTTTTAATTCAGCTGGTCATACAACTGATTTAAATAGAAGTATTTATAAATTGCACAAAAGAAATAGTTAATATATTTATTTTCATCTATATTTATTTTTAATTTTCCTTTAAACCACTTCACTGTTTTTCTCTTTATCCATTTAATTATAGTATGCATTAATTGTCATAAACAAGATTGCTTATCTATGAAACACTTTTTTAATATTTGGAAAATATTCATATATGAAGATATGTATCTCAAATTTATATTTGTGATTTCTTTTATATTTAATTGTTATTTGACAATTACATGTTTTCTTCACAAATTTTATTATAAAATGAATGCATTTGCTTTGCTGCTAATTGAATTTCCATGAATTCCATAATCATTTTGTCAGGGAGGGCATATCATATTAAAAATATTCCAAATTTTTACCGTTTTTCAAATGTTTTAATGTAGTTAGATTTTTCTTATGCTATTGTTTAACATTTTTTTATTGTTTTCAGAGTTCATTCCTAATTTTAGATTTTAAAAAACATCACACTGGGTGCTTGGGTGGCTCGCTTGTTAAGCATCTGCCTTTGGTTCAGGTCATGATTCCAGGATCCTGGGATCAAGCTCAGCTTTGGGCTCCCTGCTCAGCGGGAAGCCTGCTTCTCCCTCGCCCACTCCCCATGCTTGTGTTTCCTTTCTTGCTGTGTCTCTCTCTGTCAAATAAATAAATAAAATCTTTAAAATAAATAAATAAATTAATTAATTAAAATAAAAACATCATACAGTCTTTACTTAAGTAATCCATAGTTTATCTTCCTAACTTTTAGAACATCATACCTGTATCCAAATAGAAATAAAATTTTCCACAATTGCTAATTCAAAATGACTTATTTATTTCCTCCCAGAATCCTCTCAAGAAAAGCATTTTGTGGTATTAGATTTAAGTTGAGAAGTTCTTGTTTTAATAATATATTTTTTTATAACTCTATTTGGCCTAGTTTTTCAATACACTTAAATTTTTTGATGCAGTTTTGTTTTTTACCTTACATTTTGTCAGACACTTTAATGCCTATTTCATGTTTACATATGAAATATGTATCCTTAAACATTTCTGTTCCCATATATTTTTCTTTAACCTGTATGATTTTATTTTTTTAAAGATTTTATTTATTTATTTGACAGACAGAGATTATAAGTAGGCAGAGAGGCAGGCAGAAAGAAAGAGGGGGAAGCTGGCTCCCCGCTGAGCAGAGAGCCTGACAAGGGGCTCAATCCCAGGACCCCGAGATCATGACCTGAGCCAAATGCAGAGGCTTAACCCACTGAGCCACCCAGGTGCCCCAAACCTGTATGATTTTATATGAAAGTTACTACCTTCTCTTTTTCCTATGACCTTTTGTAAAATGACTATAAATAAAATATTAATCTGTTTCATTATCTTACTATTTTCTTACCACTTTATCTGTAGTTACATTAAATTTGTCTTATTCATTTTGCTTTCATACATATATTACCTTTTTTAAAATTCACATCTTTCTTTAAAATCTAATTCAATTAGGCGACATATACTACATCGTTAATTTTGTTAGTTAATAAGCATTTAATGACTTATTAGTTGCATATAACACCCAGTGCTCATCACCTTACATGTCCTCTTTAATGCCTATCACCCAATTACCCCATCCCCCACCCACCTTCCTTTCCACAGATGACATGATACTTTATGTGGAAAACCCAAAAGACTCCATCCCCAAATTTCTAGAACTCATACAGGAATTCAGCAACATGGCAGGATATAAAATCAATGCACAGAAATCAGTTGCATTTCTATACACTAACAGTGTGACTAAAGAAAAGAAATTAAGGAATCAATCCCATTTACAATTACACCAAAAACTATAAGATACCTAGGAATAAACCTAACCAAAGAGGTAAAGTATCTGTACTCTAGAAACTACAGAACACTTAGGAAAGAAAGTAAGGGAGACACAAAGAGATGGAAAAACATCCCATGTTCATGGATTGGAAGAATAAACATTGTTAAAATGCCTATGCTGGGGGTGCCTGGGTGGCTCAGTTGGTTGAGCGACCGCCTTCGGCTCAGGTCATGATCCTGGAGTCCCAGAATCGAGTCCCACGTCGGGCTCCCTGCTCAGCAGGGAGTCTGCTTCTCCCGCGGACCTCTTTCCTCTCATGCTCTCTCTCTCTCTCAAATAAATAAATAATATCTTAAAAAAAAAAAGTTGGTTTTTATAAAAAGTCTATACTGCTCAGATCAATTTATACATTCAATGCAATCTCTATCAAAATCCACATCTTTCAGTGGTAATTCTTTAGCTTTGTATATGAAAGCATATTTTTTAAAATATGAAAATATATAATCACTTCAAAAGAGATCTTGTAAAGAAGAATAAAAAGACACACATTAGAATGTTTATTGCCATATCATGTCTATTAGCAAAACATTGAGGTTAATCTGCTCATTGCAGATAATGGTGAAGTAATTTGTACCTATGCTTTTAACAGGATATTATGTTGTAATCAGAAGGAAGGAACATTTGTTCACATAAAAATAAAAGCAGATAATAAAAGTAAAATTCTATATAAAAATAAACAGGAAATTAATTTATATCAAATTAGTATTTATAAAAACTTTAAGGAGCACCTGGGTGGCTCAGTAAGTTGAGCATCTACCATTGGCTAGGGTCATGATCCCAGGATCCTAGGATCAAGCCCCCAGTTGAACTCCCTGCTCAGGGAATTTTGCAGTTCTCATCAATCAGTAAACTTGCTCTTGGCTGGATGTTCTTGTTCTTGGGAATCTTCTAGAGGAGGGTCCTGCTGCAGTTATTCTTAAATGTCTTTGCCCAAGGCAAAATTGCACCCCCCTTGTCAGGGGCCAAGCTAAGTAATCTCCTTGGGTTTGCTCTAGGTAGCTTTTATTACCTGAAAGCTTTCGGTACAGTTTTGGAGGCCAGGAATGAAAATGGTGCCCTCCCAAATCTCTGGCCCTGGAGGAACTGAGAACATGGGGCCCCACTCCTCAGTGAGCCCTCAAAGAAAAGCAGTCAATCATTCTCTCTCCCTCTGCCCCTCCCCCCTGCTTGTGAGAACTCTTTCTCTCACATACTTTCTCTCAAATAAATAAATAAAATCTTAAAAAAAAAAACTTTAAGTACACAGATTGATTTTTTGTGAATGTGTGTGTGTGTGTGCATACGTAAGGATATTTGAGAAGGGGTGTGTGTGTGTGTGTGTGTGTGTGTGCATTTGCACCTGTGCAGAACTAAATAACAAACCAATAGTGTATGCAAAGAAAATACATTAAACACAAAAGATAGTGGTAATTAAGAATTGGGACTAGAAATAAAAGTAAAACAATTTATTTTTTTTTAATTTTTTTAAAGATTTTATTTATTTATTTGATAGAGAGATCACAAATAGGCATGTTGTGGAAAATTCGAGGTGACCAAGGAAACCCAAATGGCACACGGAGAGATGGGAGAACACAGCTTTATTAACGCTAGCGGACTCAGTGGGATCGTTCCCAAAGACTGAGCCCCGGACAGGGTTAGGAGTGAGTTTTTATGGTTACAGGCAATGGGGGATGGTAGGAGGGTGTTTTCGAGGTCTCTCAAGGCCCAGACTTTCCCAGTCTCTCAAGGCCAAATGGCCCTTTCACTAGGAAGTATAATCTATGTGGAGGCCTGTCAGGAGAGTGCTAAATCACCTAGGGGGCTGTTTCTCTTTCTTTTCTTATTCAAACAGGACTGGGAATCTGGTCTTTTTCTTCTGTCTCAGCAGGAGCAATGGCTTCTTATCTTGTTTTTTTTTTTTTTAAAGATTTTTATTTATTTATTTGACAGATAGAGATCGCAGGTAGGCTGAGAGAAAGAGGAGGAAGCAGGCTCCCTGCTGAGCAGAGAGCCCGATGTGGGGCTCCATCCCAGGACCCTGAGATCATGACCTGAGCCGAAGGCAGAGGCTTTAAGAGATCATGACCTGAGCAGAAGGCAGAGGCTTTAACCCACTGAGCCACCCAGGTGCCCTAATGGCTTCTTATCTTATCTTAGTCAAATGGGATGGTTATTTGGTCTTTCCTTGCCCCAGCTGGAGCAAAGGGGAGCCAGGGACAGAAACGGGCTGGAGCTGGGAGTTTCCATCCGCCTCAGGCAGAGGGGTAGGCAGAGAGAGAGAGGAGGAAGCAGGTTTCCTGCTGAGCAGAGAGCCTGATGCGATGCAGGGATCAATCCCAGCACCCTGGGCTAAGGACTTGAGCCAAAGGCAGAGGTTTAACCCACTGAGCCACCCAGGCACCCCAATTTTATTTTATTTTTAAGTATCTTTTTTTTAAAGATTTTATTTACCAGAGAGAGAGAGTATAAAGAAGGGGAAGCAGCAGGCAGAGGGAGAAGCAGGCTTCCCACTGAGCAAGGAACCAGATGTGGGACTCGATCAAGGACCATGGGATCATGACCTGAGTTGAAGGCAGACGCTTAACCAACTCAGCCACCCAGGTGTCCCAAAAGTAAAACACTTTTTAAAAAATGTTAGACAATAATAATAAGTCCAGGTGTTTCTTCAACTCAATTTTTTACTTCAGAATATTGAAACAAATAGTAAAATCAAAACTGTATTTTATTTTGGTCTAATGGTTTGCTTGGGAACCTATATTTAATGGCACGCTGGTTTCTTATATATCTCATGACTCCTTCCAAAACCTTCTCCATCTTCCTTCTATTTATTTATTTATATTTTTTTCTTCCTTCTCTTAAAAGCACTAGTCTGAATTTAAAAAAAAAAAAGTTTCCACATCTTTTGTTCCTTATATCATTTTCATTGTGAATGTTTGCATATTGCCAAAAAATGTGCCAAATATTGACATATTCTTGAAAACTTTACATCATTTTTAACTAAATTTTATATTTTACTATGACTGTAGATTCACATGTAGTTTTAAGAAATACCATACACTTTATGTGGTTTCCCCCAAGGATAATATCACATCTAGAATACTGACATTGATACAATTTAGATGTAGAACATTTCCTTTACCATGAGGATCCCTCCTGTTGCCCTTTCCCTTTTCTTTTTTTTTTTTTTTT
>NW_019154087.1:15529320-15539493 GCF_002288905.1 Enhydra lutris kenyoni
ATATGTTTATGAAAGATAAAATTTAAAAAAAAAAACAAAAAAAAAAACAAAAAAAACCTGAAGTCATGACCTGAGCCAAAATCAAGAGTAGGATGCTTAACTGACTGAGCCACCCAGATGCACCCCCTCCTGTTACACTTTTATAGTCATACCCACTTTCTACCTGCACCCTCTCTTTAATTTCTGACAGCTATCAATCTGTTCTTCTTTGCTATAAATTTTTCTTTTCAGTAATATTTCATAAATGATATCATACACAATTGCCTCTTTTCACTTGGCATTATGTTCTGCAAATTCATCTAAATTATTTTGTATATCAGCAGCTCATTCCCTTTCATTGCTGAGTAGTATTCTATGGTGGAGATGTACCACACTCTGTTTAACCATTCACTGACATACATTTGGGTTGTTTTCAGCCTTTGGCTATTACCAAAACAAATGAAAAATCATTTCTCAAGCAGATGAAAAATCTGTGTATAGAAGCTGCTATTAATGTTTATGTGTGGGTTTTGTGCAAGCATACATCTTCATTTTTCTAGAGTAAAGACATGCTTAGGAGTGCTAAGAACAATTCAAAAAAACTTTGATGTGTTCTTTCCATTCTCTTCATTCCCACTTTTAGGTAATTTTACTGTATATGCATTGTCTGAGCAAAGAGCTCGTACTCTGCTCTCTCCTCTTATCCACGATTTCTTAAAACATTAAGTTCTCTTTCTATTCTGAGAAGCATAAATATGTCCTTAGGTTTCAAAACTAAAACACTTATATGGCAGCACATCTATTTATTTATTTATTTAAGATTTAAAAAATATATATTCATTTGCAACAGAGACGGAGAGAAAATGAGGAGGGGAGAGAGGCAGAGGAAGAGGGAGAAGCAGACCCCCACTGAGCAGGAGCCCCCAAAGCAGGTCTTGATCCTAAGATCTGATCCCAGGACCCAGAGATCATACATGAGTTGAAGGAAGATACTTAACCATCTGAGCCACCCAGGGGTCCCTAGCAGAACTTTTTAAATTATGCTCTGTGGCCTATCTGAGGATTCACTGTTTATCACGAAGGAAATTTCCTCAGTGGAGAGTTCTCTATTCCTCCATAACCAAATTCCACTTGGAAATCACATTCAATTTTTATACCAAATTTGTCTGTACTCTTCTTGAGCTGCTTTAGGGATATTTCAACCAGATAATACTTGGAAAATTATGTTTTCTTTACCTGAGGAAAAAAGAAATATCTTTCAGTCTCACTATATAATTCAATTTTTCAAAAAGTCCTCAAATAATCTTAACTTTATTATGCAGTTCTTTTAACCATGATTTAAATCACATTATCCTGTAGTCATCTCTATTGTCTATTATCTAAGGATCTAAGTATATAATCGTTTCTTGGACAGAAACCCTCACTGTTTGTAAAGTGGACGCCCTATAAAATCTTACCTTGTGATGGCATTGATGTTTTCCTTTCTGCTGTAAATGAGAAATACAGAATTATTTATTTTGTTCTGCTTCAATCTTCATGTTATATAAGAGCAAAAAGAAACAAATATTGATAGACATTTCCTTTGTTTTTATTGATTTTCCTAGTATTTTTTTTTACTTTCATTGTTCCAGAATTATGTAACATGTTTAGATCTTCTATTCTCTTAATCATTCTAATTTGCATTTGACCATTGTCATTTCTTAACACACTTTTTGAGGGAAAGGGATGAATCTGTTTTGTGCTCTCATACTTCTGTTTCTCAAAGATTTTATTCTCATTTTGCACTGTATAGTTTTTTGTCATGCTGTATGATTATCCTCCTCCTCACTACTTTTACTGCTTTAATGAGGGAACATCAGTAGTAACCCATGTGTACCAGGGTTGGTGTTTCCTCAAATGTACCTGTCACAAATGAAATTGATTTGAGTCCCGTAATAATCTTTGGAGATTCCTAGTTGAAATCTTATTTTTGTACTTTCTCAATAGGAAAATTAAAATACATGGGGGAAAATATTATTATTTATTACTAAAATATATTAGACTTCTGTTAACTGTTTTTGGATACATTATCTCAATGAATTCCATTAAAGCCTTTAATATAACCAATTTTGTGTGAGAAGAAAAAAATTGGAGATAATTCTTTCTGAATATCTCCAATTTGTGTTGTTTAAATTTAGAACTTTTCTTCAATCTGATTTACAAAGATCTACTTCAATGTTAAGGTTTTATTTTAAACCCATACTTAAGGAAAAGCAATCAAAAATAGATCATTATTTTAACATAACTTAGAAAAGCATACTGCTAAATATAAACTACTATAATCATTCTAGGTTTTAAAAAGCAATATTAAGGAGCAAATAGAGAAATGTAAGTAAAAGGAGATTACTTCATGAAGAGCATCCAGGGTTTCTTGACAAAGGAAAAACATTTATACCAATTAGTTGTATGTGTTATTGACCATACACTTTACTTAATGAATATTATTTGTCATAATGTATATTACTACATAACGTATATTATATAACATTTCTACACATAAATGTAGGTATATGAATATGTGTTTTACACTGTAATATGTCTTACTTAGTTATCACAGAATTGTCGGTGTTATCATTCTTTTGTGAAAAGTTTAATAGATCAGTAAACAGCAAAAGTTCCCTTGAAAAGCCATATAATTTTCTTGTTTTTATTTCTCAATTTTACTTCCAGATTACCTTAGTTACTAAGGTTAGGTTAAAGGTTTAGTGGATTATGCTTATTTCATTTGGAAATATGGAAGTAGTAGATATTAAGCTATTCTGATGTTTATTTAATCTATTAATAATGATTTCCATTACCCTATGAAAATAGACTATTTATGGAATATGTAGAATGATCTGGAATTTAGACTCAAAAATAACACAAGCTATTAGTCCTCATTGATCAAGAATGATATTATAGAACTACATTTAGCAATACATCTTATGGACATTGCAGATATGAAATTTTAGTGAGATGAGAATCAGCCCAAATAGTAAAAAGTTGAGCTCCTGGAATTAGACAGTCAATATTGCACTTCGTTCTTTTACTTTCTTATAATATAACTGACAAGCTCTTTTACTGCTTTCAATACCCAGAACAACCTTATTGTCAACATGTGTTGGCATGCACAGGTGGAAGAGATATGAACCTTAATTCAAAAAACAAGATTCTCTAAGTGACGTACGTAAGGAAAACATATTGGATTTAGTGCACTAGGGTTTTGCAAGAACAAGCAATTAAGCATTCATAGACTGTGCACCTGTGGCAATGCCAGTTCCAAATTCATTAAGCAGGCATCTGTGTTCAGAAGAAGGTCTGTTGATTTTGTATTTGCTAACATGAAAACCAAAGCTAGTTTATACATTGCTACAGTAAATTATAGAAGAAAAGATTACCATTTAAAGCAGCTTTAATTGCCAATGTTTTATTGTTTTTGTCATGTTGTTTTTGTTTTTCCATGGTCCATAGTGTACTTTGTACATTTAAATGATCTATATGTGAGAGGATTTCATCCCGCCCAAAATAATTTTCAAAGTGTTTTTAGAAACAATAACTAATCATATTGGGATCTTTAAAAATCTGATTAAAGTTAGAAAATCTCTCCTCAGAAAGGCCATGTAAATTCAATATTTTTCATATATTTCAACAAGTGTTAGTTAATATAATAGGCTTTTCTTTTTTTCAAGTGACTGAGAGGGGGAAAAGGCTTACATGGGATAGAAGCTTTTCTGTCTCTCAAACAGTAGTCTAGTCTAAGTGGAATAGATGGACTGTGCTTAAGATTCCATTTTTTTTCTTCATCACCATAACCTAAGTTGTTATTGCATATGGTCAGAATCCAACCACTGCCACGTTTGTATTTCAAATAGAAAGAAGAGAGGGAAGATTTCATTCTTTTTTATGGCTAAGTAATGTTCCATTGTTCCACATCTTCATTATCCACATAGATGTTCCACATCTTCATTATCCATTCATCTATCAATGGACACTTGGCTTCTTCCATATCTCAGCTATTATAAATAATGTTGCAATAAACATAGGGGTATATGTATCTTTCCAAATTAGTGTTTTTATTTTCTTTGGATAAACATCCAGTAGTGGAATTATTGGATCACATGGTATTTTATTTTTAATTTTTTGAGAAACCTAAAGGGCGATAGACTAAGTGAAATAAATCAGAAAGAAAGAGGCAAACAACATGATTTCAATTATATGTGGAATCTAAAAAACAAAACAATAAACAAAAAATAAAAATAGAAACAGCTCATAAGTGCAGAGAACAAACTGGTATTTGCCAGAGGGGAGGAAGGTAGAAATGGATGAATTAGGTAAAGGGCATTGAGAAGTATAAAAACTTCCAGTTATAAAATAAATAAGTCACAGAACTGGGGAAAAAAAGGGAGAAAACAAAGGGCATGAGCAATCACATTTGAATAATTTTTTTAAGCAGTAAGGACATACGTCATTTTCATTCAAACACAATTGATCAGTACTTAAGGCACAGATGCGCACCTACAAGGGTAGCTAAGAAATAAATTCTATGGCTGACCAACCATTTACATAACCAAACACAGAGAAAAGGAACATATTATTAATAGACACTTGCCATAATTGTATTCATTGAACTCTGGTTCTATGGACAGTTTTCAAGCACGTAAATACCTTAATATTTCCTGCAAATATGTTCAGATGTGTGTGAGTTTAATCTGATTCTTAAAAGAGCCCCATGCTCCCCAAATTGTTAAGAGGACATTCCTTCTTCCATCGTACCTTTGCCATCTGATTGTTAATATCAAAACATTGGAAATAATTCTTGATATTTCTCACTCATGCCATCCCTGTATCCAGTTCACATATTCTCATAAATTCTTCCACCAAATTCATTCTTAATTTAGTCACTTCCATGAGTTTCCAGTGTTATTAACCTAATCAAAGTCATCAAGTTAAAGATATCCTTTCTCATGACTGGATTATTCCATTTTAACTGGTCCCTGGTCTTTTTGTTCCTTTCTTATCCCTTCCAAAAAATAAAGGCAAATTTCCTTTTAATATAGAAAATAGGATTATATGACTTCCAAACTTAAATGATTAATAACTTACTTTTCATTTTTAAATCATATTTAAAGTTTATTAGCATGACATGCAAGATCATGCCTTCAGGACCATTATTCCTCTAACGTAACTACCAAATCCCTCTGATCTTCATCCTTCAGGCTCTGCAATCTGTTCTTCAAACAAGCTAACCTGCTTCCCAACGGAGAGCTGTTGAAAATGATTTTGTTTTACCTTACATGTTTTCCTTTCACTGCTCACCCTTTCAAAATACTTTTAAAATTATTTTGAAAATATTTCTGCTGATCATTAGCATATGTATTCAGACTTCTAAAAAGAACATTATAGATTAGTTTCTGGCCAAGCTAATTTATTTGCATTTGTTATTTACGTGGGTTTAATCTTTCATATGTACATAACATCTATGTTGCCTCGCTAATCAAACTAAGGAAGGTACTATTAGTTTTTATTACCTAGATTGAAATGGGTTAAGCCCCTGCTGGCTTGATTGATAAATCCCTGTCTCTTCCCCACCATCAATCAGTGCCCGCAAATAGTTTTTAAGGATGTATAAAAGAGAGACATCTGCCATGTTAAGTATTAAAGGTAACATCAATTTAAAATTTTCTTTCTACCAAGAACTGGTTTATTTCAATGGTCTTCCTCTTGCGTTCTGGCTTCTCCATCTCATATCTTCAATTTGTCCTTAAAAATGCTGAAGGTAGATAAGTATTCACACTACCTCTGGTGCCCAGCATGAGGTTCTTATTACCCATTCCAAGTATATGGGTTCCCTATATATACTAAATATATACTATATGTATATTTCAAGTATATAGGTTCCCTATAATGTTCCCTAAAGATAACCTTCTCTATTGCTTCTAGAACAATAATGGATTCTGTAACAAGTAGGATTAGTGATCTCCACATCTTGCCATACTTTAACCTCTTGATCCCAGACCTTTATTGCTTATAAACATATAAAAATATCAGCTTCTCATTTGCCTCAGTACATTACAATCAAATATTCAATTTACAGTGCTCTGAATTCCACATGACAGAAATAGCTAACTCAAATTAGCTTAAAAGCGTATCCCAAAAATGTGGAGTGCGAAGTTTATGTAAGAAATTCTAAGCATAGGAAATGATATGGTAAATAGATAAATACGATAAACTGATAAATAGAAAAACGGCTGGTTAATTTATCTTCCCATTTACCAATTGCCATATGCACACATACATGCACACAGTACTGTATGTTTCTTTTTTTTTTTTTAAGATTTTATTTATTTATTTATTTATTTAAGAGAGAGAGAATGAGAGAAAGAACACAAGATGGAGGATGGTCAGAGGGAGAAGCGGGCTCCCTGCTAAGCAGGGAGCCTGACATGGGACTCAAACCTGGGACTCCAGGATCAGGACCTGAGCCAAAGTTAGTTGCCTAACCACCTGAGCCACCGAGGCGCCCCCATGTATGTTTCA
This sequence comes from Enhydra lutris kenyoni, assembly GCF_002288905.1. NCBI lineage: Eukaryota > Metazoa > Chordata > Mammalia > Carnivora > Mustelidae > Enhydra > Enhydra lutris. The sequence continues at coordinate 15,535,855 of NW_019154087.1, forward strand.
ATAAAGATTATGGACAACGTAATATAACATCATAATTCCTCTTATTTTGAGTATAAATAAAGGAAGACATTAAAGTTCCAAATCTATATATATCTAAAATAATAATAAATTTATATAAAGCAAAACTTGATAAGACTAAAAGCGTATAAACAAATACAAAAATATGTCACAAAATTTCATCTTCTTGTCTATAGAAACTAAAAAAAATGAAAATATATAAAAAGCTTATCAAACACAAATGAATAATAAAGATGAAAATAATACAGAAAATTAAATAAATGAAATATGGAAGAAAAGAGAATATCTTGAAAGAGACTCCCATATATGGAATCAACTTATCTATGGTGTAATCAATATGGCTGTGTAGTGAGAATATGATCATCTTCTTAATAATTAGTGTTGAAGCAACTGGATCCTTAGGAGGGAAAACTGGATTCCTAAATCTTGACATTTATAAATGTCAATTTTAGTTGGATTGGGAATATAAATAAAACAGATAAAGCAATAAACTTTCAGAAGAAAACATAAAATATCTTTATGACAGATGGTAAGCAAAAATTTTGCAGAGCACAAAAACTAATCCTAAAATAAAAAATTGTAATATTGACAGTATTAGTGATTAGATCTTTTGGTCATCAAATGTTCTAGTGATACAGTAAAAAAAAAACTCACAGAGAGAAAATGTTGGTAACTGACAAATGACTGATTTCCATAGTATACAAAGAACCCATAAACATTAATGAGATACAGCTACAGTAGCAAAAAGGCTAAAAAACTTACCAAGTGTTTCACATTAAAGATATTATCTAAGTAGATAACCACATGATACATAAAAAGCCATTTCATTTTATTAGTCATTAAGGAGCTAAAAATTAAAGCCACAATGATATACAACTACACACTTATCAGAATAGCTAATAATAATTCCAAGTATTACTGAGACTGTGTAACAACTTCAAGTCTCTTATACAGCTGCTTGGAGAGTAGAGAGGTAAAACTGTGATCTGATTATGCTATGATCCAGCAATTCTAACCCTAGTTATATGTTCAGCAGAAATACACACATATCCACTAAAATCAGTTATTAGAATGTTCATAGCAGGGATATTAAGAATTGAGAAAAACAATAAGAATGAAGAAAGTAGAACTCCATATGGTGATACCGATATTACCTACAAATATAATGTTGAACAAAAGAAAAAAGACACAAAATACATCAAATGTTCAAAAATCATTCAACTAAAGTCTTAAAATAACAACATTAATCTATTGTTTTAGAAATCAGGATAGTGGTTTTCTTGGAAGACTTAGTAACTGGAAAAGGTACAAGGATGTTTCTGGAGTTCTGAGGATACTGATCTATTAATTTGAGGGCTCATGGCCTTTGTTCAGTTTGTGAAAATTCATACAGCCATATATTTATTATTTCAGTATTTTTACTTTGATATGAAATTTATATAGAACATACTGCAATGTATTAAAAGTGACCAAATAATAAAATGGTGTTATCAGTCGGCTTCTACATGTTATTTAGATAAAGCCACAATATTTTAAAACTGTGACAAAAACAACCTATCTTGCAATTCAAAGAAAGGAATCCTGAAAAATATCTTTAGACTTCAATCCAGATATTGTATAGTTGATATTATTATATTATCAATCTGTTCATGATATCATGTTAATATATTTTTCCATAGTAGATTCAATTTGTTCTGCCAAGCTACAAAATAAGCTAATCAATGTCAAATAACCAGCAGCCAAATGGAGTTATATTTGAATGAGTTTTGTAAAAAAAAATAAAAACTGTTTAAAATGAGCAGAAAATAATATTATTACTAAATCAGAGATCCAAATTTTATGCCACAGGAGACTGCAAATTAGCTCAGTTTCAGTAAGGTGTGAGAGAAATGCAGAGAGTTGTTAAACTGACATGAAAAAAGGATAAATTTAAGAAATATTATTATTCAAATTAATTGATGTTGATTATTTCAGAAACTGAAGTGCAAGAAAGAAAAGTAGCTAGAAGAAGAGATGTTGAAAAATAAAATTATAAAATGAAATCCTGGAGTTAGCCATATGTCTAAAAGTCTATGGGGAACAAATTTCTTAATTATAACTAAGAGAATGTGGGAAATGTGCAGATTATTATATATCTTATGACCAAATCTCAAAATAAACTTGAAACCTGAATCAGAAGGATATAAAGTTATAATCCTATAGAACTAAGAAAAATTAGAGAATTTCTCATAAAATAGAAATACTAAGGCTTTAGAAAAGAGAGCACATCAGAATGTGGAATATTGAATATCAGGGATAAGGTAATAAGATAATCACACAAAAAATGGAAATCTAGTTGAGATAAAATTATAGCTATGTCATTGAAAATGCCAAGTAAAATGAAATATCACTGAAGCAAAAGTCTTCAAGGAGACTCTACTAGCAATAACTAGTTGTCTTAACTTCAAGGAAGACTTTACTAGCAATAACTAGTTGTCGTAACTGCCAATTAACTATGAACCAGACAGAGGAGTCAAGATGGTGGAGAAGTAGCAGGCTGAGACTACTTCAGGTAGTGGGAGATCAGCTAGATAGCTTATCTAAAGATTGCAAACACCTACAAATCCAACGGGAGATCGAAGAGAAGAAGAACAGCAACTCTAGAAACAGAAAATCAACCACTTTCTGAAAGGTAGGACAGGCGGAGAAGTGAATCCAAAGCGACGGAAAGATAGACCGCGGGGGGAGGGGCCGGCTCCCGGCAAGCGGCGGAGCAACGGAGCACAAAATCGGGATTTTTAAAAGTCTGTTCCGCTGAGGGACATCGCTCCAGAGGCTTAACCGGGGTGAAGCCCACGCAGGGTCAGCGTGGCCTCAGATCCCGCAGGGTCACAGAAGGATCGGGGGTGTCTGAGTGTCGCAGAGCTTACAGGTATTAGAACAGGGAAGCCAGCTACAGAGAAAGAGCCGAGGAGTAAGCTCTAAGCTCGGGGTTACCTTGAACCGGTCGCAGGCGCAGTCAGCTCAGAGCGCGGCCGGAGGCAGGGTGACGGGAGTAAATCGGCGCTGTTCTCTGAGGGCGCACTGAGGAGTGGGGCCCCGGGCTCTCGGCTCCTCCGGGCCGGAGACCGGAAGGCCACCATCTTCATTCCCGCCCTCCGGAACTCTACGGAAAGCGCTCAGGGAACAAAAGCTCCCGAAAGCAAACCCGAACGGATTACTCAGCCCGGCCCCTGGTAAGGGCAGTGCAACTCCGCCCGGGGCAAAGACACTTGAGAATCACTACAACAGGCCCCTCCCCGAGAAGATCAACAAGAAGCCCAGCCAGGACCAAGTTCACCTACCAAGGAGTACAGTTTCAATACCAAGGAGAGCAGCGTAATTCCAAAAGAGGAGAAAGCAAAGTACAGAACTCATGGCTTTCTCCCCATGATTCTTTAGCCTTGCAGTTAATTTAATTTTTTTTCTTTTTCAATTTATTTTTCTTCTTCTGCAAATTTTTTTAACTTTTACCCTTTTCATTTTTAACGTTTTTTTAACTAGTTTATCTAGTATATATATATATATATATATTTTTCCTTTTTATATTTTTTTCTTTATTGGTTTTCTTTTTTTAATTGTTTCTTTTTTTTTTTTTTTTTT
>NW_019154087.1:15544493-15559017 GCF_002288905.1 Enhydra lutris kenyoni
CAGGAAACAGAGAGGGGAGCAGAAGGTATATTGGAGAGAATTATTGGAGAGAATTTCCCCAATATGGCAAAGGGAACAAGCATCAAAATCCAGGAGATTCAGAGAACCCCCCCTCAAAATCAATAAGAATCGGTCCACACCCTGTCACCTAATAGTAAAATTTACAATTCTTAGTGACAGAAGATCATGAAAGCAGCCCGGGAAAAGAAGTCTGTAACATACAATGGTAAAAATATTAGATTGGCAGCAGACTTATCCACAGAGACCTGGCAGGCCAGAAAGAGCTGGCATGATATATTCAGAGTACTAAACGAGAAAAACATGCAGCCAAGAATACTATATCCAGCTAGGCTATCATTGAAAATAGAAGGAGAGATTAAAAGCTTCCAGGACAAACAAAAACTAAAAGAATTTGCAAATACCAAACCAGCTCTACAGGAAATATTGAAAGGGGTCCTCTAAGCAAAGAGAGACCCTAAAAGTAGTAGATCAGAAAGAAACAGAGACAATATACAATAACAGTCACCTTACAGGCAATACAATGGCACTAAATTCATATCTCTCAATACTTACCCTGAATGTTAATGGGCTAAATGCCCAATCAAAAGACACAGGGTATCAGAATGGATAAAAAAACAAAACCCATCTATATGTTGCCTACAAGAAACTCATCTTAAACCTGAAGACACCTCCAGATTTAAAGTGAGGGGGTGGAAAAGAATTTACCATGCTAATGGACAGCAGAAGAAAGCAGGAGTGGCAATCCTTATATCAGATCAATTAGATTTTAAGCCAAAGACTATAATAAGAGATGAGGAAGGACACTATATCATACTCAAAGGAACTGTCCAACAAGAAGATCTAACAATTTTAAATATCTATGCCCCTAACATGGGAGCAGCCAACTATATAAACCAATTAATAACAAAATTAAAGAAATACATCGACAATAATACAATAATCGTAGGGGACTTTAACACTCCCCTCACTGAAATGGACAGATCATCCAAGCAAAAGATCAACAAGGAAATCAAGGCCTTAAATGACACACTGGACCAGATGGACATCACAGATATATTCAGAACATTTCATCCCAAAGCAACAGAATACACATTCTTCTCTAGTGCACATGGAACATTCTCCAGAATAGATCATATTCTCGGTCCTAAATCAGGTCTCAACCGTTATCAAAAGATTGGAATCATTCCCTGCATATTTTCAGACCACAATGCTCTGAAGCTAGAACTCAATCACAAGAGGAAATTTGGAAAGAACCCAAATACATGGAGACTAAACAGCATCCTTCTAAAGAATGAATGGGTCAACCAGGAAATTAAAGAAGAGTTGAAAAAATTCATGGAAACAAATGATAATGAAAACACAACAGTTCAAAATCTGTGGGACACAACAAAGGCAGTCCTGAGAGGAAAATATATAGCGGTACAAGCCTTTCTCAAGAAACAAGAAAGGTCTCAGGTACACAACCTAACCCTACACCTAAAGGAGCTGGAGAAAGAACAAGAAAGAAAGCCTAAACCCAGCAGGAGAAGAGAAATCATAAAGATCAGAGCAGAAATCAATGAAATAGAAACCAAAAAAACAATAGAACAAATTAACGAAACTAGGAGCTGGTTCTTTGAAAGAATTAATAAGATCGATAAACCCCTGGCCAGACTTATCAAAAAGAAAAGAGAAAGGACCCAAATAAATAAAATCATGAATGAAAGAGGAGAGATCACAACTAACACCAAAGAAATACAGACAATTATAAGAACATACTATGAGCAACTCTACGCCAACAAATTTGACAATCTGGAAGAAATGGATGCATTCCTAGAGACATATAAACTACCACAACTGAACCAGGAAGAAATCGAAAGCCTGAACAGACCCATAACCAGTAAGGAGATTGAAACAGTCATCAAAAATCTCCCAACAAACAAGAGCCCAGGGCCAGACGGCTTCCCGGGGGAATTCTACCAAACATTTAAAGAAGAACTAATTCCTATACTCCTGAAACTGTTCCAAAAAATAGAAATGGAAGGAAAACTTCCAAACTCATTTTATGAGGCCAGCATCACCTTGATCCCAAAACCAGACAAGGATCCCATCAAAAAAGAGAACTACAGGCCAATATCCTTGATGAACACAGATGCAAAAATTCTCGCCTAAATACTAGCCAATAGGATTCAACAGTACATTAAAAGGATTATTCACCACGACCAAGTGGGATTTATTCCAGGGCTGCAAGGTTGGTTCAACATCTGCAAATCAATCAATGCGATACAACACATTAATAAAAGAAAGAACAAGAACCATATGATACTCTCCATAGATGCTGAGAAAGCATTTGACAAAGTACAGCATCCCTTCCTGATCAAAACTCTTCAAAGTGTAGGGATAGACGGCACATACCTCAATATTATGAAAGCCATCTATGAAAAACCCACCGCAAGTATCATTCTCAATGGAGAAAAACTGAAAGCTTTTCCGCTAAGGTCGGGAACACGGCAGGGATGTCCGTTATCACCACTGCTATTCAACATAGTACTAGAAGTCCTAGCCTCAGCAATCAGACAACAAAAGGAAATTAAAGGCATCCAAATTGGCAAAGAAGAAGTCAAACTATCACTCTTTGCAGATCATATGATACTATATGTGGAAAACCCAAAAGACTCCACTCCAAAACTGCTAGAACTTGTACAGGAATTCAGTAAAGTGTCAGGATATAAAATCAATGCACAGAAATCAGTTGCATTTCTCTACACCAACAACAAGACAGAAGAAAGAGAAATTAAGGAGTCCATCCCATTTGCAATTGCACCCAAAACTATAAGATACCTAGGAATAAATCTAACCAAAGAGACTAAGAATCTATACACAGAAAACTATAAAGTACTCATGAAAGAAATTGAGGAAGACACAAAGAAATGGAAAAATGTTCCATGCTCCTGGATTGGAAGAATAAATATTGTGAAAATGTCTATGCTACCTAAAGCAATCTACACATTTAATGCAATTCCTATCAAAGTACCATCCATTTTTTTCAAAGAAATGGAACAAATAATCCTAAAATTTATATGGAACCAGAAAAGACCTCGAATAGCCAAAGCAATATTGAAAAAGAAAGCCAAAGTTGGTGGCATCACAATTCCGGACTTCAAGCTCTATTACAAAGCTGTCATCATCAAGACAGCATGGTACTGGCACAAAAACAGACACATAGATCAATGGAACAGAATAGAGAGCCCAGAAATAGACCCTCAACTCTATGGTCAACTAATCTTTGACAAAGCAGGAAAGAATATCCAATGGAAAAAAGACAGCCTCTTCAACAAATGGTGTTGGGAAAATTGGACAGCCACATGCAGAAAAATGAAATTGGATCATTTCCTTACACCACACACGAAAATAGACTCAAAATGGATGAAGGACCTCAATGTGAGAAAGGAATCCATCAAAATCCTTGAGGAGAACACAGGCAGCAACCTCTTCGACCTCAGCCGCAGCAACATCTTCCTAGGAACATCGCCAAAGGCAAGGGAAGCAAGGGCAAAAATGAACTATTGGGATTTCATCAAGATCAAAAGCTTTTGCACAGCAAAGGAAACAGTTAACAAAACCAAAAGACAACTGACAGAATGGGAGAAGATATTTGCAAATGACATATTGGATAAAGGGCTAGTGTCCAAAATCTATAAAGAACTTAGCAAACTCAACACCCAAAGAACAAATAATCCAATCAAGAAATGGGCAGAGGACATGAACAGACATTTCTGCAAAGAAGACATCCAGATGGCCAACAGACACATGAAAAAGTGCTCCACATCACTCGGCATCAGGGAAATACAAATCAAAACCACAATGAGATACCACCTCACACCAGTCAGAATGGCTAAAATTAACAAGTCAGGAAATGACAGATGCTGGCGAGGATGCGGAGAAAGGGGAACCCTCCTACACTGTTGGTGGGAATGCAAGCTGGTGCAACCACTCTGGAAAACAGCATGGAGGTTCCTCAAAATGTTGAAAATAGAACTACCCTATGACCCAGCAATTGCACTGCTGGGTATTTACCCTAAAGATACAAACGTAGTGATCCAAAGGGGCACGTGCACCCGAATGTTTATAGCAGCAATGTCTACAATAGCCAAACTATGGAAAGAACCTAGATGTCCATCAACAGACGAATGGATAAAGAAGATGTGGTATATATACACAATGGAATACTATGCAGCCATCAAAAGAAATGAAATCTTGCCATTTGCGACGACGTGGATGGAACTAGAGGGTATCATGCTTAGCGAAATAAGTCAATCGGAGAAGGACAACTATCATATGATCTCCCTGATATGAGGGAGAGGAGATGCAACATGGGGGGTTAAGGGGGTAGGAGAAGAGTAAATGAAACAAGATGGGATTGGGAGGGAGACAAACCATAAGTGACTCTTAATCTCACAAAACAAACTGAGGGTTAATGGGGGGAGGGGGGTTGGGGGGGTGGGATTATGGACATTGGGGAGGGTATGTGCTATGGTGAGTGCTGTGAAGTGTGTAAACCTGGCGATTCACAGACCTGTACCCCTGGGGATAAAAAGATATTATATGTTTATAAAAAATAAAATTAAAAAAAAATAAAATAAAATAAAAAAAAGAAACGGGATACAAAAAAAAAAAAAAACCCAAAAACTATGAACCAGACAAAAGATGGATACATTTGAAATGTCTTACTGAATAAAAATCCCAAATGCTACTCAAATAGTGATATGTGAATATATAGCATAATTTTTGGTTAAAACTAAAATAAGAAATCACAATAAGAATAGATACAAACATACTTTTTTTGCTTGAAGTATATTTACATCAACCAGCAATTGGACTTATTAATTCACTAATTATTAAAAACAGTGTGTTTAAACTCTAATAGAGCTATTGAGTAGCAACCATACTTCTATTTTTTCATATGGAACTCTTCACATGCAATCTAAGAAGAGATTTTCATTGAATTTAAGGTAATATTCTACATATTAAAAGTTTTATTGTATTCAAATTGAATAAAACAACATGACAATTCAGGGGAAAAGTGAATTTTATTATATTAGATAGATTTGGGGAGTAGACACATTTTATTTCTGAAATCACAAACATTAAGTACCAACCCAATGCATGCATTGTTGAATAAATTAATGAGAGTATTAGCAAAGAACCTTCATAAAACACAGTTACATTCCATTTGAACATATTTATATTTTTAACAGAGGCGATAACATTAGTCTTTTACAAAACATATCAATTAGAAAAATAATTGTAACATAACACAATTAAAATATTATATTATTTAATATAAAATATACTGTAATATAATATCCATTTCTTTGCTATAAAAATATATGCATAGTTCACATACACATACACACAAACTATGCATAGGAAGTGGGAGAGAAAGAGAAAACTTACACTGATAAAAATACAGTCCTATAAAATTAATATTTTCTTTCTCTTTTACCCTTTTTGCATATATGTAATTTTTAATTAATATGTTAATAAATGCAAAGCTTTAGTAAATTCAGTAAATATTAAAATAACTTATTTCATTTACTTATTAAATAAAAGGGAGACTGGGAAGAGTAGGAAGAAAAAGAGGTGAACAGATTCATAGAAAATTGAAAAAAAATATGCATTAATATAAAATAAACAGACTATAACAAGAGTTTCAAAGCAATGAACTGAAGGACAATATAGTGTCATGAATTCATTTTGCATAATATAAATTAACATTCTTCAACATATTTATGGTTAAGTAAATGAGAACTATGGGCAACAGTTAATCCCTATTTTATGTGATTTTTAAAGTTCTTTGAACACCTTTAAATATGTACATTTTTAGCCACTTTAAAATAAAATGGCTAAACTTTCTTCAGGCAACATATCATTTTAAAGCTCTGTGTTAACCATAATTGCTTTGAAATGATCCCCCCATCCCAAAACTCATTAAGCTCCAGCAACTTTTTATCTCCAAGCAAAGCTTGCAGAAAGTATTTCCAACACTTTTTTTTTCTCTAACCCAGATTGTCCTCTGGGTAGAACATATTAATGGTGAGTCAAGGTTTATCGAATATATTGACGGGTTTGGATATACGTTTTGAGAGTAGGAGCCAGAGGTAATAAAATTTTTTATATAATAGTGAGGTAGGAACTTGAAGCTAGGGGATGAAGGTCAAAAGTTGTGATTTTGTGTGTGTGTGTGTGTGTGCATGTGTATACATATATTTATATGAGAGAGACAGAGAGAGATTTTAAGATGTTGACTCATGTGATCCCATAGGTTTAGTGAGTTCATGATCTAATGGGGGATCCCAGGAGGCTGGAGACTCAAGTAAGAGTTGAAGTTTAAATTCAAAGGCAACCTGATTGAATACCTTTTTTCTCCAGGGAGGTCTTTCTTCTGTTAAGGCTCTCAACTATTTGGATGAGGTCCAGCTATATTATGGAGGGAAATATGCTTTACTCAAAGTCTACAAATTTAAAGTCTGAATTTTATTCCAAAAAATTTTCACATAGACATCCAGAATAATGTTTGACCATATATCTGGGGACAATGGCCCAGCCAAGTTGCAAATAAAATTAGCCATCACACACAGAGAGCCAGGAGTCAGTGAGTCCAAGTACTGAAAGACAAATGATCAGAGAATGATACAGCCTGTTGGCTGGGCAGCCAATGAAGAATTTTGGAGATGAATATCTATTTCAGATCTTTTGATTTTTGGATTTCTTCCTGAATACCTTCCTCTACTTCTGTCCTATGTAATTATGAGAAATAGCCACTTTATTCACTAATATATTTGAGTGAATGGTGAAGAATCTAACTAGGGAACACTATTGTGTCAGTCTGTGCTAAAATGTATGATACCTACATCCTCCACTAAAATCCTCTACAATCATGTTTGTAGGTGGACTTAGTTGCTTAGATAGAGAACATATCTTAGATTCTCACTGATAGATGCAACCATGTATTTAGGGTCTCCTCACAGGATATAAACCATTTGCAACTACCACCTTTAAGAGAAGATGTGTGTTCACTTCATGTTGTCTTTTCCCTTCCTGAAAACAGTAATCTTGTGCATGTAAGTTGGATTTAATCACAGAAATGACACCAATGTCTTCAAACTTTTTGGTTTCTTCTCACATTTAAAAATGATTGAGGGCCTCAAGAGCTTGTATTTATGTGGGTTATAACTATCAACATTTACATTTTTAGACATCAGAAGGGGAGATGAACCATGAAAGACTGTAGACTCTGAGAAACAAACTGAGGGTTTTGGAAGGCAGGGGGGTAAAGTGATGGGTGAGCCTGGTGGTGGGTATTAAGGAGGGCATGTATTGCATGGAGCACTGGATGTGGTGCAAAAATAATGAATTCTGAAACACTGAAAAAAATAAAATTAAATTAAGATGTTAAAAAAACCTAAGAAACTTTAAAAATGTGGATATATTAATTCATTTGAAATAACAATAAATCCATTATGTGCTAATGTAAATGGCACACTTTTATGAAAAAATTATATTCTCAAACAAAAAATTAGTACAAAGAATAACACTGTTTTCCCTTATTCAAATTTCACTAATGCCTGGCTTAATAAGAGGCATCTGAATTCTCATTTCTAATTTTTTAAAGATTTTATTTATTTATTTGAGAGAGACAGAGATAATGAGAGAGAGCACCAGTGAGGAGAGGGAGAAGCAGGCTCCCCACTGAGTAGGGAGCCAATGTGGGGCTCGAACCCAGGACCCTGGGATCATGACCTGATGCTTAACCGACTGACCCATCCAGTTGCCTCACTAATTCTTTTTTTTTTTTTTAAGAATTTATTTACTTATTTTGAGAGACAGAGAGTGAGGGTACACACATGCAAGCTTGTGCATGAGTGGGGGAGGGGCAGAGGAAGAGAAAGAATCACAAGCAGAGTCCCTTCAGTGTGGAGAGCCTGACAAGGGGCTCGATCTCATGATCAAAGATCATGAACTGAGCAGAAACCAAGACTTGGACTCCCAGCTGACTGAGCCAACCAGGTGTCCCTCATTTCTAATTCTTTATTCAACCTGTTATCACATACGCATTTTTGATCAAACGATTTGAAAAATATTTGGTTTTGCACAGACATGTAGTTGGAAGAAGATAGATATTTTAATAGCCCCTGGATTCTATGGACCACATGTTGGGAACCCCTGCTCTAAAGGGTGTTGGCAACCTCAAATGAAAAAAATAAAATCTTTATTCATTCAGATACTAACATGCAGGAATCTTGGTTTTAGTAGTTATTCCTTCACCTTAACAGAGAAATTCAACCTAGAAGTCAAATGATGTGACAGAAAATAAATATTTGAAATTGGCTGAGAAGTTGTTGACAGAAAGGAAAAACATGCTACAAACTAGAATTGGACTTCTGGACTTTATTAGACTTCTTATGCCATGGCAAAAATATCTTACTGGTTATGAATCAGTGTGTACCATGTGTTTGATGAGCATATAGCTGTAGGGAGAGTATACAGAAGAACTAGAATGTTATAAGTAATTGTTTGCTCCTTGGTACTTTAACAAAATAGCAAAATAAAGAAAGGAGCTCAGGAAAAAAGCTACCAGTTAATAAACAGTAATAGAAGGAAATAGAATTTAGAGATCTGGGGCCCAGAGTTTCAGAAAATTAAATGTAAGATCTTATTCTCAAAAGAGACTTTCTCAAGTGCCTAGTAGTAGTGGGTACTACTTAATAGTCAATTAAGACTATTAAACTGGGTCCTGGGTGGCTCAATGGGTTAAGCCTCTGCCTTCGGCTCAGTTCATGATCTCAAGGTCCTGGGATCAAGCCCTGCGTCAAGCTCTCTGCTCAGGGGGACCCTGCTTCTCCCTTCCCATCTGTCTGACTCTCTGCCTACTTGTGAACTCTCTCTGTGTCAAATAAATAAATAAAATCTTATTTGTGGAGCATAACAAATAACATGGAGGACAAGGGGAGATGGAGAGGAGAAGGGAGTTGGGGGAAATTGGAAGGGGAGGTGAACCATGAGAGACTATGGACTCTGAAAAACAATCTGAGGGGTTTGAAGCGGCGGGGGGTGGGAGGTTGGGGGAGCCAGGTGGTGGGTATTATGGAGGGGATGTATTGCATGGAGCACTGGGTGTGGTGCAAAAACAATGAATACTGTTATGCTGAAAATAAATTAAAAAAAATTTTTTTCTGGGAAAAAATAAATAAATAAAAAAAATATTTTTTAAAAAATTATTAAAACAAAACCAAAACCAGAAAAAAAGGGGAGGGGCGGGATGAACCCTTGTAGCAAATGTCAGATTAAGGATGTGTCTTCCCACATTCAGTCTATTGTTTTTGATGGTATAATGTAGCTTCCACTGAATGAGAGAAAAACAAGAGTACAGAATAGAACAACAACAAATTAAATAAACTTAAATATTATATCCACTTCTAGCACATAGTGCTGGTTTAAGACAAATAGAACAGAAGTCTGCTAAGTTTTGCAAATGATATGCTAAAGAAATAATAATGCTGCCTGCATAGCCCACCCTAAAGATCAGAAAGCAAGGCATATTTTCCAACAGCTACTTCAAAAGAGGTCACAGAGGACAATAGACAAAGATGATGATACATTATTTACTCTCACAAAAGGCAAAAGCACAATTCTCAAAATACAAAAAAAAAAAAAATCTTTATACCCCCAAAATTCATATGTTGGAATCCTAATATATGGGTACTCTATGGTACTATAAAGTGGAACCATTGGGATTAAGTCATGAAGGTGGAGTCTTCATGAATGGGATAAATGCCCTTGGAAAAGAGATCCCAGAGAACTCTCTCATCCTTTCCACCATATGAGGACAAAGAGAGAAGATGACCATCTATGGCCCAGAAGTGGGCCCTTAAAACTTCCAGCCTCCAGAACTGTGAGAAATAAATACTTATTGTTTAAGTCACCATTCCATGGTACTTTTTTATGATAGGAACCCTAATGTACTAAGGTGAGGAATAATGAAATTATTCCAGATAGCAGAAACCAGGGCTGTCTAGATGGACTAAGGAACAAATTTATTTCAATGTTATGGTAGGAAACTCCATAATTCCTGTTTAGGTGAGTTTTCTGATTATTTATATCAATTAATAATGGTTTCTCAGTTTTCCCATTTTTAATTGGATGCTTATCAAAGTTATCTGTATACTATGTACTAGGAGGAATAACTACTTTGGGCTACTATATATTAAAAGTGGTTGAAATTTGGGAGGTCAGGAGAAGCTACATATGAACTAACAGAGGTGTTTGCATATCATCCAGATAATTGAGATTTGATATATGGAATTTTGTTTTTCTCATTTCATGAGGGAGTAAATACATGTATTCTAACCATGGAAAAAAGGACTGTCAGGAGAAAACTATGGTGAGATCGTTATTGTCACACACATAAACAAATTGTTTTCCTCTTCCTCTTTAGAATCTTAGTTGTTGGGGCACAAAGCTTTTCAGGAAAACTTTATTACCCACTATTCTTTGCTGTCAGGCAAGAGGAATGTAATGAGAAGTAATGTACATGTACTCAGAATCTTAAGTCATTGATTTACCTCTCTGTTTCTCCATCCATTTGAACAGCTTGATAATAATAATCCCCTAGAAGGTGGTGGAGCCAAGCAATGGAAGAAACTTGAGCCCTTAAGAGTCTATACAAAGTAAAGAAGTATGCAGATCTGGACCATTCACATCAAATCAGCTACATAACAATAAAAAATTCCTCTTCAATAATCAATGAATTTGTGTGAGTCTTTGTTATACTAGCTTAGCTTTTGTTCTAACTACTGCGGGGTGGTATAAATAAATATAACATTTGATATTGCAGAAGCCAGAATTGAAAAAACACAAAATTCAAGATTCAGGGAATTTACAGAAATCTTTGAAAAGCTTAAGAGTTGAAAACAGTATAAAATTTGAGGTTAATGTTGAATCATGCTTCAATATAAAGAATGAGATTTCCCTTGTGATAAATGTGTCTTGCAAGTAAAACAGCATGCTATCTTTTATCTTCCTGCTTTGCATATGGTTTGGAATTGGACAAGAAACAGAGATTGGGTTAGATTTAGCAACTGAGTGAAATCCAGGAATTAAGTGAAAGTCAGTGATACAGTGCTGGTTATTTGATAAAACCACGAATAGAAATTTTTAAACACCTCCTAAATTATTGTTAAAATTCAGTGTCCAATTAAAGTGGTTAGTTTTCTGACGCCCCCATTTCGATCACACATATATATCACTCTCACCTGGGTTTTTAAAACACAGGGGGAAAAAAGTATGCTACTGCCAAAGATGTTATTAGTTAGAGGATTCTGAGTGTTAAGGAACTCAAAAGAAAATTTGAGCTGAAGATTATAGTGAAGTAAACCAAGAGAAATTGCTTTTTCTATGTCCTTCTAAATGTTAAATGTTAAAAAACAAAACAAAAACAAAAATAAAACAGATGCAAACTCTACTGTCAGTAAGTTGGCATCATAATACTAGTGATAGCTATTTTTCTTTGTATGCTCACAATTAATGCAAAACTATGTTTTAATCTTGATCAAGAGAAAAAAATAACACCTACGGAACCAATGAAAAATGATTTATAATGTTACATAGGAGATGTTCAAAGAGCCTCTATTATTAAGTAGCAAGGTCCTATCTGAATTTATGTTAAATGCAGATCTGGATCTGATTTCCACTAGCTACTAAGATTGTGATTACTGGAATGGTCGTAGTTTTTTGTTTTTATTTGTCTTTAAAGAGAAAAAAGCAATATTATAAGATACACTAGAGGAGTTGAGTAGGATGTATAAAGCAAAAGAAATCATGAAGTTGGGAGGTATTCAGAAGAATACAGAAAGATTTTGGACAACAGGAGTTACTACTTGATCTCAGGGAGGAGACAAAAGCAATTTAAAACACAGTACAAGTTCCATTAAAAAAAAAAAGAAATGGAATCTTCTGGCTACTACATGAACAAATTCTTTCTCAAGTAAAACTGTCTATAAAATATATTGTGATAGAAAACTTTGGTATATGGTGTTGTGGCAATCCTGTAAATCCTAAAAAACACAAACACAAAAACATTATTTTTATTCAATACATAGAGCACATTTGGGGTATATTACTGTGCATGATATATGTGAAAGTGTTACAAATCTTTTTTCTTAAGTCTTTTGGTTGCTTAGTAACAGAGGAATGGAAGGAGTGGTAAAAATAGGTCACCATTAAGTGAGGGATTTTCTTGTTTTTTATATCAGGAAATATTATTTGAGGATAATAATAGATATAAATCATGGATATGCTGTGCATTGCCCTGAGACAGCTCAAATTCTGTGAGCATTACTATTTTTTTCTATCATTTGTCAACCCTTTTTTACCCTTCTGGGGAGATGTTAAACATAAAGTAAGTCATTTCTCTTGCTTCCATAAATGTTAACAGTTTTTCTTAATAGCCTATGAGTACTTCAAATTATATATGAAATGAAATAACACTCATTGCACAGTTAGAAGTACTGCCAATGTTTATCACAACAATAATAACTATTTGGGGACTTACAAATTCAAAAGAGTCATTCTTTTCCTGCAAACAAAATGAAATGTATTACTTCATTAAGTTTTGATTTTATGTTAGTGGTAAATGTAAGTATCTAGGACATTTAATTTAAACTGATTTAAGTAATCACTTTGCAGGTGTGCTACATTAATTATAATCACATTAGTTTAGTGATATTCTAATTATGTGTTTGTTTACATAACACAGTTTAGCCTGAAATCATTGGGGATTTCTTTTCTTAGATCTGAGAAAAAACAACAGCACTATAATGATTTATTTTCCAAAATAAAAAGAGATGACTTTGGATTCTGCTTCCAAACACCCAGATAACAATTATTAAATGTAAACAATGTAGATTAAAAACAAACAAACAAAAACAAATATCTGAAGGAACTGGAGAACAAACAAAGGAAAATAAAAAACAAAACTAGAAATGCATAGATACTTAAATGGAAACTATACAATGGCATATTTGCACAGATATGACTTTCCACATGAAAGCATAGCCTGGTTGTACACTAGAGGGCACACGGAAATCTAGCACAAGGCTATATAGTGTTGCTGGTTGAAACTGAAAGCTGGATGTAACAAATTGAAGAGCTTCCAGAGCTGCTGTGAAATGAGGGGACAGATTCCAGTAAGGGAAGGATCATAAGGGAAAAGTCCCACATAAATGGGAGAGAGACAAAGATTCTAAAGGGAAAAGTTGGAAGACCAAAAAACTAAGCAAAGATTTCAGTAGCTGCCTACCACTGGAAAGACAATGCTTGGAATTTGAGTCCAGTCAAGATAAATATCAGGTAGACCAAAAAAAAAATCAATACATGTAAGAA
This sequence comes from Enhydra lutris kenyoni, assembly GCF_002288905.1. Classification (NCBI taxonomy): domain Eukaryota; kingdom Metazoa; phylum Chordata; class Mammalia; order Carnivora; family Mustelidae; genus Enhydra; species Enhydra lutris. The sequence continues at coordinate 15,557,937 of NW_019154087.1, forward strand.
AATAACAGAATCAACAGTTTCTAAAAATCAGACATTCACAATGCCTTGTCTACAGTGAGAAAAGGAACAAGCAAAAATACCAGACATTGGAACAAACATTAAGCTACAGTTAAGATGAAAGCACTCAATAAAAACTGACCCTGAATTAGAGAATGGATTAGAATTAGCAGTTAAGAAGTTAAAGCAAAATGGGATGCCTGGGCGGCTCAGTAGGTTAAGCATCTTCATTTCGCTCAGGTCATGATCCCAGCCAGAGTCCTGGAATCAAGGTCTCTTGGGCTCCCTGCTCAGCAGGTGGCCTGCTTCTCCCGCTCCCCCATGCTCATGCTATCTCTCTCACTATCTCTGTCTTTCAAATAAATTAATAAAGTCTTTGGGAAAAAAAGACGTTAAGCAAAATATATTTATAGTGAATTTGTAGGTTGGTAACTGCAGTAGAGAAATGAAAACTACTAAAAACCAACAACAACAAAAATGTAAATTGTAGAACAAAATTGTGAAGTACCTGAAAAGAAAAACCCAATGGATAAAAAGAACAATAGACTGGAGATAGAAGAAAAATGGGTAATTGGAATAGATGATAATCCATAGATTTCCAATTTAAAGGACAGATTTATTTATATATATATATATATATATGTATATATATATATATATACATATATATATATATAAAGGTTTTATTTATTTATTTTAGAGAGAGAGTACATGCCTGTGAGCAGGGGAAGGGGCAGAGGGAGAGAAAAAATTTCAAGTGGACCCTGCCCACTGAGTGCAGAGCCCAGCGGAGGGATTAATTTCAGGACCCTGAGATCATGACCTGAGCTGAAACCAAGACCTGGGCACTTAACCAACTGAGCCACCCAGACACCCATAAAGGACTGATTTTTATTTTTTTTAAAAGATTTTATTTATTTATTTGACAGAGAGAGAGATCACAAGTAGGCAGAGAGGCAGGCAGAGAAAGAGAGGAAGGGAAGCAGGCTCCCTGCTGAACAGAGAGCCCAATGTGGGGCTCGATCCCTGGACACCGGGATCATGACCTGAGCTGGAAGCAGAGGCTTAACCCACTGAGCCACCC
>NW_019154087.1:15559117-15604547 GCF_002288905.1 Enhydra lutris kenyoni
TTTAACAGAGAGAGAGATCACAAGTAGGCAGAGAGGCAGGCAGAGAAAGAGAGGAAGGGAAGCAGGCTCCCTGCTGAACAGAGAGCCCAATGTGGGGCTCGATCCCTGGACACCGGGATCATGACCTGAGCTGGAAGCAGAGGCTTAACCCACTGAGCCACCCAGGTGCCCCAAGGACTGATATTTTAAAAAAGATTAAAAAATAACAGATCATCACTAATATGAATATCAAAATCTAATATTTAACATATGTATCTTTAGACTTCTAGAACAATGGGGAAGAAAACAAAATGTATTTAAAAATAAAGGCTAGAAAGTTCCCAAATTTTGTGAAAAACATAAACTTTCATATACAAGAAGCCCAGCAAACCCAAAGCAAAATAAATAGAAAGAAATAAATAGCAAGATAAATTGGTGTAACATATTAAACTGATTAAAAAAGATAACTTTTTGAAAGCAGTTAGACAAAAACACTACAGTATATACGAAGGAATAATGATAAAAGGGTTACTCATTTTTATATACAAAAACAACTTAAAGACAGAAGACAGTGGAATGGAATCATTAAAATTCTTAAGGAAGGGGCACCTGGGTGTCTCAAACATTTAAGTGTCTGTCTGCCTTTGGCTCAGGTCATGATCCCAGGGTCCTGGGATCGAGTTCCTCATTGGGCTCCCTGCTCTTCAGGGAGTCCGCTTCTCTTTTTGCCCTTCCTCACACTCATTCTCTCAATCTCTCTCCCAGTCTCTCTAATAAATAAATAGATTAAAAATTTTTTAAGGAGAAGTATGTCAACATATAATTCCATTTTTATTTTCAAAACCTTCAAAACAGGTTAACAATTTGTTAATGCCCACTTTCTGAAAGAATTAATCATCATCAAAACAGAGTTACATGAAATTTGAAAGCAAAACCTCCAGGGTGAACTAAAATAACAAAGGATGGGCACTTATTTTTATAGGAAATAATGAAGAATACAAAGAATAATAAATGAGAATAACACACAAAAGGCTATAAAGTTCTCTTTCCATTATTTAAAATATATATTATTCTTTAAATGAAATAATACTACCCTGTGTTAAGGAACTTATAAAGTATGTAAATACCATACATATGTGATTCATGACAGCTATAGAACAATCCATTGGTCTAAGTAGAACTGTATTGAATCAGGCTCCTCACATCTAAATTGACTTTGAAGTATTTACTCTAGATTGACTTTGAAAAAGAGTAATTTTTCTTCCTAAAACTACTATAAGAAATAGTGCAAAAATAATTTAAAAACTAATAGAATAATTAAAATGCCATACTAACTGTACTCACTTTAAATCAAAAGAAGACAGGAAAAAAGGAAGGAACAGAGGGACAAAAGACAATATATCTGCTTCTGATTCTGATGGGTTAAAATGGACTCAGTTTACTTTCTCACCTGAAACAACTTAAGACCCAGAAAAATTATATGAAACATAGTTTCCAAGACCTTGAATATCAAGCAAAAATGTACAGCATCTCTGAAAGACAGGAAACAAGTGAAGTAAACTCAGTAATTGTCCCATCTTACTGCTATGAGAGAATTTCCAGGTTGTGGTGCAGGGAGGGGAAAACCCAGAATTGACCCAATAATTCCTAGAGTAGAGGGGATGGAGGTGAAAATCTAGGAAGACCAAGTGGTTAAAGCATTCAAAGCAAAGTACTAGAGAGAAAAATATTAAAAGGGAGAGAATTCTAGAGACTTGCAGAGGGTCCTCCTGAACTCTTCTATAGAGTAGTGATCATTGCACACCTGTGAAGAAAGTAACTGAGGCTGAGGATAGAACCACCTGAATGCATTAAAGGAAACAGAGTGGATTTAAAAAGACCTAATTAATTGTTGGTACATAAAAAAATTATATAATGGTAACACTACTCAAGATAAAACTGGTTTGGCCCTCTCAATATATTAAAAAAAATAGATTTCAGAGCAAATAATATTACCAGGGATAAGGAATGATATTTGATAATGAAATGGGTACTGATTTATCAAGAAAATATAATAGTACCAAATGTTTATGCATCTAATAGCAAAATTAAACAACACAAGAAATAAGATATCATGGAATTTCAAGGAGAAATTTAAAAAATCCACAAACTTTGACCAATATTTAAATAACTCTTTCCCAGTAATTGAGAGACAAAGTGAAAAATTAGTAAGGATACAGAAGAACGACACTGCCAACAACACTACCAATGGAACTGATGTACCTTTTACAGAAAACTTTACCCAATTATTGCAGAATACACATTTTTTAAATGAACATCATTTATCAAGAGAGACCATATTCTGGGACATAAAATAAATATTAAATCTCAGTAAGTTAGAACAGATTCAAGTCATTAAAGTATGCTTATCAAACACCATGGAATTAAGTTGAAAGCAATACCAGAAATCTCTGGAAAAATCCTTGTATTGGGGATCTCCTGAGAAACAGAATCAATAGGGCTGAGAGAGAGAGAGAGAAAGAGAGATTATTATAAGGTTTATTATAAAATGTATTTATAACAAATGGGCTGACGTGATTATAAGTACCAACAATCTGTCATCTGGAATCTGAGATTTAAGTGAGCCCGTCATGTAGTTCCAGTTGGAGTCTGAAAGCCTTTGAATCAGGAAAGCCAAAGGTGCAATTCAAGTCTGAGAAATGGGGAAGGCCTATGTTCCAGCTCAACAGTCAGAAACGAGAATGAATTCTCTACTTCAACCTATTTTTTTTGCCCAGGTCCTCAATGCATTAAATGATGCCTGCAGACACTGAGGAGGGCAATCTCCTTTACTCAATCTACCAAATCAAATGCTAATCTCATCCAGAAACATCCTCATTGACATTCAGAAATAATGCTTAACCAAATACCTAGGTATCCAGTGGCCCAGTCAAACTGATAATAAAACTAACCATAACAATTTCCAAATAGTGAAAAACTTCAGAATGTGAGAAGATATTTGCAAATAATATATTCGATAAAGAGTTAGTATCCAAGATCTGTAAAGAAGTTATCAAACTGGACACACAAAAACCACATAATCCAGTTAAAAAATGAGCAGAAGACATGAACAGGCATTTTTCAAAGAAGATACACAGATGACTAAGAGACACATTAAAAGATCTCAACATCACTCATTATCAGGGAAACACAAATCAAAACTACAATGAAATATCACCTCACATGTACCACAATGGCTAAAATTAGCAATACAGGGGGAAAATATAGGTGTTGGTAAGGATGCAGAGAAAGGAGAACCCATTTGCACTATAGGTGGGATGGCAAACTGGTGCAGAATGGAGGTTCCTCAAAAAGTTAAAAATAGAACTACTCTATGACCCAGCAATTTCACTATTAGGTATTCATCCAAAGGATACAAAAAATAGTGATTCAAGAGGTGCATGCACCCCAATGTTTATAGCAGCATTACCAATGATAGCTAAATTATGGAAAAAGCCCAAATATCCATTGACTGATGAATGAATAAAGAAGAAGTGGTATCTATCTATCTATCTATATATATATGTATCTATATAGATACATAGATATATCCATATATATATATATCCATGAAAAAGAATGAAATCTTGCCATTTGCAACTATGTAGATGGAACTAGAAAGCATTATGCTAAGTGAACTGTCAGTCAGAGAAAGACAAATACCATTTGATTTCACTCATATGTGTGATTTAAGAAACAAAACAAATGAACATAGGGGGAAAAGAAAGAGAGAGGCAAAGCATAAAATAGACCCTTAACTATAGAGAACAAACTGAGGGTTACTGGAGGGGAAATGGGTGGGGCATGAGCTAAATGGGTGATGGGTATTAAGGAATGCAGTTGTGATGAACATTGGGTATTGTATGTAAGTGATGAATCACTAAATTCTATACCTGAAACTAATATTGCAACAAAATAAAAATGCGAAATAAAAAAATCTGTTACATGAATAAAAGAGGATCTCATTTTTAAAATGTTTTATTTATTTATTTGACAGAGAGATCACAAGTAGGCAGAGAGAGAGGGGGAAGCAGGCTCCCTGCTGAACAGAGAGTCCGATGCAGGGCTCAATCCCAGGACCCTGAGATCATGGCCTGAGCTGAAGGCAGAGGCCTAACCCACTGAGCCACCCAGGCACCCTGAGGATGTCATTTCTAAAATGAGAGATATAACTGAATTATCATTAGGCTAATAATAGTAAACATATATATTTATGTATTCCTATAAATATTTATTTATCCCATTATTTACTACTTATCTACTACATGTCACCAACTGTGTTAGATGTTGGGATTTTCAAATGAACCAAATGAACATGCACTTTTTGTCAAACAAATAAATAAAATAAATAAAATCTTTAAAAAAAATCCATAATTATGAAAAAAAAAAACCTAAATAACATCTTTCTAAATAACCCATGGATAAAAGAAGAAAAAATGGAAATTATATATAAAGTATTTAATTTATTTCATTCATGGAATGAAAGTGAAAATACAATCTATTAAAACTTTGGAAATGCTACTAAAGCAATACTTAAATGACAATTTATAACACTGAGTGCCTATATTTTAAAAGTAGGTCTCAAAACCATTATTTCATTTTCCACCTTAGGGGAAAAAAAAAAACTAATGAAATTCGAAGTAAGCAAAAAGAAGGAATTAATGACAAACAGATGGCAATTGATAAAATGGAAATTAGTAAAAATCAATACAGAAAATCAGTGAAACAAAAAAATTGCAAATGATAAATTTTAGCCAGATTGATCAGGAAAAAGGCACAAGATACATATAACAAATACCAGGATGAGAAAGATGATGCCATTGCAGATTGTAGAAGTATTAAAAGGATACAAAGTGTATTTATGCCAATTTATGGGTATTTTGGTTAATTTAGTCTTGATAGTGAATTCTACTAAACATTCGGGGGAGAAAAAAATACCAATTCTACACAAACTCTTGTAGAAAATTAAAAAAGGAATATCTCCAAACTCACTTCACAAGTTTACTGTTCTGATAAAAATAAAACTATAGATAAAATTTCTCCAAGAACTTAGAGGTGAAAGTTCTAAAAGAAAGTTTAGTAAATCAAATCCAACAACATATCAAAATGACAGTGCATTATAAGCAAGTAGGGTTTATCCAGAGAAAAGATTGGCTTAATATTTGAAAGCCAATCAGTGCAATTCATCATATTAAAATATTTAGGGGGCACCTGAGTGGCTCAGTGGGTTAAGCCTCTGCCTTTGACTCAAGTCATGATCTCAGGGTTCTAGGATCAAGTCCCACATGGGGCTCTCTGCTCAGCAGGGAGCTTGCTTCCCCCCCACCCCTCTCTGCCTGCCTCTCTGACTACTTGTGATCTCTGTCAAATAAATAAGGTCTTTAAAAAAATTTAGAAGTAAAAATGGTATAGTCACATCAATAGACACAGAAAAACATTTGGCAAAATCCAATAGCTATTCCTTATAAAAGTTTTAGCAAGTTAGGAATGGATGGAAACACACTCACATAAAAATAGGGCATTATGAAAAACAAATACAGCTAACCAAATAGTTAATGGTAAAGATTGAAAGCTTTTCTCTTAAGTTCAGGAAAGTAGCAAGGATGTTTATTTTCATGAGTTCCATTAAACATTTTAGGGAGATTCTAATCAGTGCAATAAGGCAAGAAAAATAAACCAGCAACTAGTTTGCAGAGAAAGGAGTAAATCTTTCTTAATTTATTGATGACATATTTGCCTATGCAGAACATCTGAAAATATCTCCCAAAAAGTTAATAGAACTATATAATGATATTTAGCCAGATTACAGAATATGAGCTTAAAACACAAAGATCAATTGTATTTACCAATATTAGAGACAAAATTTGAAGAAAAAAATGTCATTGACAATAGTTTTAAAATATAGCATATAACCTTTGTCCAGACATAACCTGACAAAATATATACTAGGCTTATACAGTGAAAATATACCTGGACTCACAGGAAACACATATTTTTGAATAAGGGACAAAAATTCTTTATTACTCATTAGGGAAGCCCTGAGGGTGGGGTGGGAAGCCGCCAGAGAATTATCTTGTTTTTTCTTTTTTTTTTTTTTTTAATCTCTTCTCTCAGTCCCCATCCCAACAGAGTGACCCAGAAGGAGCCAGTAAGCATCTGTATCTGCAATGGATGCACTGTAGGAGAAGAAACATGAACTTAGGAAACTGATACTATACAGGGTTGCTGGTTTTGTCTCCAGAAAGACACAGAAAGAGAATGGGTGGGGCTGGGGGAGAGTGTATTGCCCAAATTTCACTTCACAGTGTCCCCAGGATTGGGGGGGCAAGTTTGCAAAAAGACCAGTTACTATTCACCCATTTCCTGCAAGTTTAGTAAGAACTAATAGCCAAGCAACAGGCAAAAATGATGACAGTAGATTTCTATCTTATGAGGAAAAGTCTATTATAGTAAGAACAGTGAAGTAGTAGAAGATATTAATGCTATCATACCCAACAAAAGTAGCCAATCAATACCAATACAATATGTTCAAGGAGGTTGCAAAGTTTAGTTCTACTAGAAAACGATTACAGATGCAGAGGTTTCACTTTCAATCAGAGGTCTTTTCAATTCTTAAATTTAGCAAATCAGCTGCACTAGATGTCGTCTACTTATTGGAGAAAATCAATACAGATCCCGACCTATGGCTGCTCAGGGGAATTTTTTTTAATCTCCTCTGATAAACAGAGACTATCAATATATCATAATTATTAAGCATCATTATTCTGTTAAATGCAATAAAACATGTATATAACTATTCATTGGTAATCTACAATAAAATGAATAGAGAAGTATCTAGAATAAGATTTATTTTCATATTTCTGAAACATAAGATGATACACAAAATTCAATATTCTCTTAACACATAGAATAGACTCTACACCTTAAGAATATTCTCTCTATATATACTTAAGAGAGAGAGAAACAAACAGAATGAATATGAGTTTCTATATTGGGTATGTGTTTGTATCTCATTCAACAGACTGATAAAAAAAATAAAATTAAAGCATATGAACTTCTTTAAGGAAAAAAAACCTCGAAATTTACTGAGCTGTAAAAATGATTATTTAAAAGACTCGGGTAGTGTCTATTCCTAAAATTAGAGTGTTTCATATTGTAATTTTAAAATATTGTTTACCTACTATAGGGACATATGTTGAGGAAAGATAGTAGAAGGAGGTACAGTTGGAATTTTGTTGCTCAAGGTAACATTAACTATGTTCTGAAGACGCAATTCCATCAGCAGAGTTAAGAAAAATAGGGATGCCTGAATGGCTCAGTCAGTTAAGCATCTGCCTTCAGCTTAGATCATGATCCAAGAGTCTTGGGGTGGAGTCCCGCATTGGACTCTGGGCTCAGCAGGGAGCAAGCTTCTGCCTTCTTCTCCCTCTGTCTGCCACTCCTACTGTGTGTTCTCACTCTCTCTCTCTGTCAAATAAATAAATAAATAAATAATAAATAAATAACAAATAATCAATCAATCAATCAGTCTGGGCGGGGGGAGAGAGCTAAGAAAAACAAAGTAAATTTGTCCTTCCCTGAAGAAAAGGCAAGAATGAACCTAGCACTTGAACAAAAGCTAAGCCTTTGTACTCACATTACAGGGATGAAGGGGAAGCCCCAGCCCAGACATAACTTTCTCTCCCACAGTGTGCACAGTAATTACTGCAATTCACCAAGACTAATGTCACTGTGTCTTCTATACTTGATTATTTCAGATACCAGAAGTCCCAGACCCACCAAGGCAATCCTCATTTCCCATGTTTTAGCCCTATAATTCTTCATAGATATTCTTTGCTTTCCACATTCTCCTAACAGTCCCCAACTCCTGAGGCCTCACAGTCCATTCTAGAAAGATATATAATATTTTCCAACTCTTCTCTGAATATTTCCTTAGGTTCCTGCTCTGGAAATCTATTTCCTTCCTTAAAACACTTCTCATAAAGCCTCTATTTTTTCCCCTTATTTTCCCCCTTAACTCTTGCGCCGTTGCACTTGGATGTGGCTAAGTTCTCGTGGTCACTTTTATGGTCACTTTCCAAGCAATCTTTCTTGCTTCTCATGGTGAATTTCCAAGTAAACTTTCTCCTAATCCTCAGTGGTCAGGTAGGAGCCCTTAGTTTTTAATCTTATGTTGTCAGATTGTATTATATATGAAATACTGTTGGTATGATGTACCCACGATCAGGATATCACTTTCTTTTTTAATGTGTTTATTTCTTGGCTCAAGGTATGATCAGGTCTTTTTCCTTACCTCAGCTTTTCACTCCCAGAGTGCATACAACTGAAAACTTGTTATAATCATAAATCCATGTATGCCAACCTGGGAACCACTATATTTTTAACTTGTGTTTTTTTAATTCTGACTCCAATAATTGTTTTCCTACTCCCTTAGCACTGTTCCTCACTCCTTGAATTTTCTCATTCTACTCTGCTCAATTTAAACTTAATGATAAATCATTATAATCACTCTCTTTTATACACACACACACACACACACACACACATATATATATATATATATATATATATATATATATGCACACTCTCCACTCCCTTGCCCTATTGAAGGAAGAGGATATTACTCAAAAAAGCTAGATTTATTGATTCTAATCAAGGGAGAACTGCATTTGTAGAACACAATGTATCTGAATGAAGCAAACTGTGAAACTTACAAAAAATTAAGAGTTTCAGAAGCAAGGATATTTAGGAATGGTGAACTTCATTAAATAAAATATCATTAAAAAGGTGTGACTTTTTCAATAGATAAAGTATCATTAAAGAGATGCTAATTGTTGATGAACTTACAGAAGAGGGAATGCTAACAGCTGGATGGCATTCAGAGTATTAGTAATTGATGTACAGTGGTCAATGATCAATTAGAATGGGCTTAAACTAAGCTCTGGTGCAATTTTTATTTGTTTTTGTATTCTTTTTGTTTTGTTTTGGTTTTTAGTTTTGGGTTTTTTTTTTTAAGATTTTATTTATTTATTTGAGAGAGAGAGAGAGAATGAGAGAGAGAAAGCATGAGAGCAGAGAGGTCAGCGGGAGAAGTAGACTCCCTGCTGAGCAGGGAGTCGGATGTGGACTCAATCCCAGGACTCCAGGATCATGACCTGAGCCGAAAGCAGTTGCTTAATCAACTGAGCCACCCAGGCACCCTGTTTTTGTATTCTTATTGCAACAGAATAATCAGTCTTTTTTTTTTTTTCTAGAGTTTGGAACATAGGGATATTTTTATCTTTCTCTTTTCTTATTTTATTTTCTTAGTTTGAAAACAAAAATTATGATTAAGTTCAATTCTTTCTCTGATATGTGCTTGGAGCTATATGGCTGAATATTCCTGGAGAAAGCTACAAGACTACAATGATAAATTTCATTCCTAATTCATAGTCTGGATGTCAGATGTGATGACACAAAATAATATTTACATCCTTACTCCATGTATTCTTCTGTTCTACAAAACCACTATTCCACATCTTCTCCTTCCTCCTTAAGCCCCTAAGACTTTTCCTCCATCCTGACATCATGTTTTCTATTTCACTGAGAAAATTTAATTCATTGGAAGAGAATGCCTATAGTGACCTCTATCTAACTCCTCTAACATTTATGAGTTCGCGAGAGTCTTTCCCAACTATTTTGCCTCATTGTCTGTTACACACTAGGTATTCTAAAACTGATCGTTTTTAAAACTATTCTTTCAACTTCAGAAATATATCGTATTATTTTTTGTTAAGAACAGTGATTTAGAATGCTCTATTCTCTCTCATATTATCAGTTATCTGCTTTGTACCAAATGATTTTATTCACTTAACAGACTTACTGTTATTTATCAAATTAGAAAAAAAAATACATCATTTCTACACCTATTGTTATTGCCCTATGTTTTTGGTTCATTTGTGAAGCCAACATCCCTAATCCTTTATACTTCTTTATACATGACTGTCTCCAAATCCCTCCACGGTGGGAAAAATAAAAAAGCAGAAGGTTTATTTCTTACTTCTTAAAGGTAGTTTAGAAATATTCTACTTCTCTAGGTGTAGATTAGCTTAAGGAATATAAAACCTAATAATACCAGAGTCTGAGGTTCAGAGTCACACTCTTCAACAAAGCCATTTTCACAAAGAAGAATCTTGGTAACTAATATACTAGTCATTTCCTGATCCAATTATAACTTCCCTCTAAATACTCAACATGTCATGCAGTCAGTTTTCTTTCTTGGAGAACTTTCTGCATCTAACCATGCCAGCCTGAGCATGATTGTGAGATAATGGGAGATCAAAGGATCACACTGAACTTTTCTATAGCTCTGCTTCTGCTTCTATTTTATTATAAAAATTACATTATGCTTTTATTCCATATCACTACTAGTGTATGTTTATGCTCCTTTATGCAACAAAACTTCCTTCTATATATGTGTTTGTGTATGTGTGTGTGTATTCTTTTATATATATATATATATATATATATATACATATATACATATATATAACATTTTGTGAATCCAATCCAAATCCTATGAATCTGATAGAATTTTAGAAATTTTTAATATTTGATTTACAATTGTACCAAAAACCATAAAATACCTAGGAATAAACCTAACTATAAAGAAGTAAAGGATCTGTACTCTAAAAACTACAGAACACCTATGAAAGCAATTGAGAAAGACACAAAGAGATAGGAAAACATCCCCTGCTCATGGGTTGGAAGAATAAATATTGTTAAAATGTCTATGCTACCCAAAACAGTTTATATATTCAATGCAATCCCTATCAAAATAGACCTGACATTTTCCCCAGAGCTGGAACAAACAATCCTAAAATTTGTATGAAAAGAGGAAAGACCCCAAATTGCCAGGGGATTGTTGAAAAAGAAAACCAAAGCTTGGGCATCACAATTCCTAACTTCAAGCTCTATTACAAAGCTGTGATCATCAAGACACCATGGTATTGGCACAAAAACAGACACATAGATCAATGGAACAGAACAGAGAACCCAGAAATGGACCCCCAATTCTATGGTCAACTAATCTTCAACAAAGCAGGAAAATATATCCGGTGGAAAAAAGACAATCTCTCCAATAAATGGTGCTGGAAAAATTGGACAGCCACATGCAGAAGAATGAAACTGGACCATATTCTTATACCACACACAAAAATAAACTCAAAATGGATGAAAGACCATTTCTGTGAGACAGGAATCCATCAAAATCATAGAGGAGAACACAGGCAGCAACATCTTCGACCTCAATTGTGGCAACTTCTTGCAATACACGTTCCTAAAGGCAAAGGAAACAAAAGCAAAAATGAACTATCGGGACTTCATCAAGATAAAAAGTTTCTGCATAGCAAAGGAAACCATCAACAAAACTAAAAGGCAACCTGTGGAATGGGAGAAGACGTTTGCAAATGACTATCAGATAAAGGGCTGGTATCCAAGATCTATAAAGAACTTATCAAACTCAATACACACACCCCCCCCAAAAAAAACTTAAAAAAATCCAGTCAAGAAATGGGCAGAAGACATGAATAGACATTACTGCAAATCAGATATCCGAATACCAGTAGACACGGGGAAAAAATGCTCTGTATCACTTGTCGTCAGGGAAATACAAATCAAAATCACAATGAGTGTTAGAATGGCAAAAATTAACAAGACAGGAAACAACAAATGTTGGTGAGAATGTGGAGAAAGGGGAACCCTCTTACACTTCTGGTAGGAATGCAAGCTGATACAGCCACTTTGGAAAACAGTGGGGAGGTTCCTCAAAATGTTAAAAATAGAGCTACCCTATGATCCAGCAATTGCACTACTGGGTATTTATACCAAAGATACAGATGTAGTGAAATGAAGGGACACCTGCTCCCCGAAGTTTATAGCCGTGATGTCCATAATAGCCAAACTGTGGTAGGAGCAAAGATGTCCTTCAATAAAGAAGATGTTCATATATAAAATGTTCATATATACAATGGAATATTCCTCAGCCATCAGAAAGGATGAATACCTACCATTTGCATTGACATGGATGGAACTGGAGGGGATATGTTATATGAAATAAGTCAGTCAGAGAAAGGCAATTATCATATGTTTTCACTCATATATGGAATATGAGAAATAGAGCAGAGGATCATAGGGAAGGGTGGGAGAACTGAATAGGAAGAAATCAAAAAGGGAGAAAAACCATGAGAGACTCTTGACCCTGGGAAACAAACTGAGGGTTGTGGAACAGAAAGTAGGTGGGGGGATGGGGCAACTGGGGGATGGGCATTAAGGAGAGCATGTGATGTGATAAGAACTGGGTGTTATATGCAACTGATGAATTATTGAACACTACATCTGAAACTAGAGATGTACTACCAGTTGGCTAATTGAATTTAAATTAAAAAAGAAAGACATTTTAATATTTGAGTCTTTTATATAACTTTTAAAGAATTTTAATTAAGAAATACAAAGCCCAGATGTCCATGAACAGATAAATGGATAAAGAAAGTGTGGTATGTGTGTGTGTGTGTGTGTGTGTGTGTGTGTGTATACACACACATACATATACACACACACAATGGACTATTTCTCAGCCATCCCAAAAAGAAATCTTACCATTTCAAATTTTTTTTCTTATTTAGGATGGATTTCTCAGATGTATTAATGTGGAAAATGACACTTATGGATATTTGGAATAAAACACCACCTTCGAAAAATGGGATAAAATAGATTTGGTGATTATGTATTATCTTTGGAGTCACCGTTGAATTTATCTTTTTTTTTTCCTTTTATAAATTTTGCAACTTGATACTTGAGGGAAATTGCCTGTGATGCTTTGTCTGGTTTTATTACATAAAGCTGATCTCACTGACTGAGTCATGAGGAGTTGTTCATTTATTCAAAAAGATAATATAAAATCAGATGAGCATTGCTTGAAGTTAGGTAGATTTCTTATATAAAATTATTAGAGTCTGATATTTTCTTTATGTGCAGTCATTTAACCACTGCCTACATTTATTAAATACTTATAAGACAGTTCAAGTTTTTTTATTTCCTTTTGATAAGTTTTACTGACTTTTCCTCTAAGATTTCCTCATTTACATTTAGGTTTACAAATGGTTAGCAAGCAGTCACTGATAATATTCTCTTATTATCCCTCTCATCTCTACTGCCTCTGTAGTAATTCCTCCCCCTACTTTCCTTTCATGTGTTATGTCTTCTCTTTGTTTTCCTGTTATTCTAGTAAGCATATTTCCTTCTTGGTACAAATTTATGACATTTTTTGAGAGAACAATTTTCTCAACAGACTGTGAGTATATGAGTAAGTTCATATTTTTCACTCACTCTTAATTTATTATAGTTCTTCTGATTCTATGTGAGCTGTATGGAAATAGAACTTGGCATTTAATTTCCAGAAACTATGGAGTTTAAAATATGGTCAATTTTCTTTAAAAGGAATTACAAAGAATTCAGAGCAATCACCTAATAACTCTTCAAGTCAAGGTTAAAACAAATAGAAATAGAGATAATATCAGATAAAGCAAAAGTAGAGAAATACCTTAGCAGTTTTCTGGTCCTCTCATAGCTGAACACTTGCCCTGAAAGACAATTACATAGAGTTAATTTTTTTCAGTCCTAAAGGTTATTAGATTTAGCGATATATATTAAAGGTTTTTTTTTTTTAAAGAAATCGGACCAGAATAAAGATAAATACAATACTATTTATAGTAAATATCATTTGATGACTAAAAAAATACTTCTTTATCAAAAAATAATCAGAGTAATGAATGACAAATATATTTACTTCCTTTTCTTAGCTGTACTTTCCTGTTGAAGCTGCCAACAACTATTTGAATACTGTGCTTACCATGATATATTCAGGGT
Source organism: Enhydra lutris kenyoni (assembly GCF_002288905.1). Classification (NCBI taxonomy): domain Eukaryota; kingdom Metazoa; phylum Chordata; class Mammalia; order Carnivora; family Mustelidae; genus Enhydra; species Enhydra lutris. Next base: position 15,573,041 of record NW_019154087.1, read on the forward strand.
AAGAACAGCACAGAGTCACAATATTTTCCAGGCTAGTAAAGTAGGACTGAGTGAGAAATTAGAGGAAATAATGTACATTTTAAATTTCTGAATAAAAATGTCATTGAAAAAAATAAGGAACTGTGCATTGCAACATTGCTTAAGAAATACCGCAGTTCTTACAAAAAAATGTTAATAGATCCACTCAACACTCCACCCCATATGAATTATATTCCTCACAAGCCCATGAAACTCTATAATGCCTTTAATTTTGTAAATAAAAAATTACATTTTTTCACAAAGATATATTTTTAATTCTTGATTTAACCTTCTGCTTACTTTCAACTTCAAAGTTTCCCTGTTCATATACCTAATATGAATGAAAGATCACTCTAATGATCCATAATTTTCATTAGGTTTCAGATGAGTAATAGTATGATTATCTCATCCAATTGGTAACATCAATATGCTGTAAAGTTTAACTAAATTCATTCAGTTTTAACATTAAAAGTATAGTTTGGAACTTTTAAAATCATCAAATGCTAAAATGTTGAAAATGCACATTAATGGTTAATCCCAAATTAATTATTGAATTTATTAATATAAACATGAAAGAAGTGAATGAGATTGTTCCTTACCACTGTTGATTGAAACTGCTCTTGTTGGCATCTAGTAGGAAAGTTCAGAACATGTAATCCCGATTGATTTGCCCTATCTGTAATGTTGATTTTTAAATAAAAAGCATTTTCTGGTCTTTTTACTTATAAAATTAAATCACACAAATCAGTAAACTTGAAACACACATAAGACAATTAAAATAATACTACTAATAATTTGATTATCATTTGATATATAAAAAAGATATGAGAAAATTGATATAACAAAAATAGAGCTTTGAAAATACTAATAGAGAATGGTAGAATAGCAAATTTGAAAATAGTGATTAAATTGAAACATTCTCATGAACAATTTATATTACTAAAATAGGGTCAAACAATAAGTGGAAAAATTCCAGTTTCATATGGTACTTAATGTATCCCTATCAATTTACATTTATATTAACCATGATGACATATAGTAAAGGAAAATCTGAATAAATGGAAGTGAATATTCCTAAGGAAAATTTCTATTAACCATACCAATAATTGAAATTCAACTATAAGATCCATAATAATTAGGTAAGAGGCTCCAGTGTAGGTAAAGATAATTTTGATTTATTCCCATTGTTTCTTATTAACTTGAGATTGCAAGGGATATGATAACTAGAATACAAAGAAATCATACCTAATGTATGTTGGAGCTATCTTGCAAGCCAGCTAGAGACAAATCTCAACTCCCAATTTATGGGTTCAATTCTACATTATCAGGATTAGTTCTTGTAATTTAGCAACCATTTAGGAACATTTATGTTTACAATAAAATAGAAAGTGGAAAAGAATTTTATAATATGTGTTGTATCCTAGCACTCACAGTAGCATAAAAGAAAATAGTTGCATGAAAATGCAAAGATGAAAACAAAGGATAATTTTTAAATTGTCGTATTGGGAAGATAAAGTTTATTAAGCTCTATCTATTCTCTGGTCTTGTCACAGGATGAAATGGTCAATCCACACCATTATATAGATGACTGATAGTTAAAGCAAATAGAATTGAGGACTGTATTTGAGAGATCAGTGCTCAAAACACATAAGTTGAAAGTAAAGAGAGTTAAGGACAACCCATGAGTGTTGAAAATCCCCAGGCCTGAATGAAAATATTCACAAAATATAATTGTGGCATCGAGATTCTAGGATGGTCCTGTGTTCATGCCCTCTATTACTGCCCTCACCTCTTGAGTGTGGGAAGGTCCTGTGCCTTAAATATGGCAGTGCTGATGTGATGTCACTCTCGTGTTTATATTATGCTGTTTTATGCTCTGTCACATTAGTATGGATGAGAAAAATGACTCTTCTTTGCTGGCTTTGAAAAATAAGCTTCCATGTTGTGAGTGGGCCAGTGGAGAGTGACATGTTCCAAAGAAATGTGGAAAGCCTCTAGGAGGTGAGTGGTGCAGGAAAAAAATGGGAGCTCATTCCTCCAGATCACAAGGAGATAAAATCTTCCAGCAACCTGAAGAAGCATGGAAGCAGATCTTTACTAAAAAACTTCCTGATGTGATGACAGCAGTGGAGGATACATCAACTTAAGCATTGTGAGCAGAGAACCCAGCTAAGCTGTGTCCAGAACTCTGACTTATAGAAACTGTGAGATAATAAATATGTGTTGTTTTAAGGACTATGTTTGGGTACTTGATTTCATAGCAGGAGAAAACCATTACAATGATAAAACCTTTACAAAATAAAATATCATAAATGAAAGGGAAAGATTCTTTTATGACTAAGTAATAACAGAATATAGAAGAAAATTATTTCTATAAGAAGTAAGTGAATATTTTAAAATATATGCAGTTGATTTTCTCCAAATAGGAGAGATGTTGCTTTTATGAAACAGAAGAAACCACTACAGTTTGAAAAAAAAGTTGAACAGCTTTTAAAAATGTAAATATGTAAAAGCCTATTAAAAAATTTAAAAATATGAGAAAGTTAAAATTCAGTAGATTTTCAAATATATTAAAAGTTAATTAAATAAAAAATAAGGATTCTATAGAAATATAATCAATTTGTAAGCATAAATGCTAGGATATCTTATAATAGGCAGAAGGTTCTGGGCTTAAATGTGACCTGATTAGCTTACCTTTTAAACTTCATTCATCTCCCACATTCCTTATCCTTCCTACTCTGTTTTATTTCTTTTACCAGCAATTGTCATCTTCAGATTTATTATATATTTTACTTATTCATTATGTTTTTTTAACTCTCTATTTCTACTGGAATAAAAGGATAAAGATGCAGAATTTTGGCTTGCTTGTTCATTGATACATCCCAAATATCTAAAGCAGGGCATAACTCATCCTAAATGCTCAAGAAATATTTATTCAATGAATGGAAAAAAAATGAGTATGAAGAGAGAAAAGAACGGTCGATAAAAATGAAACCAGAAGAGATAAGGGCTAGAAAAGAGAAAAAAAAATGCATCATAGAAAACATCCATGAGGGGCGCCTGGGTGGCTCAGTGGGTTAAAGCTTCTGCATTCGGCTCAGGTCATGATCCCAGGGTCCTGGGATCGAGCCCCTCATCCGGCTCTCTGCTCAGCAAAGAGCCTGCTTCCTCCTCTCTTCTCTGCCTGTCTCTCTACCTACTTGTGATCTCTATCTGTCAAATGAATAAATAAAAAAAATCTTTAAAAAAAAAAAAAGAAAGAAAGAAAACATCCATGAGTTTTCAGGAGTTGTTAGTGTATAGATCATCAAAACTCATTAATTTCCTATAAGCACTAGTAATGAGTGCTTAAAAATAAGAAAATTTGTATGTAGATGATGAGGCTTGGAAGTTATTTTTCCTATTACTTTTAAAAGTTCAATGAGGGGGGCACCTGGGTGGCTCAGTGGGTTAGGCCGCTGCCTTCGGCTCAGGTCATGATCCCAGAGTCCTGGGATCGAGCCCCGCGTCGGGCTCTCTGCTCAGCGGGGAGCCTGCTTCCTCCTCTCTCTCTGCCTGCCTCTCTGCCTGCTTGTGATCTCTCTGTCAAATAAATAAATAAAATCTTTAAAAAAAAAAAAAAAGTTCAATTAGGGGGCGCCTGGGTGGCTCAGTGGGTTAAAGCCTCTGCCTTCGGCTTGGGTCATGATTCCAGGGTTCTGGGATGGAGCCCTGAATCAGGCTCTCTGCTCAGCAGGGGGCCTGCTTCCCCACCCCTCTCTCTTTCTGCCTGCTTCTCTGCCTACCTGTGATCTCTGTCTGTCAAATAAATAAATAAAATCTTTAAAAAAAAGATAAAAGTTCAATTAGACTTTAATAAGCTTCTATTCAACTACTGAATTAAATACAATTATATTCATTAACTAATTTTTATTATATAATAAATGCTAAAATCAAATATAGTATAATTATTAATAATATTTATGAAATGTTTTAGTCCTTATAAAATTGGTGATACAGTACTGCTATTTTACTGATTTATGTGTTATACATTTTAGATTAGCTTTGATCTCATATTTATCAAGCCAAGGAGTTGCTTATCTTTCATTACATTGCAATGCATTTGGTTAATTCAATTTGATGACTTAATAATTTGCATTTATTTGATGATTTGGAATAGTTATCTGCAGAAAAGTTTTGTCTTCCTCTTTATTTTGATATGAACACATTCCATTCCAAGCTATAAATACTTGAAATACAGCTCACCAGCTCACCCTCACTTTGCTTCATTTTTTGTTTCATGTTCTCCGTTCCATTTCTTACTGGTTTTTAAATTATTTTTCTATTCCTTGGGAACAACTGTTATTCTTTCTTTTCATGTTCTAAAATGTATTCATTCATCTCAGCAATAGCTTTTGTCAGTTTGGAATACTTTCAATCTGAAGTTTTGTTTAAATTTTCATAACAGTAATTTGGAAACTACAGTAATTTATAGTTAAATATGCTTATGCAGGTGATCTCACAATCTAGGAAAGGAAAACACAGGAATTCAGGAAATATAATTATGCTACTGTGACATCTATTTAAGATAAGTGTGATGACATATTATGTACTGTAAATTTCTCAAATATGTTAAAACTTACTAGTAGTATACATTTTTACTATTACTAAATATTTTTATTAATTAAATAATTAATATAAATAATTAAAATAAAAATATATATATTTTTTATAATTTTTTTAAACATTTTATTTATTTATTTGAGAGAAGAGAGAGACAGTGAGAGAGAGCATGAGCGAGGAGAAGGTCAGAGGGAGAAGCAGACTCCCCGTGGAGCTGGGAGCCTGATGCGGGACTCGATCCCAGGACTCCAGGATCATGACCTGAGCTGAAGGCAGTCACTTAACCAACTGAGCCACCCAGGCGCCCTAAAATAAAAATATATTTTATTTACTATTACTAAATATATTACTAAATATTTACCATCATTTAAAATGCAGTCTGCAGTTTTTGTTTTGTTTTATTGGTGGATATAAAAACCTCAATCAAATGGCAAAATCTCATCTTTTTTTCATGGCTGCATAATATTCCATGGTATCTACATTCCACATCTCCCTTATCCATTTATCTATTGATGGACACTTAGGCTGCTTATTGATCTTGGCTATTGCAAATAATGCTGTAATAAAGATAGGGATGCATATACCTTTTCAAATTCATGTTTTTGTTTTCTGTGAGTAAATACATAGTAGTAGAATTCTTGGATCACACCTAGAGAATATTATGCTAATTGAAATAAGTCAAACTGAGAAAGGCAAGTACCATATGATTTCATTTGTATGTGGAATTTAAAAACAAAAAAAAATGAATAAACAAATAAACAAAAAGGAGAGTCAGACCTATAATTACAGAGAACAGGCTGATGGTAGCCAGAAGGGAGTATAGTAATGGGTAAAATGGGTAAAGGGGAGTGGGAGATACAGGGATACAATTATGAAATGAATAAGTCACAAGAATAAAAGGCAAGCATGTAGTCAATGATACTGTAATAGAGTGTATGGTGACAGATGTTAGCAATACTTACAGTACTGCTGTAGGATAGGATAATGTACAGAGAAGTTGAATTATTATGTTGTACACCTGAAACAAATGTAACATTGTGTGTCAACTATACTCAGATACAAAAATTATTCAATTATTCAACAAAAAATTCAATCATATTTTTCATGTTTCAAATAATGCATACATTTTTCTTCAATACTACATTGTTACATTTCAGTGGATATAGATAACTCTACTCTTAATTTTGTTTGTATTCTTCAATGCAAATAATTCTAGGAATGACCATATTTCTTAATTAATCAATGTAAAGGTATTTTTTGAGCATCTCACTACAAGCATTAGATTTATGTAGAATAAAAATAAAGATTTACTTCTACTGTCAGTGATGTTCTGATCTATCTGAAGAGGACACAAATCTAGAATGTAATTGGTTATAAATGCCAAAACATTCAGGGAATAGAGAAACAAATAATGGAGTAGATATTTGAAGAGTTCATAGATAATGAGAGACACAATTAGATTCTGAAGGTTAGATAATATTAAAATATGAAATGCAAAGAATGAAAGCAGGGAGCACAAGTTTGTCCATGGTGAGTTAAAATTGTTGACTGACCCTTCCAGTGAAAATGTTCAACTTGGAGCTGTTGCTTAGCTAGCAAGTACATTATGGAGATAAATATGTATACAAACACATATTATTGTGATATAGAACAGAATTTCATGTAGTACTACTGTGTTCCTAACAGAAACCACAATTGACTTTGTAAATTTAACTAACTGTTACTATTTTCCCCTGCCTTTGTCCCCCCAATTTTTGAAATAAAATGATGAGACAGCTAGAAAATGAAGATTTTTGATGAAAACTATAATTAATTTCCTTAGTAAGAAAGAATACACACATGGAATCATAGTTCTATAGATTTGAAGTTTCTCTTAAATCTATTACTACCAATTTACTCCCACCTCCATCTGAAAAACTCACAGTTCTAATCCATGATCAGCAATTCATGCTTTATAGTTCTTCTGAGATGCTATTTTTACAGGGAGACTTTCTCTGATTTCTAGCCAAGGTCAAAATCTTAATATATGTTGTCTCAGCACATTCTGCTTACACTTTTATATTCATGCATAGTCTACAACCAGTTTAGTGACCTTTATTTACCCCACAAGTCTTCTTTTTTAAAAGATTTATTTATTTCTTGGAGAGAGAGAGAGAGAGCAAGCACGATGGGGGGTGGGGGCAGAGGGAGATGGAGAGAAAGAATCTCAAGCAGACTCCTTGCTGAGTGTGGAGCCCCATGAGGGGCTTGATGCCACAACCCTAAGATCATGACCTGAGCCAAAACCAAGAGTCTGATACTCAAGGACTGAGCCACCCAGGCACCCTCCCATAAGGCTTCTTAGAAGTTAATGCCATATTTTCTAAATTTTGCATTATTATATCTACTGTTCCTAACAAAGACACATAAGAGAACCTCAGAAATGTTTTGAACTGATAAACAAATGATCACATTGGTAATATGTAAACCATATGTTACATAGAAGATAAATATTGTTAGCATTTATAAACTTACTATTTCATAAATCTATTATGAAATTGTATTGTTATACCAACTTTGCACATAACATTTTTAGCTAATTCTAACACAAATGCCTCATTTCAGAAACTCTCTTAATCCCAATCCAGTCCCTACTCCCCAATGCAAGTAATACTTCCTTTTATCTTCCTTATCAGCATTTATATTATAACAAATAACAAGACCTACTTTGTTCTATAGCTATTTTCACATGCATCTTTATTTCTTATTACTAAATCTCCAGGGGAGACTGAAAGGGTTTTCATCATTGTCTAAAGTGGAGTCAAATCTCTCTCTTTATCTGTCGACTACAAACTGAATGTGGCCACATATTTTGTAACTATTCCCAAATTATTATATAGGTACTGCAAGTGGCCAAGAGGGCACCTGGCAAATATATGAATCTTAATTTGTTAAATGGATTAGTTAAATAAAATAACAAAAGTAATACATTATTTGAACTTTCCCAAATTCCTTGTTATGGTTGAAACTCTTTCCTCTAAATCTAAATTGGGTTTTGGCTGCTGGCGGCTTCCGTCTGCCCGATGACCTCCCGTGACACTTCATATATAAGCTCACCGAAGTCCAGCCCAGTGTGCTGCTGCTTCTTGACTCCTCTTCACTCAAGTTAAATTATGGTTCTGAATGAGAGAAGCAATCTCACTTATTAAAAAGGTTATGTTATTTCAAATGGTAGTTCAAATCCTAGCAATTGTATAACTTTGGCAAGTTGTCAAAATGGTACAAATACCAAATGGTGGCAAATATAACAAAAATGGTGCTGAAGAACTGTATACACATTGTACACCTGTAAAAATTACAGATAAAATATGTCCAATTACTTGCAGATGCTCGGAGTTTAAAGCAAGTACAGGAGTTACTGTGACTGTTCATCCATGTAATGCTCTCTAGTCCAGTTCTTTGCCTTCTGTCTATTTCCAACTCATTGTTTATATCTGATCCAAGAGGATGCTTTATATTTCCTTCACAAATTCCTTCTTCTTAAAATCAATGAAATTAATACAATTTTGATATGTTAGAAATATAAGGTCTAGTGTAACAATGAGTGAGTGAAAAAAATGGAAGTCACAACAAAATTGAGAGGAATAAAAAAAAAAGCTGTATAAAATGAAGAATCATAGTTAATAGGCTAAAAGCCTTACTCAGCAGCCTTAATGGCTCTGGAAGCAATTTATTTTTGCCCAAAGACATTTTAACATAATAGCCTATTTTAACATTACCTTAGCATATCATATCCCATGAAAAATCACTGCAGAGTTTACTAGAGTCACAGAGTTAACATGTACTGATTGGCTTCACTAACCATTCAATATCTGTCAGCTGAAGGAAAAAAAATCTTGTGTGCACTGGAGCAGATGCCCAAAAATAAATAAATACATAAATAAAATAAAATAAAAGCATGCAAAATTCTGTTAAAATACAGCAACAGTAATTAATGCAAATCCTTTGCATTTACTGTGAATTACTTTATATGGCATACCAATGTTTGGTAGTTTTTCCCTCCTCAAGATTACCACAAAAGGGCAGCCTTTTAGTGTTGAGGACATTAGGATAAGCTTTGTAATGTAAAATATACAGCTATTATTCCAAAACCTAGTGTTCTGATCTGAATTTCTGTGTAACTACAATTGCAAAATGTATCAGTGCATATTGATATATGCAAAAGTTCTATCACAAAGTGACATTTTGAACTGCCTGCAAGTACAACAATATTTGATTGCTATCAATTAGTTTATCTTTGCAATTATGATTTATTATTATCTTCACAATGACTGATTCAGCTATTCAAAGATTTCTTCAGTTTAAGAAAAAAAAAGTTAGCTCTTATTACCAGCATATATTTTTGTAAATGGTTAGGTAGTGAGAAAAAACAAATTCTCATTTTAGATCGTCGTTTTCTATTATGGTCCCATTGAAATTGCAAATTTCTCCCACCTGTGCAGTCTTTTCTCACCTAATTTCCTTTGGTCCTATGTGGTTATCAATTAGCCACAAAGTCGTTTCTACTAAAAATGTACCATTAACTGGTGCATTTAATACAGATTTATAAACTTTAAGCAACTATTTACAATATCAATGGACCAGCATGGGACACAAACAACAAATTTAAAGGCCGTGTATCCTTAAACAAATGCCAGAATGAAAACCAAATAAAGTAAGACTCCTATTGATATGTGTGACTTTTAATGGCTGAAGAGTAGTGAGGTACAATTGACAAAAATGTGTTGTAAGTGAATGAAATTAATATTTACTTTTCCAAAAACAAAGTTTTGTGTTGTTGTTATTGCTGTTATTTGGAAAGAATTGTGGTAAAAGAGGGAGAAGTTATTAAAAAAAACTTATTAAAAATGTTATAAAAAAATGTTTCTTCCCCCAATTAATGAAACTAAAAGAATTTTTTTTTTTTTTTTCCTAATCCTACACCAATTTCTGTTTGGAATTTGAAGTCCAGCTTTTGGGTTTTTTGTTTTTTAGGGTTTTTTTTAGGTGAAAAGACCATGTTCATCTAAGTTGGTCCATGGACAATAATGATTGGTCTGTTCTGTATCTCAAGAATGGGATACAAAGTCCTGTGAGCAGAGGGCTCCCAAACACCTTCTGGGAGGGGCTTTCAGCTACCATTGTGTAACAGGTATTCATGGAAATGGTCTCAGAGCAGTATCCTACTCTACATAGGCTACATTTCTCCCTCCATCATTTTGTTCATTAAGAGAGAAAACTTCTTAAGAGTTTTTTTTGTTGTTTTATTTTTTTGTTTTTTTTTTTTTAAGATTTTATTTATTTTTTTGACAGAGAGAGATCACAAGTAGGCAGAGAGGCAGGCAGAGAGAGAGAGGAGGAAGCAGGCTCCCCGCTGAGCAAAGAGCCCAAGGTGGGGCTCGATCCCAGGACCCTGAGATCATGACCTGAGCTGAAGGCAGCAGCTTAACCCACTGAGCCACTCAGGCGCTCCGTCTTAAGAGTTTTTATTCAATATTAATTATCGTTATTTCCAAAATATATTTCATAATATATCTTTCAGCTTTCTGAAAAATATGCCAATTAGAGTTGATGTCACAAACCAGCAAACTTTAAAGAGAAATCTAATTATTTTGTAACTTCTGGCACTCTTAACACCACAATTTTTTCTGGTATATAATCTCGGAATCATCAGAATTATAATCATCATGATGGTACAAATAAATTATCCTTATTAGAGATGAGGAATATCTGGTAAGCCTAAATTTTTCTGTTCAATATTTAATCATGTAATAACAGAAAAAAATATTATACATTAAATATGAAAAAATGAATAGGCAAGGATAAAAAGTTATTTTGGCTTACAAGGTTCAGGAATGTAGAAGTAATTTAGTGCAGTATGACAGCTATTTGATTTTTTAGGGTGAAAATACAGCTGCCCCAAGATAGTTTTCAAGAACTCATTAGGAAGCAAAGGTGACAGGTGATGCTTTCTTGTTATTAGCTAAAACAGAGAGAATTCATCTGCAGAAAAAAAAAAAAAAATGGAATTCCTATGAGTCCCTGGATCTGGCATTTGGATAAGCTCAAAGCACAAAGCTATTCATTCATGCCTATATTTTTTAAATCAAATTTTTATATATGGGACTCCATTTTGCTTTGCCTAATAGCATCTGGGATGTACAGTGAAATAACATCCCATAATAATTGAAGAAAAAAATGATTCTTTTTCTTATATGTTTCAAAATAAGCTCCAAGTCTCAGAATTATGAGGCAATTCTATCATACATATTTTTTCCTCTAGTATTTAAGGAAATAAAAATATGGATAAAGAGAGGGAAAGGGAATAATTTTAGAATATGGAAATCACAGAGCAGAGATTAAAAGTGGTGACATCTGACCTTTTAAGGTCTTGCTACTCAAAGTGGCATCAAAACCATCAGCATCAGCATTACCTGGGGCATTATTAAAAATGCAGAATGCATGTTGCCAAGAAACACTCTTCTAGAGGAAAACTAAGCATACTGAGAAAGAAGAGATTAATAAAAGGGAACAGTCTGAGGGAGATGGGGAAAGAAAATGAATTTTACCTATTTTAGACATCTGCCTTAAGCTAATAACTATGCTCTGCCTTCATTAGAAAAAGATAGTGTACTGCCTTGCCCTCCACCTTGTATCATACATAATGTTGTATCTCCTCCATCTTGTATCTCACTGATTGCCTTTCTTTTTTCATTAGTTCTTTTTTTTTCAGTCCCATCAATAAGTATTCCAAAAATCTCAAACCTTAGTTCACAATTCTTTTTTTAAATTTTACATTAGTCACCATATAGTATATCATTAGTTTTTGATGTAGTGTTCCATGATTCATTGTTTATGTATAATACCCAGTATGTGCCCTCCTTAATACCTATCACCAGGCTAACCCATTCACCCACTCCACCCCCTCTAAAAACTCTCAGTTTGTTTCCCAGAGTCCATAGTCTCTCATGGTTTGTCTCCCCCTCTGAGTACCCCCCTTCCTTATTCCCTTCCTTCTCCTAATGTCCTCCATACTATTCCTTATGTTCCACAAATAAGTGAAACCGTATGATAATTAGCTTTCTCTGCTTGTCTTATTTCACTTAGCATAATCTCCTCCAGTTTCATCCATGTTGATGCAAATAGTGGGTATTCATCCTGAGTATTATTCCATTGTATATATGGACCACATCTTCTTTATCTATTCATCTGCTGAAGGGCATCTTGGTTCCTTCCACACTTCGGCTATTGTGGACATTGCTGCTATTAACACTGGGGTGTTAATAGGCATATGCATATGGCCCTTCTTTTCACTTCATCTCTATCTTTGGGGTAAATATCCAGTAGTGCAATTATTGGGTCATAGGATAGCTCTATTTTTAACTTTTTGAGGAACCTCCACACTATTTTCCAAAGTGGCTGTACCAACTTGCATTCCCATCAACAGTGTAAGAGGGTTTCCCTTTCTCCACAACCTCTCCAACATTTGTTGTTTCTTGCCAGTCACTTAACAATTCTTTTTGAATTATCTTTCCTGAGTAGTTCTTGTAGTTCTTCATATAACCTCTAAGATAATCATTCTTAATTTTCTGTCATCACTTTTTCCCTGAAAATTGATCACAGAAATATTCTCCTGCATAGTATATTTCTACTTGGATGTTAAAACTAAGATTTCATTCATTCAGTCATGCCAGTCAACCAGAGCAAATTTTAACAATTTCTCCTCCAGAGTCTTCTATCTGTATCAAGGCCCTGATATAAAGTAAATAATATTTATGATAATATTTAAGAAAAATAATATAATGTAATAACTTATTGCATGGATTCATATTTTTCTCCATGCCCAGTCTAACAAGTTTAATGTTGACTCTATTATAATATTCTAACTTAAATCTAGATATTCTAATTCTACTTTTTTATCATATCTCTTTCCTATAATTTTCCCAGTCTTCACTTTTCCATGTCACTAAACAGACTAAATATTAAGCACTACAGTATATTAAACTTATTCTTACCTATTCTAAGTCTCAGTACTCTGATTTTGAAGAGACTTTTTTAAAATTTTCCACCTGGTAGCCTGGGTAATTCATTAAGTAATATTAATAATTCCCACTCTAAATTAACATCATAGACCCAAGTATCAACTGGCATGGTGCATGAAATTTTTTCAAGTTAATAAGCTATTTTAGAAATGTTTTGGGTTTACAGACATGTTGAGCAGAAAGCAGAGAATTCCCATAAGCCTTCTCCTCCCAACCAACCCATATATGTTATTTCCACTATTATTAACACTTTGCACAGGTGTAGTACATTTATTATAAATGATGGATTATTACTGATACATTATTATTAGCCAATGTCCATAGTTTACATTAGAGTTCACTTTTTAGGTTGTACAGTTCTATTTGTTTTAACAAATGTATAATGACATGTATCCACCATCACACTATCAGACAGAATTGATTTATTGCCCTGAATATGCACTCAACCTATTCATTCCCTCACCTCCAGGCAACCACCAATCATTTTACCATTTCAATAGTTTTGCCTTTTCCAGCATGCGTGGGATAATTGAGATCAAACAGTATGTAGACTTTCTAGACTGCTTCTTTCACTTAGAAATATGCATTTAGGGTTTTCTAAGTAGTTTTGTACCTTGATAGTTCCTTCCTTTTTATAGCTGAATAAAATCTATTGTATGACTGTACCACAGTTTACCCATTCGCCTATTGAAGGTCATCTTGGTTGCTTTTAAGTTTTGGTAACTATGAATGAAGTTGCTATAACATTTGTGTCTAAGTTTCTGTATGGATTCTTTCAAGCTTCTTTCTGTCTTTGATTCTTATATTCAGCTTGAATATGATATGCCTAACTGTAAATGTTCTCAGTATTTATTATGTTTGGTATTTTCTGAGCTTCCTGGATTTGTCATTTGATATCTGTCATTAAGTTCAGAAAATTCTCAGTCATTACTACTTTAAGTATTTTGTTGTTGTTATTGTTAATTCTTCTCCTTCTGTTATTCTTATTACACATAAATTGCATCTTTTATGATTGTTCCATGAGTTTTGGATATTCTATTCTCTTTCTGTCTTCTTTGATTTTCAATTTGAGAATTTCTATTGACATATATTTAAGCTCACTGATTCTTAGCTCAGTTATGTTCAGTCTACTGATGATGCCATCAAAGGTATTCTTCATTTCTTTTACAGTTTTTTTTTTAAATTTCTAGCATTTTGTTTTGATTCTTCTTTAGAATTTACATCACTTTCTTTGTATTACCCATTTGCTCTTGCATGTTGTCCACTTTTTCCATTAGACCCCTTATAATATTAGTGGATTCTTTCAAGCTTCAATTTTCTCTCTGGTTTCAATTCTCACTCTGATAATTCCAAAATCTCTGCCATATGAGAGTCTGGTTCTGATGATTGCTTTGTGTCTTCAGATTGTGTTTGCTTTTTTAGCATGCCTTATCATTTCTATTTAAAGTTGGACAGAATATAATGTGTTAAAGAAACCGAGATAAAGAGGCTTTCCTGTAAAATTTTCTGTTTATCTAGCTAAGAGTAGAGATGTGCTTTCTGTTTGATGTGGCTGTGGTAGCAGAGCCTGAAATGTCCTCCAGTCCCTTTGCCTCATCTGTCCCTCCTCCTTTCCCCCTTTGCCTCCTCTGTTGTCTTTGGGTTTCTACAGATATTTCTTTTTAAATAAGGTCTGTGCCTTGCAGTTCTTTCAGCTTTAATCTCCTGCTATTATATTGAAGACCCATCAATGTTTTGGTTTGGTGTGGCAGGAGGAGAAAGTCTGTGCTCCTACAACTACATCTTAGTCTTTTAATGACCTTGTGACTCAGGGCTGTAACTTTTACAGCAGCTTTTCAGCTCTCCTATATAGGTAAGACAGGAAGTCTAGAAGAGCCTGGATTTGGTTATTTCTCTTCTTCCAAGGCCATTAGGTTCTGGTAGCCAAAGTTGTTTAGGCTCTGGTTAAAGAATGTCCCTTGAGGAAAGGCTATTGCTAGGAAAAATATCACTGTGCAGTTTTTCCCGTGACAGTTAGTCTCTGATGGGTCTAAGAATCTCTTTCAGTTTTCTCAGTAGTTTTTCTCATGAGGATGGTGGTGGCAACTTCCAAGTTCTTTGGATGTTGGACTGAAAATAGAAGTTTCCATTTTAAAATCATATTTCATTTAATCAAATATGTAGACACATATATGTATAAAGTTATAAAAGGTGATTTAATCTGAAAGTTTACAATAAAATAAACATGGTCTCCTTTTTATTTTTTTATCCTTCCTATTCTCTTTTCTATCTTCCAATGCTGATTCCTATTCTTCAGAAACAACATATCCAACTACTTCAGGATTTTTCCCCTATATTTATCTCTGTCTTATATATAACTGGCTTATACAAAAATTTCTTTATTAAGTTTCTGATATATCAACTTTTCTTGTCCTTTCCTTTTTTTTTATTTTTGAAGATTTTATTTATTTATTTGACAGAGAGAGAGAACACAAGTAGGCAGAGAGAGAGAGAGGGAAGCAGGCTCCCTGCCAAGCAGAGAGCCCGATGTGGGGCTCGATCCCAGGACCCTGAGATCATGACCTGAGCTGAAGACAGAGGCTTTTAACCCAATGAGCCACCCAGGCACCCCTCATATGTCCTTTTCATTAGCTTTTTCTACCAGGCACTTTTCATTTTCCTATATTCTCACAGTTTAGTTACTGCATTTGGTTAGCATAATGCATATTGCTTATATTATTATAAGTACTTTTCTTACCTGTTACATAGATATTTATGTGATTTTGGCATATCATGGCTTTACATTACCTTTATTCTTCATTTGTTTACTTTTCCATGTACTAAATATTAATCCAAGTTTAAGCTCTTTGTCATTAATAACAATGTCTTCTCAATACAATGGAAAGCCCCAGAGAATCTAGTAATACTACTTTTAATATATGGTGAAGTTACTCTGGGATGAATTCATTTTCTGCTTCATTCTGGAATAATTCTATGTCTGCTGCTGGGTTTTGATTTCCAATCTATTTTTTTTAATGTATATGTTTTTGCTTGCTTGCTTATTGTTTCTTTCACAGCCTCAGCATACTTTTTGATAAATATAATATTTGGTCTTATCTCTTTGAGAATACAAATTATAGTTTTGATATGTTTTCACTTTCCTTATTTTCTATGTAATTATACCTAATTTCTAATAACATCTGTGTTTAGTTAAGTTTAATACATTAGCAACCAACTACTAAGAAAGTTCATTATTACTGACCAGCCCTGAACCAGAATCAAAGTATCGGTATACTTAACAGGAAAACAAATATATTGTGATTCATGCAAATAAACACAGGAAAATATTGAATTTATATAAAAGAACATGTTCATAAGCATTTCGACAGTGTCAATTTGCTTATAGAATTAGTATCAAGTATCTGTTCAATAAATAAAAACACTATGACAAGTATTTATAGATATTTAATTTAATAAATTATTAATAATTATAATTTTATGTGCCTATGTCCATAAGTGGACATAAATACAGGGCTGATGTGATTTTGTTGTAAATTGGTGATTCCTGATCTGAATCCTGCCATCTGACTTATTTTACCTGACCAGTAGGATTTTTTGTTTTGGTTTTTATTCTTTTTAATAAGATGAATACCTTTATGGGACTGATGTGCTCTCTACTTCATTGGAACAGCAGCCATTTATTTCTCATACCCAGATGCTTCACACATTTATATTACCTACAGGCCTCTGAAGTCATTGTAATCCCTAAGTTGAGATCTGCAAATAAACTTCCCTCCTGAGAACATCTGACTTTCATGCCTTTATATTATCTATTCCATTACTCTCAGTTCTTGCAAATAAATTTAAGTCCCAATTGTCTAGTTCTAAATCCTGATGTAAGTTCTTAAGATATCAAAATTATTTTTAGAGCAAAGTGCATTATGTGTAAAAAAATGACCTTATCATTTATCAAAAAATAACAAAAATAAATTCTGTGACATATAAACATAAGCATGAGCTTTTATTTGTAAACTTTAATCATTAATATCAATATAAATATAAGTACTATTACATATAAAAACTGGTATTACATACTAAGCTTATTCTAACTTAATATAATGTTTACAATACGTGAATTAGAAATGTGTTTCCGCCCACTCCTCTTTTCCATGTTCCATGTATTTTTAATGTAGCTGAATTAATTATAGTGAAAAAAAATTTGATATTGTAAATTAGCCTCTAGCAACACTGTATGAATGATCACATTGAGGGGGAATTCTGGCCAATGACATAGTTTATCAATGGATAGAACTAGTGCTTATAGTCATAAGACACTGGAGATATTAATGCCGTATAGACTTTGATTTCATTCTGTGTACATTATAGTCGCAATTCATCTGCTTCCAAAAGTTAACAAAATTTTCTAATTTGTATTTATATTTATGCATGAAACATAATTTAAACTATGTCAGTCTTGTAATTAACTGAAATTGATTTCTACCAATAAAGTCTGAAGGTGTGCTTATATTTATATTTAAAAAACATTCTAAAATCATATGAGAATCTTAAAATGCAAACAGGATAAAAGTTAAATGAAAATGCATAAGAAATAAGGGTAAAAATGGGAAAAAGTAGAGAAATAAGCACATTACTTAACGGGTAGATTAGCACAAAAATGATCACTAAAAGTTACATAACATTTTTACAGACATAGATTATTTAAATCCTAGAATATTGAAAGCACACTGAAATAAATAAGATCAATTATATAGTTTATATAACTAAAGAATTCATTTTACCCATGACTTAGCACCTGATTATTCAGTAAATTGTATTGTTTGTCCCTCCTATTCACAAGCTAATTATAAACAGATAGAAATCTGTATATAGCCTCTATTAACTGGCTTGGAAATCATACATGCCTTATGCTCAGTAAATATAGATTAAGTTGACTAATAATAGTTGATTTCAGTTTTTTTCCTTCTATGATATATTTCAGCATTCACATTCACATAGTCACATTCACATACTCACATACACGTGCACACACCATTCTAATCATTTCAGTCTGTTTTTTTTTTCATCTTTTTTTTTAAAGATTTTATTTATTTATTTGACAGAGAGAGAGAGAGGTCACAAGTAGGCAGAGAGTCAGGCAGAGAGACAGGGAAGCAGGCTCCCTGCTGAGCAGAGAGCCTGATGCCTGAAGCCTGGCTGAATCTCAGGACTCTGAGATCAGAACCTGAACCTAGGGCAGAGACTTAACTCACTGAACCACCCAGGTTCCCCTGGTTTTTTCATCTTAGAAGAAGAAAAAAGGACAGCAAAGGATAGAACTTTGTTGGTATCAACTTTCATTACTTAGAGAGAGATAAAATCTCCCTAGCTGTTTTTAAATTTGTTGGTCAAGTAAACTAGAATAAAGAAAACATAGATCAGAAATAGATTTTAATAAACTTAGATATCTGGTTAAAGGATGGTTTGATTGCTGAATAGGATGAGTTTGCTTTCTCTAAATAATATATATATACATATATATATATATTAATATCACATTTAGAGAACTCCATAACTTCCTTTGACTTTTAGGAATAAATGAGTAAATATTATATAATGTCTCAACTACAATATAAAATATTTGAAGAGAAGGACCAGGGAAAATTGTTTCTGATTCCAAAACAAACAAATAACAACAATAATAATAAAAACAGGATCTGGAGCAAGTATTTGAGGAAATCTGAAATCTCATTATTAATTTGGAGGCTACCTGACTAAAATTCAGTTCTTTGAACTACTTTCTATCCTAAAAAATAGAGTTCCAAGGAAGTATATTATTGCCATGACTCAACATGAGCCTTCCTGACATACTTATGAATAATATCCAAATGCCTTATTATAGTGTAAATGTCTCACAAGCCCTGCACTCTGTCTGCCATTGACACTTATCTGATATTTTCTCTCTCATCACATATGATCTCATCTTTGGAAAGTTCCAGTCTCATTACCTTTCTACTTCCTGGTTTACAATTGCAATTTTCTTCTCATAGATCACCTAGACAAACTGGTTCTCTTTTATAATTCAGAAATTCATATCATTCTTTTTTTTAAAAATTTACAAAATTTTGCCTATCATAAATAATTAATTGTCTGTGTCCTTTTTTTAGGATTTCATTTATTTATTCATGAAAGACAGAGAGACAGAGGTGGAAGGAAAAGCAGGCTCCCCAAGGAGCAAGGAGCCCGAAGTGGTACTCGATCCCAGGACCGTGGGATAATGACCTGAGTCGAAGGCAGATACTTAACCATCTGAGCCTTCCAGGTTTCCAGCCTTTGTCCTTTTCACTAGAATGTATATTCTATGAAGCCAGAATATACATTATTTTTTTACCTTTTTACAGTTTTAATCCTAATACCCTGGATGGGGCCTGACTTATAATAGGTAACACATTAATTTTTTATGAATACAAATATAACTACTCATTTGTTGCATAAATACGATAAAGTTAGGGAAAAGCAAAAGAGAACATCTTTTAATTGGCTTACTCAGAAGTGATTCTGCATTTTATAAGAATTACCTGGGTACTATCTATGAGATATACAAGTATTTCTTTCAGGTTTAATATTAACATTCAAAGTTTCCCTCATTACTATAGTGTTTCCTCTCAATGCCACATGGTTTCCCATACCTACTTTAATTTCAATTTTTCTGACTTTATTATTTAATAGTTTTAATATTATAAATGGCCCCAAATCATTGCTGGGTAAAACCTTAGCATGGAGGAATACTTTTATAATTACCACCTTCTTCCTTTTCAGAATACTTTTCATTTCCATAGGAACACTTTGGACTCAGAATCTAAGATTAAATGTTAAAAATCAACAGGGAAGTTTAAAACAACACAGAATGACTAATGGCAGGAAAATTTATTTCAAGTTTTGCACAAAAATAATTTGACTCATTGCTAGTGTTAACATTTGATAATTCAGTGTTATGTATTTATTTTCATTATACAAAGAGTTAAACTATTAAAAATGGAATAGAATCGGTTATTAGTGGAACATTTAAAACAGTTTTAAAACTGTTCTTATAATAAAAAGAGCCTGATATTTAGAATAAGAGATCTAGACTCAAATCCCAACAAAGTCTCATAGTAAGAATATCATCTTGTGGGATGCCTGAGTGGCTCAGTTGGTTAAGCAGCTGCCTTCGGCTCAGGTCATGATCTCAGCATCCTGGGACTGAGTCCCACATCGGGCTCCTTGCTCAGCAGGGAGTCTGCTTGTTTTTCCCTCTGCCTCTGCCTGCCACTCTGTCTGCCTGTGCTCACTCTCTCTGACAAGTAAATAAATAAAATCTTCAAAAAAAAAAAAAAAAAGAATATCATCTTGTGTGCATCTTGGAAAATTCTGAGCTTGCAAACCAAGTGAAGGGCTGAAAAGCCCTGGTAGACAAAAACTGGTTATTACTGAATTTTATCTTTAGTAAACTATGTTCTCTAATGTGAATTTTTCTTCAATATCTTACAGAAGAATGCTGCATTATTGGGACTATCCAAAGAGCAGTGTATTTCCCTTATCTTTGGGCCAGTTGCCAAGAAAAAAAAATATTTAGCTTTTCTCAAACTTTGTTTTCTAATCAATAAAATGGGAATTGTTCTATATTTGATAGGGTTAATAATAAAGATAACCAAGATGGCCACCTAAGATGACTGGCACATAATTTTTCATTCCTCGATGGTGATACATTAAAGTGACGTTTCATAATGAAGTAATCACAAATGACTGTCAAAGAAAATAATACAATTCTACAACTAGAAATCATCAGATATTTCACTTCCTACTGGAACTATAGCATATAGAGAATGTAATGACATAAATATTGTGAAAACTGTTGTTGGGCTTGGGACTAGAATCTAGCAAAGTGTACATACTCAATGAATGTTCTTTTACCCTTTTATCCAGCTATCTCCCTTTGTTTCTTTTTATCTCCTTACTTTATTTGCATTCTTTCTTATATGATAAAGGAGCAATTTATGTTAGCTAAAATACAGAGTCAAAAAGACTCAAATTGCTTTAGGAAAAGTGGATATACGAAGTCCAAACATGCACAGCACCAAACACATGCCTTCATAGGTTTACAAAATGATTTGATGAAAGTTTACATTTTGTATTCACCACAGCTCTAAGTCAATTACTCCATTGTTCTAAGATATTTACAGTACTCAGAACTACCACCTCTCTCTATCCTTCCTTTCTTCCTTCCCTTCTCTCCCCTGCCTTCTCCTCCTCTTCCATTCTCTTCTTTCTTGCTGTTTGAATAAAAAATGATGAGCCAAGGCCACATCCCTGTCAGGGCATTTCTCTCCTCACTAAAGGCAAAGTGTACTTTAAGCAATCAGTATGTATATAGATGTATTCTATTAGGATAGTAATTAGTGGCAATGGACTTCAGTTGTATTAAAAGACTTCCTAACTAGCAATAAAGAATACAATTTCACCAGCATTTTAATGACAGCATCAATACTTGACAATGTCAAGTCACCTTGTTAAGGAAGAAAAGAATGGCTAATTATAATGTAAATAAGTCACCTCTCACATATTTAGAATGCATATGTATCCTATAATATCTTTTTACTGGAATATAAAAATATGAATGCTATTGTACTTTCTACTGATCAATTACCTTCAAGTCAATGAATTGTAGGACAAAAAAATAATCTTGGAAAACAGATACAAGCATGTTTTTATCAGTCTTTTCTGAAATCAGGAACAATTGAAAATGAATATATGGAGTATCACATGTTAATTTTATCTTGGTATACCATAAAGAAAGGTGACATACAGTAGGCATTGTCTTTAGAAAACTTTAGCAACAAATTCAGTCCCCTTCCTTACTATATAATCGGCACTATAATTGTTATTAACATTTTGAGTACTAATTTCAATGTTCTATTTTAAAAACTAAATAAGAAAATGAATGTAAAGCTGCTTACAGGTTTGTCACAAAAATATTTCTCTTGAAATTTTCTCCCTATTAATAGAAACAAAAGATTTTTTACTGGGTGGTGGATATTTTAAAAAACATTTAAAAGCTACTAAAATATTCTTGAAGTGGTTTTGAATGCAATACATCTAAAAGGCAATCAGTATAAAAATTCATGTCTATTCGGTTTATGAGGTAGAAAAAAAATAGTTTAAAGACACAAAATAAGTATGTAACATCAAGGAATATATCTCAGCAATCTCTACTTCTTTGTCAATTACTAATTCATTTTCTCAGCTCCAGATTCACTCTACAGTATATGCTTTGATAACAGATTTTCTTTAAACATTTCTCCATTAAAGTGAGCCCTGTGTTAAGTTTCTCAGTAGTGGGTGCTCTAGGGACATTGCAGGAAGAAGGAGTTCTCATGCAGTTTCTGGCTGCTGTGAGCTGTCTGAATGTGAGAACGGACCATCAAGACTGCCCCAGCCATGTGTGCAAAACATGGCCCTTGGGGGCGCCTGGGTGGCTCAGTGGGTTAATCCGCTGCCTTTGGCTCGGGTCATGATCTCGGAGTCCTGGGATCGAGTCCCGCATCGGGCTCTCTGCTCAGCAGGGAGCCTGCTTTCCCCTCTCTCTCTGCCTGCTTGTGATCTCTGTCTGTCAAATAAATAAATAAAATCAAACAAACAAACAAACAAAAAAACATGGCCCTTGGATGACATTTCAGCCTTGACTTGATGATAACTTTCTCTATGACCCTCTCAACACAAAAATTAGTGCCTCAAAGTCTTCCTCCTCTGCACAGAGTTCCTGACTGCCCTCTGTAAGCAAAGCTGCAGGTTGTCTGGAACCAGTCTGGAACCCCATCTAACCACACTCACTACCTCTGCAAGCCCAGCTATGTTCTGCCTTTTCCCCCATGAGTTCTGTGTAACACAGCCAGCCCCCTCTGCAACTTCCCCCACCCAACCTCCTCCTTACATGTTAAGAGTAACGTGCTTCCTGGTTGTACTTGGAGGGTTTGCTTCCTGCTTGTTCAGTTACTGTGGACCAACTTTTGCTTAGACAAATCAGCAATTTTACTACTCTCCAGTAGATTGAACTATACCTTTTTCACTGTGGTCGGAATCCCAGCCTTGTGAGGAGACCCCTTCTAAGTTTTGTTCTTCTTTGGGTATTTTTCCTCCATCACAGGGCACCATAAAGGCTTTCATTATACCTTATAGTTACTTTTCTCTCATAGTTTAGTGATTTTTGTCATTTTTTTTTTTCTGTTTAAACCAGTGTATAGTCTCTATCTCCTGACTGGCCCCAGAATGATAAATCTATACATTTTTGTTTTGTTTTGTTTTTTACACTACTAACCAGGCCTACAGAAAACACAAATTAAACTTTTGCTTTAAATCACAAATCAACATTTGCTTTCTTTCTTAAACATCTACTGATCAACATTAAGCTCTCTCCTACTAACAGATATTTTTGTGTTTAGTCATATATTGTCCTATGTTGGTCTTAAAACTCAGTAGGCTATTAGACACTTAATAGATATAAAGTAAGTAAGTGCAGGAACCAGGTTCATACAAATAAATATTATAATATACTAAAATGGTGACATGACATTTTAGCAAACTTGAAAGCATTCTCTTGACTTTCAAGACATGAAAGAGGTGCAAAAGAGAATAAATATTTAATTATATGTGTGCAAATAGGAAATTGAAGCTCAAAGAGAAAAACTAACATATAAAGACAACAATGTTATAACACTGAGTGAGGATTTTATGTCAATAGGTCTAACTGTAGAGTTCATGTTTACCTATAGAGTGAACTATGTGTGCTCAGTTTATTGGCTTTAGATTGCAGAAGGAATATAAGAGAAAAGAGAGGAGAGGAAAGGAGAGGAAAGAAGACAAGAGAAGAGAAGGGGAGAGAGACAATTTAGAAAAAGAAAAGAGAAGGGAGTGAAGGAGCAGTGTAATTAAAAAGGTTTTGGGGGGTCGGGAGAGGGTGGTGTGGTTATGGACATTGGGGAGGGTATGTGCTATGGTGAGTGCTGTGAAATGTGTAAACCTGGCAATTCACAGACCTGTACCCCTGGGGATAAAAATACATGATATGTTTATAAAAAAGAATTAAAAAATTAATTATAAAAAGGTTTGGGGGAAGGTGGATTAAAAGGTTTTTAGGACCTATTAAAATTTTAGTCTGGTATTGTATATACTGTAGGAAACAGTTGTTTCCTTCTAGAACTCATTCATGTTCTGCCACACTGGAAACAAACTTTGGCATTTTCATAAGGAAATGTTAGAAAGAAAGATATTCATATTATTTTAAGTTTTCACTGAGTTTGAATCACAGCCCCAAATAGAAGGAGAATATGTATGTATTTTACAGTAAAACTAGTTAAATTAACAAATGTTCCAGGAAGTTAATATAGTATACCAGCAAACTGGTCTCATAATTTGCAATGAAGCTTCCATTTTAAAATTTTATATCTAATAATTCTGATAAAAAGATATCATTAAGGAAGTAAATAATGTATTGATACTCATTAGAAAATTAAGAAAATCATATAATTGAATTTAAATGCAATTAATATTCATAATGCTGGTATAAAATAGAAATACTCTAGCCTCTACTATAATAAACTAGTTAATTATAAGGGATAAAATACTTAACAATTTATGTTAGAGACAATGTTAAAATTAGAAAGGTTACAAAAAATATTTAATATCATATCAGTCACAGAATATAGTCTTTGTTGGGAGCCAAGTATATTTATCATAGTGGGGAAAATTTAACATTAAGGTATATAGTAATTGTGACAAATTGAAATCAGAAAAGGAAAGTTACACAGTTTAAAAAAGAAAGCTTATAAAGGGTGCCTGGGTGGCTCAGTGGGTTAAAGAATCTGCCTTCGGCTCAGGTCATGCGCTCAGGTCATGGTCCCAGGGTCCTGGGTTCGAGGCCACATCGGGCTTCTCTGCTCAGCAGGGAGCCTCTTTCCCCCCCTCTCTCTCTGCCTGCCTCTCTGCCTACTTGTGATCTCTGTCTGTCAAATAAACAAATAAAAAATCTTTAAAAAAAAAAAAAGCTTATAAAATTCAACTTGCTAGAGTGCCCAGACTCCTACATTAACATTAATTTGGTTATCTTCTTTAGCTATTATAATGAACAATAAAATATTTAGTACAACCCTGACAATGTGAATTGGAGGGGATATCCATTTTAACCCAGAACAGAAAAGCATCTGTTGTAACTTCTACATCTGTTCACATAGCAGGGCTAGTGTTAGTAATTTGAAATCATTTACTGCAATGCTGTACTCAGACTAGAAGGATTATAGCCTGGGTAGTTAAATGAGCAAAGAAATCAACAGCAAATTTATTAAACATGGATAGGTCTTAAAGCTATCTGAAGACAGGACTGTGCTTCTTTAAAATATGTATCTTACTTTAATTTTTAAAAACAATGTATGCTGCATTTTATCAAATACATATGGTAATTTGTTTTGGAAGATATTTGCATATTAATCATGAATACAATATGTAACAAAAATGAATGTCACCTACAGCAAAATCAATGCAAAATACTACCATAAAGCAAGCAGCAGGAATTCTTTAAATGGAAAAAGATAAATCACATTTAATAAATTATAAACAGGAAAAAATGCATGCCAAAAGTTTTGTTGAGGCTCATAACCTGAGTACCTGAATATAATTATTTTAAATACTAAAGTTGCTTTTCCAGATATCGCTGATGGATTGTTCCTGACAACTTTTCTACTTCCTAATATAATTTTTGTGAATATTGAAACTCCAAATACAGCAAGGTATGGTTATACTACTGAAATTCACTGTATAAGGATTGTGGACTTTCATAATCATATTGAGGGGAACAGGTCACTCTTACCTAGCTTTTTAATTTATATTTAATAAATTTTCAGTTTGGCAAACATGTTGGTAATTGGGAATTACTTTCAAAATGCATTCACATTCTCATTTTCTTACTTTGTCAAATATTCAATTAAGAAAACATTTGTAATATTTTTATATTTTAAATGCAGTTTATTTAGGAATCTCTCTTGCATCAGAAATAGTCCTACAGTTATGGTAGGGATTCTGAATAGTAAATAATGAAAAACAGAAATTTGATGAAATAATTGGCTATTAAAAATATATGTATTAGAAATATGGTAAGATAAAAGCTCAGCATCACAAACCAGAAAGCACAAAATTAATTGTCTTTATGGATCTGAGAGCTTAGAGTAGGAGCCATGAGCTCTTGTTCCAGAATGCCTCGATTTGATCTTGCTTTATCTTTTATAATTGTGGGATAATCATCTAACCCTCCACTGCTGCAGTTTCATTATCTGTAAGACAGAGATTAATATGAATAACACTAATCATAGATTTCTTAGGAATGTTGGCTCACATATGTAAATTCATACATGTGAATGAATATTAACTAATATGTATTTAATATATTGGTTAATGCTATGGTCTGAACATGTCTTCCCAAAATTCATCTTGTGTTGGTATAAGGATGTTAGGTTTTTTAGCAGGTGATTAGGTTGTGAGGATAGAATCCTCATGGATAGAATTAGTGCCCTTATTAATAAAAGAGACCTTGAAGAGCTTATTTGCTCCTTGTGCTGTTAAGTTACAGCCAGAAGGAGCCATCTATGAATACTGGACTGACCAAACATAGAACCTGCAAGTGCCTTTATCTTGGATTTCCCAGACTCCAAAATTGTGAGAAATAAATTTGTATTATTAATATGCCACCCAGTCTATGGCATTTTGTTATAACAGTCTGAAGGGACTAAAACAGTTAATACATGTTAATATGTATTAATTAATATATGTTAAAGTGCTTAAGGGTGTATTTGACTTACTGTATACATTCAGTATAATTAGTTGTTATTATCAAGTCTTTCTTGTTAAGTGCTTACAATTTACTCTACAAATACAGTATTATTTATATTCAAATTCATTTATTATTAACGTAAACCAATTAAAATGAAGGATTAATTTATATTTGCTTCATATTAGAATCATATGAGAATCAATCTACCCTTTGATATGTGAAAGATGAGTCCAAAATAAAAGGAACTGAGATCGGGAAACTGAAGGACCTCATAAAAATCTCCTTTTTCTGCTATTCTCATTAGGGTCTATACCCCTACCTTATACTTGATTCACAGTGCAAATAATGTATGTCCTCCTTGGGAAGGACATGGAGTTAATGATTTCTTTCAGTAGATAACAATAGATAGATAGCACAATAGATAACATCTAAGGAAGGACTGGGCAAAACGAGCAGGTGAGACCATCTTGTTCGTATTCCAGCCCACCAGCACTAGACATCTCAATGCCGAGACCCCCTAGCTCCAAAGAATAAGTGACTTACGGAGGACACCTGGACCCTTGTCCTTGTTCTGAATGGTTCCTGGATGTCTGAGAGGGCATGTACACCAGATCACAATCCTCAATAAAAACCCCAAACCACAAGCAAAGATGAAACTCCCTGTCTTTTTCCTTTCCGAGTCTCCTGGATGCTCTGTCTGCATCTGCACTCTCTCTAAATCTTCAATAAACCCTTCTCACACTTCCTGTCAACTCAAGTTTGATTTCTATCCTGTGCAAAGTCAAGGACCTTCTTGGCTGGTTCTTTGGGACTCCACATGAGTCCTTGGACCTGTCCTGCCAACATCAAAACTGCTAAAATTCAAATGCACTTGGTTAATGTGCACATTTTTCAACATTTTTTAATGACATATTATGACATGTGTTTTAGTCATTCTTTCTGGTCAAAAAAATATGTAAGGGCCTATAAATGAAGAAACACATTGCTTTAAAACTAGGCTTTATTGGAAGCCAAGCTTCCTTACTCTCTGCTAGTAACATGTTGGGGGCAAGATGGAAGGAAAACATGACACAGCCTTGCTCTTCAGGATGGTAATAAAGTCCTGAGGGGATAGCACAGCCCAGACTGTGGCACAGACCAGGGCTCATGAAATTCTGTGCTGCCAGGTTAAATATCACAAGGAGGTCTGCAGGAAGGGGTTCTGGTAAATAGATATATGGTCTGGGGACACAGGGGGCATTAAGGCAAGAAAGAATCATTATTGGTGAGGAGGTAGTGAAAAAGGGGAGGAGGACAAAGTGACCTACAAATCAGCTGAGGAAGTCCCTGGATAGGCCCAGCCCTCCATCCTCAAGTTTCAGGCAGTCCTAGAATGCCCCTTCTTCCAGTATATCCTTGTCACTGGAACCCAGCACGCTCTCACAAAGCTCCTGCCTCAGCTCCAATCTACTCCTATCCCTACCACAAATCAAGACCACCTTTCTTCACAGCCACTATTTATTATTTGTCTCTTTTTCTTTTTGTAAGAAGCAGTCACAAAAAAACAACATTAAAACAACCATTAAAAAAACCGTGTTTTGTCAGGAAAATGTTAGGGAAATTTAAATTGGAATCAATGGCAAGTTTATTGCATTAGGTTTTGGAGTATAAGTATGCTTATCAACACCTTGAATTCATTCATTCATATGTATATCAAGTTAGTAATGTGAGTTCAGTATACTTCAAGATTTGGGGATGATAGCAGCAGTGAACAAGACATATAAAGTCTCTATCCAAAAGCAGAAGAAAGGAAATGAAATATTAAGTAAACAAATAAGTGAAATTCAGGAAATAGTGTTATGTAGTAAATAAAATTGTTGTTCAGAGTAGCTGGGATATAAAGGTAATTTAGAAAAGTTGGGGAAGTCATGCCTCTTGAAGGTGAAATCTGAAATCAGAAAGGAGCCAGCTATTTGAGGATGTGGTAACAACTTGTAACACAGTGGATTTTTTTAAGGTACAGGAAGGAAGCTGTGACATTTAGAACACTGAGCTAGGGTAGATAAGGACTCATGATTAAGGGTCTGAAACCAGTTGTGATATGTGTTGTGTGTGTGTGTGTGTGTGTGTGTTAGGGGGTGTGTTCCTCCATACTAGCAAGCAATTTTGCAACACGAGATTAGTGACCTACAGCTCAACTCAATTCTGATACCATTTACCTAGAGATAGCATCAGATTTCACAGGTTAAAGGCTCAGTTCCACAAAACTGCCCTCCTCACCCAACTTCAGATACCAGTCAGAACTCAGACTGTTACCTTCTGACCAACTGGCTATTATCAGAAGTTTCCACAACTCCCTGTCTGGGTTTGATTCATTTGCTAGAGTGGTTCACAGGGCTCAGGAAACCTGTTTACTCACTAGATTACCTATTTATTACAAGGATATTAAAGATGAAGAATTACATGGGGGGAGGTCTTGAACAAAGGAACTTCTTTCCTCCTGGTGGAGTCTGGGACCTAGACAATGGCACATGGAAGTGTTCCTATTCATTAACCTGGACACTCTCTGAATCACAGTATTTTTGTTTTTTTTGTGGGGGCTTCAGTATATAGCTGTGATTGATTACATCATTGTTCATTGATGATTGATTTAAGTTCCAACCCTCTATTCTAGGTGAGTCTTCATGGCAATCAACTTCCCTTCTTAGAGGCAGTCCAGAAGCCACCTTATTAACATAACAAAAGACACATTTTTTTGCTGTCTTTACTTAGGAAATCTCCAGGACTTTAGGGGCTTTGCCAGAAATTGGGGTAAAGACCAAATACATATTTCTTACTGTAAGTCGCACAAGAAGTCACAGAGATGCAATTTGAAATATCGGTCATAGCGGATCATGTAAGTTTAGACTTAAAATAGTCTTTTAAATATAGAAAACCATAAAACCAAACCTGGAGAGTTCCATCAGATAAGGGAATTTATCTAACACATTTGGGTTCTGTAAGAAGTATATCATAGAGAAGACAGAGTGTAAATAGCGAATTAAGTTAGCAGGTTATCATAATAATCTAAATGAAAAATAAGAATCTTGGATAATAGTGGTAACAGTGAAAATGGAAAGAAATGAACACATTGGGCTTTTATTATAAAGTCAACTCTAAAAGCACTTTGAAGGATTAATAGCGGGGGGTAAAGGATGAATGGAATCAAGATGGCTCCTAGGTTTTCAGATCGAGCAACTAAATGGAGAGCAGTTCAACTGCTGTTTGCAAACATGGGAAAGATGAAATGAAGGGATAGTTTGCCGAGACTGAGGACAAACAAGAATTCTATTTGAGCATATTAAGTTCAAGATGCCAATTGGACACACAAATGGAAATGTAACAGGTAGTTTTATATGTGGTTCTGTGGTTCAAGGAAGAAGTGGCGATTAGAATTTATATCTGTAAGTTACCATTATATAGTATGCTTTTAAGGTTGGAGTATGTGGATAAAGAACTTAGGCTAAGATTAAATCCAAGGGAACATTTAACTTGAACAAAATGAGAGAAATTAAAATAATTTTTAAGAGCTAAACAAAGAGATTTGAATAGAAATTTAAGTTGTACAGAATAAAATCAAGACCAAAAAAACATGATATAAAAGCTCCATTTAATAATGAAAATAGTATGTCATAAACATACAAATAATGATAGATGAAAATTATTTACATTATGTGTATATTCCATATAACACTTGCCAGACAATGTTCTAGGCTTTTCATCAATCTTGACACATTCAAACCTTATAGCAACCCTTTTAGGCATTTGACAAATGGAGAAAGAAAGATTCAACATAGTTCTAAAGATCACCCACTTGACAAGCGTCAGCCATTCGATTTGAGCAACATCTAAACGTACAATGAATAATGTTTCCCTAAGTTATAGGGACATTTTTTTTAAGTATATGGTTTGAACTAAATTAAAGCAAAAAAAGGAATACCTGGGTTGCTCAGTCAGTTAAGCATTTGCCTTCGGCTCAGGTCATGATCCCAGGGTCCTGGGGTCAAGCCCCACATTGGGCTCCTTGCTCAGCAGGGATCCTGCTTCTCCCTACCTGCCACTTCCCCTGCTTTAGGTTGTTCTCTCTCTCTCTCTGTCAAATAAATAAATAAAATCTTAAAAAAAATAAATAGCATGCTGTGTACAGTTTGTGACTAAATACACACTTTTCCGCTAAGGTCGGGAACACGGCAGGGATGTCCGTTATCACCACTGCTATTCAACATAGTACTAGAAGTCCTAGCCTCAGCAATCAGACAACAAAAGGAAATTAAAGGCATCCAAATTGGCAAAGAAGAAGTCAAACTATCACTCTTCGCAGATCATATGATACTATATGTGGAAAACCCAAAAGACTCCACTCCAAAACTGCTAGAACTTGTACAGGAATTCAGTAAAGTGTCAGGATATAAAATCAATGCACAGAAATCAGTTGCATTTCTCTACACCAACAACAAGACAGAAGAAAGAGAAATTAAGGAGTCAATCCCATTTGCAATTGCACCCAAAACTATAAGATACCTAGGAATAAACCTAAGCAAAGAGGCTAAGAATCTATACACAGAAAATTATAAAGTACTCATGAAAGAAATTGAGGAAGACACAAAGATATGGAAAAATATTCCATGCTTCTGGGTTGGAAAAATAAATACTGTGAAAATGTCTATACTACCTAAAGCAATCTACACATTTAATGCAATTCCTATCAAAGTACCACCCATTTTTTTCAAAGAAATGGAACAAATAATGCTAAAATTTATATGGAACCAGAAAAGACCTCGAATAGCCAAAGCAATATTGAAAAAGAAAGCCAAAGTTGGTGGCATCACAATTCCGGACTTCAAGTCTATTACAAAGCTGTCATCATCAAGACAGCATGGTACTGGCACAAAAACAGACACATAGATCAATGGAACAGAATAGAGAGCCCAGAAATAGACCCTCACTCTATGGTCAACTAATCTTCGACAAAGCAGGA
>NW_019154087.1:15604947-15887984 GCF_002288905.1 Enhydra lutris kenyoni
AATAGCCAAAGCAATATTGAAGAAGAAAGCCAAAGTTGGTGGCATCACAATTCCGGACTTCAAGCTCTATTACAAAGCTGTCATCATCAAGACAGCATGGTACTGGCACAAAAATCGCCGGAAATTCTAATCAACAGTATTTACTTTTCCTGGAGGTTTTTGTTTTGTTTTGTTTTCTTTTCTTTGTTTTGCTAAAATATGTTTAATAAAACTTTAAATTATTTTCGAGGTATAGATAATAGCAATCAAGGGCACATGCAAAAGGGATTTTTATTTCCCTATGAGATGGTCAAGGTGAAGTTCAAATTATTCTAGGTAGTTTTTCTCTAAATTTATAGAGAAAACACAAAGCAGTAATTTCATTCACACCAACTGCCACATGACTACCATAAATAGACAATTTAAAAACCATGTCAAAGTTTATTCAGAGACACATTATGAAAATATTAGGAAATAGCACAGATCGGGCAACATCTTAAAAGCTATCAGAGGATAGGTCAGAAACCACATAAAAATAAATTTAGGATATAAAATAGGAACTCTACCAACAATGTGATACAATGTAGCCTTTTTGATATCTAGCAAAGACCACACTCAATCATTGGGTGTTTGTATGATCTTGTAGACATATTTTATATTTCATAATGAAACACTATCAGAATCTTCAGAGTGGGCAAAGCTCTGGTAATAAATTTGTCACAATGTGATAAATCTAAGCAGAGTGAATCAAGATATAAATATAAAACTTTGAAGTTTTCATCCACTTTGGCTCTTAGGGAGACTTGACTGGACTGGCAATGTCAATGTAATGAACTGTAGTAAGAACTTACTGAGTTTTGTTTAGGAAAAAAAAATATAGGAAAAGCAAGGTCATTATCTTGTCATAAAAATTACGGGTATCAAACTTGGAAGTAAAGCATTTATATAGCATATAATAAAACAGAGCATTTAACTTTCACTCTTGTTTTGTTTTAGTTTTAAAAAATCTGTTTAAGTATAAACAGCTACATCATCAATATGTTTAATACTGTCTAAAAGTTGCTCTTGAAATGAACTGGGTTCAAACTGAAGATTAGGAACTGAGTTGCAGGATTCCCAGGTTTATCTGTTTTTTTCTCAATTAAAATTTTGCACATTTATTTTTGTGTATAATTTAAGTGTCATTCCTTAAATGCTAAGACATATCACATAAGTTTAAAAAGAGGTACAAAAATGGAATAATTATGAGCTGACGGTTTGATGATGCATTAAAACCTCATTAAATCAAGGCACTTTAACTTCTGAATTTAAGAAAAAGTTAATTTGATCTTATAAGAAGTTTATCTTTTCCTTTCTTGATACTAGCAACGTGTTTTAGAATTTGCTGTGTGTACAAGACTATGTTAAGAGTCTTATATGCATCACTTTATTCTTCTAACAAATTTAAATAAAGCTATTATCCTAAATATGTATCTATATAAATAGATTTAAATTTATCTTTAGTTCATATATCAATATTCATGCTTATTTTACAACTGAAGAAATGAAGAATCAGAAAAAGTAAACTGATACTGAATACAGAAGAGTTAAATGGCACAGACCAACTCAAAATGACTCCGTAGTGTTTTATATTATTTTCTTCACTTGAATGAAGGCATGATTATTTGAAATATGCAAATGAAAGTTAATAAATAATCATGGGTAATGAGTTAAATATGCCACACATTACAGATATAAATATATAGTATATGTACAAATACCACACATACATATATATAGTCCACACTTTATATTGTCTCTTAAGAACCCACAGTCTACCAGGAGTTAAAAAGTTCACCAGAGAAGAAAATGAAATAACTTGTCTAAAGAGTTTTGAATCTAATTGAAAAAAAATAGTATGCATATGAGATAATCTATATCATACAGAAAATAAATGCTTCATAAATGTTAAGAAGAATAGAGTTGTTGTGGGTTAGGTAGTTTTTAAGGAGCTCACAGAACCTGAAATAGGAATTTAGGCAAATTTAGAAGTTGTGTTAGGAATACAGAACTGCCACAAAAATTAGAATATAAGCATCCCAATTCCATAGGATTTGCATTTAATAATAATTGTGGAACTTTCAGAAGAAAACACCTTCACAGACAATCACTTGAGTTGACTGCATTATGAGTTCTCCAGATCAATACTGTATGTATTAGTTCTAGGGTACTGATGTCCATAGGATAGTAATGCAAGCTATTATTCTTTTCTTAACAGCATTTCAGACATCCTCTAACTCAATCAAAATCTTGATGGCTTTTGTAGTACTAAGGCTAAAATATTTATGAAAGGATTCTAATCTCCTTTTAGTGTGTCTGTAGTCATAATCTATCACAATACAGATTTATATAATCCTTACTTTAGAGGATTACAGTATGTTTGTTGTAGTAATCCTTCTTAAGAATTACCCTGTCAAATCACCTAGTTGTAAATTTCAGAACCTAACAATTTAGAGATATGTGTCACATGGATTTTATTCTTCTTGTTCTCCATAATCTCCGGAATCTACTATGTTAGAGTTAGTCATCTTCATTTAGCTTGCCTGGCTTCAAGGTTGAATTTGTCTATACAGTTTTACCTTTTGTAGCTATCACTCAGGGCATTCCTAATAAGATAATAAATATAAACCCCAAGAAAACAAAATTAGATTCAGTTCTCAAGAGGATATTTAACTCTGAATTATTATAGTACTCACCCACATTCTTCTTCTTAAATATGTATAAATGACATGTTACTCCTTATCAAGTTACTGTGTCTCTTGATATATTATTATAGAAGGTAGCAGATTTAAGAATATTGTACGTGTATTAGTACATATATACATCAGTGATTTTTTTAGAGTTTATGCTAATAAAGTTTTTTATAGTCTTGAGCTACTCAAAAAATAGGTCCTGGCTTTTTTATAATAATCATGGAAAATGACATCTGCATTAAAAAGTCAAGAATAAGGACATTATAGATTGACTGGATTATATATCTTGTAGTTGGGAGGATTTCACTTGATAAATACTTTTGAAATTATTTTAGCATGCTAAATATTTAGAATTGTTGTAAGAGTCACTCATAATTTATTTCTATGATGTTCTAGTTCAACTAATAAATGCTATTAAGTATATTTTATTAATTGGTCAACTTAAATGTATTATTTCTATTCCTAAAACCACACTGTTGGGCAGGTATTAATTCAATTTTTAGGTATTCTTTTGTAAATCACATTTCTGCTTAATTTTTTAGAGCTGTTTTCAGTTTCTACTAAAAATAATGACTATTATAGAACACTAAAGATTTTTGTTTGTTTTATAATAATCAAAAAGATACAAACCTTGACTTTCTGCATGGGATTAAGATCAATGTGTCAACATATTGTTCTCACTTTTTAATGACACCTATAAATTCAGGAAGTGTATATCATTTTGTAGATATGATACAAAAAGAAAAGAAAGAAAACAGGCATGTTTTATTAATATAAGTTGTGGGCTTATGTGCATATGTGCAAACAGATATATGTATGAATAAATGTTGCATTAATTGCTATTTATTTTATAGTATCTGGGCCTAACTGAATTAGGAAAATATACTTTTAATAAATTTAGGTGTAAAATTAAGACATCTGGATGCTTTTAGCTAGGTACAGCTGTATCATTTTATGAATCATTTGTCTTCTATCATAGTTTTAATTACACTGTTTTACATTACCCCATGATAGCAGGTAGTATGGTCTCAAGGCAGAAGATGATATTTAATTGCTTATTGTCTTTACAGTGTTTCCTTATAGGAAAAAAACATTAAAAACAATGGAAGGAAGGCAGAGAAAAAAACAGGAAGTAAAAATATGAAGTTTCACTGGACTAGAGAGAGAAAGAACAAAGTGATAGTAAAAATATATTAACTTTGTATTTTTCTGTCCAAGCAAACTTTGTTGGAACAGGCCATAATTTCCAAAACCTGAATAATTTATTAATGTATTAAAGCTACATTTTAGTTAGCAGAATCTATAATTTCTAGCATTGGTTTTAAAAATAATTTAGAAATTTATCCAACAACTTTATAATATTTAGCTCAAATATAGGTGTATAAAAAATGATTGTTGATTTGATCATTAAAATTTATATTTTTAGTCACCCTCTTTTTTTCAACGACCAAAAGGTTCAGGAGTATGAATTAAAAACTTTATATTCAATTGAGACTTTAAAAGTTTTAGCATCATAACACGGTGTTATCTTGTTTCTAAGAGATTTAGATATATGATAACTGGAATTTTTTTAGACAATGTAGAATTACACCAATATTTCAATGTGTTAGGAAACTCCTGTTGTTCAGAAAAATAACCGGAATCTTTCTTAAAGCTTCTCTTTCTCTCACACTGCTCTTCCCATCTCTGTTTAAATACTGTCATCTCTAGGAGTGCCTTGGTGACTCATTTGGTTAAGTGTCTGACTCTTAATTTCATCTCAAGTCATGTTCTCACGAGATCAAATCCCAGGTTGGGCTCTGCTTTGCAATGGGTGTGGATCCTGCTTAAGGTTCTTTCTCTTCCTCTGCTCCCCTACTTCTAAAAAATTATATATACTATCATCTTCAGAATATATTTGAAATCTAAACACATCTTTCACCATTTTTCTCTTTCTTTATGTCCCTAATCCAAGTCACCATTTTTTTTTTCTTCCCAGGAGAAATGCAACTGGCCTCCCACATATTCTTGACTCTCACTTTATACGGTAAACTAGTATGTATTTTTTTATGCATTAACAATATGAAACACACAAGTAAATTATGAAACAATGCAATAAAAGAAATGGCCATCAGCTGAAAACTCAAGAACAAATTTGTGCTAGGACACCTGGATGGCTCAGACAGTTAAGCATCTGCTGTGGCTCTCAGGTCGTGAAGGATCCTGGATTGAGCCCTACATCAGACTCCCTGCTTAGCAGGGAGTCTGCTTCTCCTTCTGCCTCTCCCCTGGCTCGTGCTATCTCTCTCTCAAATAAATAAAGAAAATCTTTTTAAAAAAAGAACAAAGTTGCGCTATTACCACTGCATGTCATTCTGTGCTCCCATTTTAAAACAAAGTACCCTCTTGTTTTCAAACTACACTTACTCTAAAATTTGTTTCTTAATTTTAATTTGTTTTAATTTTTTTGAAGACTTACTTATGTATTTTAGAGAGACAGAGAGAGAGAGAGAGAGAGCAGGGGGAGGGACAGATGGAGAAGGAGAGAGAGACTCCCAAGCAGATACTGAATACAGAGCACAATATGTAGTTCCATCTCACAACCCTAAGATCATGACCTGAGCCAAAATCAAGAGTCTGACAATCAACTGAACCACTCAGGTACCTCTAAAAAAAAAAAAAAAATTAATGTGAATTTTTTATATAGCTTTATCAAATGTATATGTTTATCAAATACTTATCCTGTTGGGTTTTTATTTTTATTTTTATTAACTTTATCTTCAGAGTGCACATGGGGTGTTTTGGATCCTAGACATCTTATAGTAAGTAATAAATATTAGGTCCCAACTTTCCCAAGTCCTTACCACTGGGACAATGCAATGAAAGCCAGATGGAAAAAAATATGACAGGAAAATCCATAAGTGAGGTATGGGGAAAAATAGATAATCTCTGCTTTGTATAAGAAGAAAAACAAGGGAGAAAAACCTCTTCTTCTTGAAGAAGGCACTGAAAGATTTCTAGGTTCTCACTGTAACCTTTTAAATTAAATACACTTCTTCAAGGGTCTGATAAGCCCTGGCGCCACTAGCTTTTACAAGTGGTAGAGGTATCTCAAAAGTTCAAGTATCTCTTTCCCCTGAAATGTAAAAACATGCCTCTGGAGTTAGGCAAATTTCTCTGAAGTTCTCTCTCTCTTATCTAGTTATAAATTAACTCCCCAAGGCTTGCTCTTAGCCAAGGATCCCAAGTATGCAGCAAAATATATTCAGAAAGTCCCACCTCTGCAGAAATACAAAAATATTTTCTCTTCAACCTACACATCCTAAAATAATAGTTTTAGGGTTTTTTTCCCCCATATTTCTATTCATTTTTGAAGAAAAATATACCCACGTGGTTCAAATATTCAAACATATAAAGAGCTACATGGTAAAAAGAGCCCTGTTCTGTTATTCATTTCTTGGATTCCACTTCAATACCCCATAAATAAATACTTTAGTTTCTTATGTTTCCTTCCAGAGTTTCTCAAATGAAATGTTTTGATTACTCCTTCTACATAAAAAAATTACCCCAAATTTATGACTTGAAAAAGCCATTTATTTTTTTAAGTCTCATAGTGTTTGCAGAGCAGAGCAGGGATGGTTTGTCCATGCTCCATGATGGCTGTGGCTTCAAAGCGCAGTTCAAAGGCTAGAGCAATTCCAAAGCTGGCTTTTGGAATCACTGAAGACTCAGTGTCACAAAGTTTGCCCCAAAGCTGAAATGACTGAAAGATCAATCAGAGCACCTGAACCTGGCTCCTATATGTAGCTTGAATTTCACAGCATATATAGGTTTATTGGAGTTTTTACAGGGCATCTCAGGGCTGGTTCCAAGCACAAATGGTCCAGTGAACAAAGTACAAGCAGCATTGTTCTTATGGTTGAGCCTCAACAGTTATACACAGAGCATAAAACAAAATGAAGATACCAGGCCTCCTTGTTCAATCATTATTCAGAATTTTAAGACAGTGATAGAGCATTAAACTAAGTATGGGCCTCATAAATGTGGAGTTCTTTGTGACCAATAGTTTGCATGTCCTCAAAGCTGGCTCTTGATTACATAGCACCACCTCTGACACATTCTGTTGTATAAAAGCTAGTCACAAACCCACCAACTTTCAAAGGGAGATCATGTGTATGTCACCTGTTGTTGAAAAAACTGTTGAAGAAGATTTTTTATAAAAATCATTACAGAATTTAAGCAAACATAAATATCTGTATTGATTTTCTAATTTTTCCACAAAATGTGGCATTATATATAAGATTCTATACCTTGATCACTTAATACTATATGTTGGATCTTTCATATAATGTTACTTCAAGTTTCCCCATTCTTATATATAGCTGGATAATGTTAAATTAAGTAAGTAATACCAGAATTTTACAATCCCTTGTATGATGGACATTTAGTTTCTTACAAATCTTTTATTAAAACAAATGCATGTTGGAAGAGCTAAGGCTAGTAAGTTCATCCACACTTATACTAATGTGAAAGATCTCCAAAGTGAGAAGTTAGGTCAAAAGATAAATGTTTTTGTAACTTTATTCAATTGAACACAATGATTATATTTATATAACATATATATCCAACATATTTGGACATAATAATACAGCTCTTCATAGTGGTTGCTTCCCTGTAGACCCCATTAACATATGTAAACATTTATTTTCCCATCTTGTTTTCTTACATCTTTGATTTCAACTATCAAACTTGTGATTTTTCACCAGTCTAATAGGCAAACAGTATTTGCTGCTTACAAGTAGCATTTTACATTTCCGTTATTATGACTGACTTTGAGAATCTTTCTTGTTTCACAGCCATTTATATTTTCTTTTATGTTAATTATTTATTGACATCCAATATTTATTTATTCTTATTATTTATTCTTGTTGATTTAAATGATCTCCTGTGGTATAAAAAAAACTACCTATAAGAATAGTCATTCTGGCATTACTTATACCTCTATTTCTTAAACACTACAATTATTATTTATATAAATAAATGTTTTAGTAAGTTTATCCATACAACCAAAACTATGAAGCGGTTAATAATGAGCAAGACCTTCTAATTTACTTTTATATACACTCCAACATGTTAAAAAAGCAAAGTGCAGAACACAGTGCATTGTACATCATCATTTTCCTTTTTAAAATAATTTTTATGTGTTTTTATAGATATAAAAAATAACTTTTGGGACACCTGAGCAGCTCAGTCAGTTAAGCATCTGACTCTTAGTTTAAGTTCAGGTCATGAGCTTAGGGTTGTGAGATCTAGCCACAGGTAGGGCTCTATGCTCACAATGGAGTCTGCTTGAGATTCTCTCCCTCTGCTTTCCACCCCACCCCCCCGTTCATGCTCTCTCTCTCTCTCAAATACATAAAATCTTTAAAAAAAAAAATCTTCTGAAAGTATACATAAAAGTAGTAATAGCAGATACCTATATAGGAAGAGATCATTAGATAATGATGGGAAGGCAGAAGTAATAGGATTTTTTTTTATCTATAAATTACAAATACCTATAATTTTTAAAAGGTGAATGTGATAACTATGTAAAAATAAATAAATATACTTATAAAATTATCCAGAGTTAAAAATGGTACCTATTGATCTTAATTTTGTATACTCTGATAACCTAAGATTATTTTAATTATTTCTTTTTGAATGCTAGAAAAAATACTAGAATAATAGCTTCATCTTTATAAGGAGTGAGTTTTTTTTTTTTTTTTTGTCTTTTTACACCATTTGCTATTGTATCTCATGGGACTACATATAGTTTTGTAAAGGAAAAGGAAATTTATCTGAAATAGAAATAAAAAAGAAATTGGGACAACCGAGGCTTCTGTTGATGGCAATTTTTGAACTCAACTTTGTTCTGATTTTATAATTATAAATAATCATATGGTGAAAAAATCATTAAACATGTTTTTCACTTTCACTTTTCATGATCTTTCTTAATAGGATTCTTCATGAGTTATTTCAGTTCTTCATATGTTTACTGACATTTAAAAAAAACAAAACTGAGACACAAAGCTGAAAATATAGAGTAATAACATAGAAGTCCACAGAGTCAAATTCTCAAATTTTGTGATTTTTATATGACCAACTGAATCATTTTATTCTTACATTCTTCTCTTTTAAATCTATTAAAACATCAGCAAGTCTCATTTTCTGAAAGAAAAACTACCATGTATATGCCATTTTCTCATAAATTACCGATTCTGTTAATCTCAATAATTATTTAAGTCCATGACCTTTAACTATCAGTTTTGACAAAGGAGGATTATAATATATGGCACTGAGATATTTGGCATGTAATGAAAATGGTCCCATTTAATTAAAATGTAAGTTATTGTTAGAAAGAAAGGTCATACTAAGAAAATGTCA
Source organism: Enhydra lutris kenyoni (assembly GCF_002288905.1). Classification (NCBI taxonomy): domain Eukaryota; kingdom Metazoa; phylum Chordata; class Mammalia; order Carnivora; family Mustelidae; genus Enhydra; species Enhydra lutris. Next base: position 15,614,061 of record NW_019154087.1, read on the forward strand.
TTTCAGAAGTATATTAGCAAGCACCCTCCAGTGTTTGTTACATGTAAAATATACAGTTAGTACTTGACATTTAGGGATGAAATTGGAACTATTCATGATATACACTTGAACATTTTTGTGTTCTCATGTTGCATTTGTTCATTTCATTCAGATTATTTTTTAATCAGTTAAAAGTTAGCTTTTGGGGGCACCTGGGTGGCTCAGTGGGTTAAAGCCTCTGCCTTCAGCTCCGGTCGTGATCCCAGGGTCCTGGGATCGAGCCCTGTATCGGGCTCTCTGCTCAGTGGGGAGCCTGCTTCCTCCTCTCTCTCTCTCTGCCTGCCTCTCCACCTACTTGTGATCTCTCTCTCTCTGTCAAATAAATAAAATCTTAAAAAAAAAAATTAAAAAAAAAAGTTAGCTTTTGTCTTAGGTACACAAATATTTTACTGATAAGGAAATTTATTTAAAACTTTAAAAGAATAAATGTGATTTAGGGAATGTTTGAAGATTTTTTTTAAACATGGTTTATGTTTATACTTACACAATTAATATGTTATAATTGCATAAAATACATCCTTTATTGAGGTAATATAAAGTACACATTTCATAAATTAATCTGTTGGAAGCATGAAAATTTGATTCTTTGTATAATGTCAATATTCTGATTAAAGGATTAACCTACTATAAGATATAAGTTTTATGGTGATACTTACTGGCAAAGTTGTTTAAAATTCAGTTTTGGGCAATTTGTCCCTAAGAAATCAATAGCTTAAGATGTTTTGGAGTCTTAGAGAGTATCGAGAAATAGATCAGCAATGTTAATAACTTTATATAGGTAAGAAATAAAAATCATTTTTCCTTAAAATTACTCATTTCTACAAAAAAGTGGTTCTATTTCTTTATTTACATCATCATGTGATTTGCTGAATACTGAAGCACGGAGACCTGAACTAAATTGGCATCTGGGTCCATTACAAAAAATGCAAACTTAACCCAGTTTTTCAGTTTTTTACTGCATGTTAAGTTGGGAAGGAGTAAAAAGTTCAGATATTGTTTTTAAAAATACTAATCTCTTATTCTTCTAAATTATAGCTATCATTAGGAAGAATTATAAATTTACCATTTCAGATTGTATGTTTTGTGCCTTCAAAGAATGAATTTTATGCTACTTTATGTTGGCATTATGTCATTTTAATTGGTAAAGTCAAAAGAATATATATATTATATATATATAATGGAATTGAAGATACTATCCATTTTATTACCCTATCTCTTTTAATAAAGACACATGGAAGACTTTAATATCCTATTTCAAAGCAAGAAAACATAAGTTTTTCTTACTTCAAAATCATATTTTTTTTCTCTTGTGGATCTTAAAACTGTATTTCTTATAATGACTAATAGGAATTTTTACCACAGGTATATTTCGACCAGAGATAGATTTGTACCATAATCTATCAACTGCTTATGATTTATGACATGTCTTTGTATAATATTATCAACTTTATTTTTATTTATTTGCATATACTTATAATCTCCTGCTTCAGATTTCATTGTTAATTTATTATCTACATATTGTTTGTAAAGTATTATAAACCATCTCATTCTACCATGCCATTTTTATAGCATAACATCATGTTTTAACTAATTATTTAATTTCTTCCAAATAATAGTTTATGATGAAAAAATAAGAACTCCTGGATGAGAGATATAAATCCCATCACATATGTTGGAATGCTTTTCTCATACAGAGGACATAACATAGAGTCTACATATACTTTTGAAGGAACACTCTTCTTTTTGTTATTGTTTTTAGACAAGCCATTCTTTGAGTCAGAGTATAGTTGTAGAAAGTGTCTTGTTAAAACAGTAAGAGTATATGGGAGGTTTTTCTGCCACCCTGTTAAACAGAATTGAGTCTTATGAAAAGTAAGATACTGTAGAATAGTTAATTAGGGCTACCATTCATGCAATGGATGTGGTATCACCTTAATTCCTTCATCTAGAAATAGCTCAAAGAGTGTTAAAATTGAAACTATAAGGTAATTACACATGTCTGGATTTATACTAGATGAAAGCAACAAAATACAATTTTTATTAAAATATTCCACAAAAGCATCATTACTCAAAACTTTTCCTAAAAGCATCCATTGATTCTTCAAATGGACATTGGTTACCTACTATCATTAAGCATGATTATAGGCAATATGAAAGCAATGGTCATCTAACTGTCCATTGATAGATAAATGGAAAAAGAAGATGTGGTATAAACATACAGTAGAATATTGCTCAGCCATAAGAAATTAGATCTTGCTATTTGTGATAACATGGATGGACATAAAGGATATGATACTAAGTGAAATCAGTCAAAGACAAATACCATATGATTTCACTTGTATGTTGAATCTAAAAAATAACCAAATGAATAAACAACAAATAAGAAGCAGAATGAGACCATAAATAAGAGAATAAACTGATGGTTGCCATTGGGAAGGGGAATGGGCAAAGTTGGTGAAGGAGAGTAGGAGATACAGACCTCCAGTTATGGAATAAATAAAGCTTGGGAATAAAAGGTACATAGACCATAGGGATTGTAGTCAATGGCAATGTAATAGCATTGTATGGTGACAGCTGGTAGCTAAACTTGTGGTGAGTATAGCATAGCATAAACTTGGTGAATGATTTAATAGCTTATGTTTTAACTGGGGGAGATAGAGAGTAAAAAATAAAAAAAATATATTTATAAAAGAAAAATATGAGGCAATGAAAAGCATTGCACAAGTGAGTTTTAGAGGTACTGTGACATATTGGTGACTTAGTCCCTTTTGGTAAGATGGACAGGAGAGAAATTTCTAAAGAGGTAATATTTAGATGGAGAGATGAGTATTTAAAAAAAAAAGAGAGAGACAGAGGGAAAGAGGTAAACCATAAAATAGACTATTAATTATAGAGAAAAAACTGAGGGTTGCTGGAGGGAATATGGGTAGAGGAAGGGCTAAATCGGTGATGGGCACTTGTGATGAGCACTGGGTATTATAAGTAAGTGATGAATCACTAAATTCTACTCCTGAAAGTAATATTACACTATATGTTAGCTAACTAGAACCTAATTAAAAACTTGAGACAAACAAACAAAAAAAGAGGAAATGAGCCACAAGGATATCAGATGAAAGCATTCAGGCAGAATGAACAGCTAGTACTAAATCTACAACTAGTAACAATACTGATGTAGTTAGGGAAATGGGAGAGCAAAATACGTGGTCTAAAAAGATAGGTCAAGGACAAGAGATGTATTAAGTGTGGTTGGAGAGATTGATTAATGCTAAATTATGTAGGAATGTGTGAAATAGGGCAAGGAATATTGCTGTTATTCTACATAGAATTGGGAGTCATTGGAAAACAGTAGGCATGGCAATTGAGTGTTCTGATTTATGTATTAAAGATATAATTATAGATTACATAAGTTTAACTAATAATAGAAATAAAAATATGAACACAGGGAAGTCAGTTCAGGAGGTATTGATGTTTTCCATGAAAAAGAAGATGGTATCTTGGACTAAGTTGGTAGTAGTTGAGATAGAAAGAAATAGATGGACTTGAGCAATGCTATAGATATAGAGATAAAGACATGCTAATTTACTGGATGTTTATTGGAGGATAGGGAGAAAAGATAGGGATATATACAAATACATGCATATGTACATATATACATTTTTTTTTAATTTACTGGGATAAATGTGTAAATGATGACTGCAAAGTGAAGGGAATGGGGATGCTATGGTGAATGTGAATGTTTTCCAGAAATCAGTTTTGGTGGTGTTGAATGTGAAATGAATGTAACATATCTAACTGGACATGTCAAGTAAGAATTTGGCTTTTGGAGCCTCATAAATGGACTGCAGAGTTAGAGGTATAGGATGCACAGTCATAACCTTGTTCTGGTTTTTAAAGTCATTGAAATGGATAAAATCATTCTGGGAAATGCATGAAAGAGTGAGAGAAGGAGAGAGAGATCTAAGCCTTCTGTCACTTCAAATTTTAGAAGTTGAGCAGTAAAAGAGGAAAAACTACTCAGAAATGGAGCAGCTAATGATTTAGGAGAATATGAGAAATTAGACTTACAAAAGTCAAAAGAATATGGTGTTTCCATAAGAAAGGAGTTGCTGTCTTTGAGTAATGGTCATAAAAGAATAATTAAGTAAAAATGACACATTCAAAAAATCCAGATTTATCAACATGCTATCATTGATTACATTGATAAGAGAATTACCAAAGGAATAGTAAACAGAGCCCAATGAAGATGAGTTGAGAATACAATGAAAGGTAATATTTACAGTTATTTGTTGTAAATGAGAGATAAGTCAAAATAAAACAAAATTAAGAAGCTAACTCTTTTATTAACATATAATGTATTATTTGTTTCAGGGGCACAGGTCTGTGATTAATGAGTCTTACACAATTCACAGCACTCACCATAGTACATACCCTCTCCAGTGTCCATCACCCAGCCATCCCATCCCTCCCAGCCCCCACTGCTCCAGCAAACTCCGTTAGTTTCCTGAGATTAAGAGTCTCTCATATGGTTTGTCTCCCTCTCAGGTTTCATCTTGTTTCATTTTTCCCTCTCTTCCTCTGTGATCCTGTCTTGTTTCTCAAATTCCTCATATCAGTGAGATTATGTGATAATTGTCTTTCTCTGATTGACTTAGTTCACTTAACATAATACTCTCTAGTTCCATCCACATCATTGCAAATGACAAGATTTCATTTTCTGATGCCTGCATAATATTCCATTGTATGTATATACACTATGTCTTCTTTATCCATTCATCTGCTGATGGACATCTAGGCTCTTTCCATAGTTTGATTATTGTGGATATTGCTGATTGCTGCTATAAACATTAGGCTTCACATGTCCCTTTAGATCACTACATTTATATCTTTGGGGTAAATACCCAGTAGTGTAATTGCTGGGTCATAGGGTAGCTCTATTTTCAACTTTTTGAGGAACCTCCATGCTGTTTTCCAGAGTGGCTGCACCAGCTTGCATTCCCACCAACAGTGTAGGAGGGTTTCTCTTTCTCAGCATGCTTGCCAGCATTTGTGATTTCCTGACTTGTTAATTTTAGCCATTCTGACTGGTGTGAGGTGATATCTCATTGAGGTTTTGATTTGTATTTCCCTGATGCCAAATGATGTTGAGCACTTTTTCATGTGTCTGTTAGCCATTTGAATGTCTTCTTTGCAGAAATGTCTGTTCATGTCTTCTGCCCATTTCTTGATTAGATTATTTATTCTTTGGGTGTTGAGTTTGATAAATTATAGATTTTGGATACTAGCCCTTTATCTGATATGTAATTTGCAAATATCTTCTCCCATTCTGTCAGTTGTCTTTCGGTTTTGTTGACTGTTCCTTTGCTGTGCAAAAGTTTTTGATCCTGATGAAGTCCCAGTAGTTCATTTTTGCCCTTACTTCCCTTGCCTTTGGTGATGTTTCTAGGAAGAAGTTGCTGTGGCTGAGGTCGAAGAGATTACTGTCTTTGTTCTCCTCAAGGGTTTTGATGGATTCCTGTCTCACACTGAGGTCTTTCATCCATTTTGAGACTATTTTTGTGTGTGGTGTAAGGAAATGGTCCAGTTTCATTTTCTGCATGTGGCTGTCCAATTTTCCCAGCACCATTTGTTGAAGAGACTGTCTTTTTTCCATTGGACATTCCTTCCTGCTTTGTCCAAGATTAGCTGACAATAGAGTTGAGGGTCTGTTTCTGGGCTCTCTATTCTGTTCCATTGATCTATGTGTCTGTTTTTGTGCCAGTACCATACTGTCTTGATGAAAGCTTTGCAAAAAAGCTTGAAGTCCGGAATTGTGATACCACCAACTTTGGTTTTCTTTATCAACATTCCTCTAGTTATTCAGTCTTTTCTGGTTCCATACAAATTTTAGAATTATTTGTTCCATTTCTTTGAGCAAAAGTTGATGGTATTTTGATAGGGAGATAACTTTTTAAGGTGACAGATAATAACTACAGTTATCATGGTGAGCATTGGGTAATGTATAGAACTGTTGAACTTGGGGTGCCTGGGTGGCTCAGTGGGTTAAAGCCTCTGCCTTCAGCTCAGGTCATGATCCCAGGGTCCTGGGATCGAGCCCCGCATCGGGCTCTCTGCTCAGTGGGGAGCCTGCTTCCTCCTCTCTCTCTGCCTGTCTCTCTACCTACTTGTGATCTCTATCTGTCAAATGAATAAATAAAAAAATCTTAAAAACAAACAACAAAAAAAGAACTGTTGAACTAGTATCTTGTATACCTGAAACCAATATTATACCTTATCTTAACTAATGGGAATTTATTTTTTATTTTTTTTAAAGATTTTATTTATTTATTTTCAGAGAGAGAGCTCATGCAATAGCATGAGCAGGGAGCCTAACTCAGGGCGGGGCTCAATCCCAGAACCCTAAGATCAAGATCTGAGCTGGAGGCAGACAATTAACTGACTGAACCACCCAGGTGCCCGACTAATGGGAATTTAAATAAAAACTCTAAAAACAGGTAATATAAATAATAAGTACACACACACAAATAAAATTGAAGAAAATATTCTTATTAAAAAATGACACCAGAGAACAACCCCTGAATAATGAAAATATTTAAAAATAGAACTAAATCAAAATAATTGCCACAGAGAACTGTTAGAAATATCGGTTGCAAAAAGTAATGCCAAAATAAATTCTTTATAGAGATAACAAAAAACAAGTTTATCTGTTTCTGGAATCTCAAATCACATTTACAAACTGAGGTGTAGATCAAAAATGGGGTAGCAAAGTTTCATATGGTTAAGTAATAAGTATTTTAGCAGTTTTGAAATTCTAATTTTAAAAGAGTGATAGTAGATCTAAATTAAACCTGAAGGTGAGCATGTACACACACACACACACACACACACACACACACAGGCATGGACTTCTCTCCTTTCATTAAAGAAAATACTATATAAATTATATATGAACAAAAAGGAAGCAAAAGAATTAACAGAAAAGAATGACAGAAACAAACTTAAAGCATAGAACATTAAAGAAGAAAAAAGAGATGCAATCATTTTCACAATTATATTTTGATTATTATTTAAAGAAAACAATTCACATTTTATACCAAAAGAGCATCATCTGACTCTACCTAATTTACAAAGTATGCAAAAAGGAATATGAAACAGAATGCTTAAAATTTATTAAATCAGACAAAATTCAGGCAAAGTAAAAAGTAAACATGTGATATTAACACCAGACCAAACAGAACTTTAAGAAGTTTTAAAGAATAAATGAGTCATTTTATTTTTAAAATTAAACAAATTGCAATGAAGATGTAGTGTTCATGAAATTTTGTGCACTGGCATATAGAGCAAAGAAATACAGACATTTAAAATTATAAACTAAGTTAAATGACCCCATTTTATTAAAGAGAAGCTATGAAAACACAATACCAACATTCATTTTATAATACATTTCAGGGATAGGGAAATATGACCCTCAGGTCAAATTTGGCTCTCTACCTGTTTATGTATTGCATAGGAATTGGGGTTTTCTTTGTTTGTTTTTGTTTTGTTTACAGTTTAAATAGTTTTCAAAAATTTAAATTAGTAATATTTTTGTCACATGAAATTATATGAAATTCTAATCCATTTGTCTATAATGAAGTTTTATTGTAGTATAGTTCACACTAACTCATTTACATATTGTTTATCTGTGGTTGCTTGCCTGCTAAATGACAGAGGTGAGTACTTGTGATAGAAACCATATGGTCTTCATAGCTTAAAATATTTACTTTCTGACCTTTTACAGAACCAGTTCTCTGACCCTGTTAGAGATATAAAGATATTTTCTATAACTAGGTGCCCTGTGATAATACATTTACCTAAAATATAATCCTTATACCATACCTATACCATACTTCTTTACAAAAAATGCAAAAACAATAAAAATTATTTTATAAATGTCAAGTAAAACAAAATCCCTAATTCATGAAGAAAGACAGGCTTTGATATGCTGCTGGGAATGAGGACTGTGATTTCCTCTCAGAGGCAATGTCCTCCATGGTTTGTTCCTCAGGTAGCAATTTGTATCTTAGCAATTTACAATTTTAACATATATTCACTGTTTTGATCTTCTGCTCCCTTTCTGGTGTATAAAGATGTTTGTTTGTTTTCTTGTTTGTTTGTTTTAAATTGGGATAAAATTTACACCAAAAAAGGCATGGATTCTCAGTGCAAAATTTGGTGACTTTTGAAAAACATATAAGACTATATAACCAACACCCCAATCAAGATAGAGATAGTATCCTTGTCAGTCAATCCTCAACCCTTATAGGCAACTATTATTCTATTCAGAACTACAGATTTTCTTTTTTACCTCTTCTTGATTTTATATAAATTAGATCATCCTCTATATATTCTTTGGTGTTTGGATTGTTTTGACAACATAGTGCTTTTGAGATGCATCCATGTTGTGCATTTATCAACAGTCAATTTCTTTGTTTTAGCTGAGTAGTATTCCACTGTATGAATATACTGCAATTGATTATCTCTTTCCTTGTTAATATTTGGGTGTTTTCAGTTTTTTGCTATTATGAATAAAATATGTAATTCTTCTGTACCACCAGAAGAGAGAATTCAGGACTAGACCCACACGTATATGGTCAATTGAATTTTCACAAAAAGAAAAGGTGATTATATAAGGAAATAAAAGCCTTTGAACAAATGATGGCATTGCAGTGACAGGGTAATAACATAAAATGGAAGTGGTCTTGATTCTCCCCGTTATAACCTGAGAACAAAAACTACTTTAGTTTTGAATTATAAACTTATATAGAAAACTTAAAATTATAGAAAACATAGGGGAAATTTTGGGAGGAGGTAACATTTCTTGGAGGAGACACTGAAAAGCACTAACCACAATGAAAAAAAAATTGGTTTTGCAAAAATTGAAACTTCTATTGACCAAAAGACACTGAGAAGGAAAATGGAAAAGCAGAGACTCTTGTATACATTACAAATAATTCTATCCTCTCTATATAACTTCTTTGGCAATAAAATGATGCGTTCCCATGAAATTAATTCATGTACATAAACAGAAGTTATTCATTTTTCTAGCCTCTCCTATCAGATTTTAACCCATTACACCAGTTACAGCAGTTTTGCTTCTTTTTAACTGAAGGATCAGTACAGGAACTCTCCAAATCAAAAGGTAGTGAGATAAACCTCCCATGTACATGTTTTGTCGAGAAAATCATTTTAAATTGTCTTACCCACTGTGACATAGTATTGCATGTAGATAAGAAAGGATTTGGATTTCAGAAGCATCTATTTTGAGAAAACTGTGATATAATCCTGAGTTTGTTAAAGCAGAGACCATGCCAAGCCCTTGGAGAGCTTGCTAGGTAATTCCCACTGTTGGAGCAAAGGGTAGAGTGTGATTCCAGGACTAACTGTTTTAGTGTCAGAGCCGTGAAAGTGCTGATGACTTAGAGAAGATCAAGGACATCCCCAAACCACAGTAAAGCCAGTTTCAGAATTCAAATTTCCTAAATATATCATTCCAGCAGTGTTATTCTATGCAAAGTAGTGTTTATTTTCCTATGCTCAAATAAATTACTGAAGTATTAGAAAACTATATTGGAATATTATTTACAACCCTGTGAATAAATGGCTTGTTTTTAATAAGAGGAAGGGAGGATTAGTGAAAACATATTGGCAATTTTGATAGACATAACACACACATACGTACATACACTCTCATATAAACAGTTCTGAGAGGTGATTTTTTAATAGTATTATTCAGACTGTCAGAATAAGTCTCTCCATATCCATCATTATTTCCTTATACAATGGGCCATAACCTTGAGTGTGTGAATAAGATTAAAAATGAAAAGATGCAAAGGATATTGCCATTGCAGGAAAGCTGACTGCACATTCTTTATTAAAAAAAAAAAAAAAAGAAAGAAAGAAAAGAAAAAAAGTGCTTGCACATTTTCAGAGTTATTAGCAAGGTGACTAAGGTTTTAAATGTTTTGTTCTTTACTGCATGTCAAATATATGCTAATGGGAACAAAAGGATAGACCATAACCTACTCTTCCATTTACTTGTTTTTTCCTTGATATACTCTTTGCTTATTAGCAAGGTTAGTTCCTTAGGAAAGTCTAGGAGTAGGAGAATATTCAATTGATCAATTCATAAAATGTATACAGAAAGGCCAGTTATATGCCCTTAACATAGTACAAATACAAAGGCGTAGCTCCTGTGAATAAAGAGATATTTTGAATTGTTAGACCTTGTATCTTCTTGCTAGAAAATACGTGAATTTGCTGCTAAATTAAATATATAATTTAAACTATTAGTAGTTTCATAATTATGAAAGAATGCAATCCATGACTAGGAGTATAGGTAACTTTTTTTTTTTAGTTCGATGATTGATTGATTGATTTGAGAGAGAGAAAGAAAGCAGAGGGGAAGGGCAGAGCAAGAGGGAAAGAAAGAATCTCAAGCAGCCTCCCCACCAACTTCAATGGATAGAGCACAGATTAAATTCAGCTCTTCTTGATGGGGTTCTGTGAGATATTAAAGCCCTTAAAACCTAAGGCATTCATTAAATGTAATTAGCTAACTTCTCTCCTAGAACAGTAGTAGTTGTGTATCATCTTTGGGAAATTCTAGAAAAGAGTCATTGATAAACAGTTTTTTTTTTCTTTAATTTTCAATTAGAAGATGAATTGAGGGGTTCTGGGTGGCTCAGTTTATTAAGCATCTGACTCTTCGTTTTGGCTCAGGTTAGGATCTCAAGGGTCCTGAGATCCTGGCTGGCCACAGGTTCCCTACTCAGAGGGCAGTCTGCTTGAGTTTCCTTCCCTCTATCCCTGCCACCACTCACAGGCGCTTGCACTCTTTCTCTCTAAAATAAATAAATACATAAATCTTTTTTAAAAAGGTGAATCAATTACTGGGCTCTCATGTACATATGGTGGCTATAATTAGCCATACTGTGTTGTATATTTGAAAGTTCCTGAGAGTAAATCTCAAATGCTCTTACCATACTTACACACAAAATGGTTAATTTAGGTAAAGTGAAAGATTATTACCACAATAATCTTATTGTGGTAATTATTTCACAATATATGTGTATATCAAACCATCACATTGTACACTTTAAATTTACACAATGTTATATGTTAGTTATATCTTACTAAACCTCAAAAAAATAAAACATAACATTTCCTCATAAATCTAAAAAAAGAGTAGATGAAAACCATACAGGATATGTAAAGTCTTATTTCACCCTTCCTTCATAATCAAAGTCAGTATCAGGACACTTCCTAGCTGGGCATCTGCAAGAGGATCCAAGGTGAGAGGGTTATCTGGCAAGGATATTAGTGGTGAACAATGCTGTTGATGCTTAGGAGGTGTCTGGCAAAATCCCAGGTACTCAGGGTATGAAGGAGAAGAGAGCACCTGCCCACTTTTGGATTCTCTCAAGCACAAGGTCAATGATCTCTGACCTCACAGAATAGTAACCTCAAGTGTAGCTGTTTGCAGTATCTGCCTTTTCACTAAGGAGCTTCTGTGGGTGGAAAAGTGAATGATACTCCTCTGTAGGAATCCTATCTGTAACCATTAGTTCCAGGTCCATGAAGACCTGAAGAGTGCCTCGGAGCTCTCTTCCTAGCTCTTGTCTCAGAAAAGAAGGTATCAAAGGATGCAGTCATGTGGTTTATTTTAGCATTTCCCAACTGATCCTTTTTACTGTCAAGAACAATACCATCTGGGACTCCTGGGTAGCTTACTCAGTTAAGTGTCTGCCTTTGGCTCAGGTCATGATCCCAGGGTCCTGAGATGGAGCCCCACATTGGGCTTCCTGCTCAGCAGGGAGCCTGCTTATCCTTTTCCCTTTGCCCTTTCCCCTACTTATACTCTCTCTCTCTCAAATAAATAAATAAAATCTTAAAAAAAAAAAAAAAAAAAAAAGAACAATACCGTCTGCCTGGCTTTCATGTTCTAGAGAAGAGTCTGAAATGAGTCCCCAGTCTGGATGCCAGCTTGGCCCAAGTGAATGGAAAGGCACTTCCTCATGCTGATTTTAAGTCTCCCCACTGTCCTGTGGTTATCATCACTGAAATCATTATCTGTAGGGTTTAATTATCTTTCCTACTAAAATTCCCTTATTTAATAGATTATACCACATTAAGATTAACTCACATTATAATCAACACATCTTTAATTTTTTAATTTCAGGTCATATTTTCCTCTTGTTTTTAAATTTCTTAGAAATTGGGTTGATCACATGTCTGAACAAGTGAATAATTTATGCAAATTTAAAATGAAATTCAGATAATAAAACCAGTTTATTACCATAATTATCAGATCATGCACATTGTATTAGTTTGCTAGGAATGCCATAAAAAAGTATTACAAACCAGGTGACTTAAACAACATAAATTGATTATAATCAATGGCTCACATGATAATGGGGGTTGCCAGTCCAAGTTCAAGTTCTTGGTTTCTTCTGAGGGTTTTGAGGGAAGTATCTGTTCTGGGCTTTTCTCTTTGGCTTACAGGTGTACATCTCCATGTTCACACAGCTTTCTTCCTGTGTACATATCTCTATGTCCAAATATCCTCTATTTTAGAACACCAGCCACATTGGATTAGGACCCACCCTAAATGACCTCATTTTAACTAGAGTTTCTCCATAAAAACCCCATATACAAATAAGTTTTGAGGTACTGAGGGTAAGGAATTCAACATATGAATTTGAAGGGGACATGAGTAAGTCCATAATACATGTGTATATAAATTATGCATATTTTATATATATATATATATATATATAATATATATATATTATATATATATATATAATATAATTTATACACAATTATGCTATACATCACTCAGGGACATTTAAAGATTATAAGGCAGGAAAAGAAATACAAAACTCATTTACACCATGGTACTCATACTGAAGGAGCTTAAAGAGTGAAGGCTAAATTTACTCAAATAAATAAGACAGAATAGTATTTATAATGTAGCATGATCGGTATATGCAGAAAAGAATGAAATGCCTTTGTCACAAAGTCTTTTTTTCTCACCACAGCTCTTTTGAACAAAACATCCTATACACAGAGTCTTCCAGAAGGCTATCTTCTATTTCTGGCTAGGGCCCTAGACCCCAGCACTCCTACTCTGAAGAAAAAGGAGCAGGAGCACATGTGAATCTCAGGCAATCATGGTCCCCATCCTAAACACATTGGACCGGTCAGTGGAATTGGCATATTCCAGCTGTGTTTTTCCCACAGGATTAGAAATCCACTGGGACAAGGAAATATGCCTACCCATAGCTATCTTTGGCCTCCTTGTAGATCACAATCCACATACTTAGGATTCTGGAATTCCCTGCCCAAATGTACAGAGTCCATTTACATGACATTTACTACTTTATTCTCAACCTGTTTTCATAAGGGCAGACCATGCCGCACATACACATGCCCTTAGATCCAAACGTGAAGGATTGGATGTTTGTATGAGATGGGTTCACAGCTTGGATTGAGTTGTCCATATATATGTGCATAAGGGCTTGTGATAAAGGATGAATCCAGGGTGGGAAAAGAACTGAAGGCTGTTGATCTGAGGCCATTTTGCCATTTCTCTATCTTCTCCATTTCACCACAGAAGCTCCTAAATATTGGAAACAAGTCTCTGTTTCATTTTGCATGAATACGAGAATTTTTATCCATCAGTATTTCATAATATAAGGTGACTTTGAATGATATTTTTTTCTTTCAGTTGTGATTGCTTCTAATTGGTATATTAGAAATTCATTTAATTTTTGTAAACTGATTTTGTGCTTTTTAATTTTGTTAAACACACTTAGTGCTCTGTGAGTGTTCTTATATATAGACAATCATTCATCTATTAATAAGGAGAGCTTTACATGTTTTTTTCCAATTTAGATGACATTTATTTCAATTTCTTGACTTACTGATTAGCATAAACTTCAATTACAATGTTAAATAGAAGTGGAAACAATTGATATCTTCACCTTGGAGGAAAAATATTCAGTTTTTGATATGAAGCATAATGTTAGCTGTGGGTGCTTTGTAGATATTCTTTACCAGTTTGTGAATGTCACCGCCTATTTCTAGTTTGATGAGAATTTTTTCAGGAACAGATGTTGCCTTTTACCAAATGCTTTTTAGTATCTATTGCAAAGCTTATATGTTTGTTCTTGTGTATTTTCCTACGTGGCTAATTGCATTGATTTTAAAAATGTTAAACCAAACATATCCCTTGGATAAACTTCACTTATGCATGTGGTTTACATACAGACACATGCACACACAATATGATTTGCTACAATTTTGTAAGTTTTCTCCAACTATGTTCATGATTGATTTTGGTCAGAAGTTTTACTGATCCCTCATTTGGTTTTGAAATGAAGGTAATGTTGATTTCTAGATAGAATTGTGAACTATTCCTTATTTTCTTCAATTTTCTATAGAAGTTTGTTTAAAATTGGAATTACTGCCCATTTAAATGTCACCCTGGATTTACATCCTTTATAGAATGTATTCATTTTACCTAAGCTGTTGAATTTACTGCCATAAGGTTATTAAAAATATTTCCTTACTACACTTTTATAATATACAAAGAATATAGTAAAGTCACCTCTATCATACCTGGCATTAGTAAATTTTATCTCTTCCCCTTTTTCCCTGCTCAATTTAGCTAAATGTAAAATATTTTTGGTAATCTCAAGATACAAGGTTTTATTTCTCTTTTATATTTTATTGATTTTTTTCTCTGATATTTATTATTTCCTTTATTACACTCACTTTATTTTCCTCTCCTTTTTCTATTTTCTTAAAAGGGAAGCTGAGGCAATTTTTTGAGACCCTTCTTCTGTTCTAATATGGAAGTTCAATATTATAAAATTTCCCATAAGTACTGTGATATTTGCATACATAAATTTTGATATGCTGTATTTTCATCTTCATCCAATTCAAGATATTTTTTAAAAGTTTTCTTGATATTTTGGCTAATTGTTATTTAGAAATGCATTACTTAGTCTCCAAATATATTAGTGTCATTTCCCTGTTTTATCTTTCTGATTTCAAAAAATGTTTATCGTTATATCTTAAATTTACTATTCTTTTCCTTCTGCAGTTTCTAATCTGCTATTAATTCCATCAAGTGAGTTTCATCTCAATTATTGTATTTCTCATTTATATAAACCTGATTTGGGCCTTTTAATGTGTGTTAACACATTTTTTTCCAGCTAGCTAACATGCTCAATCTTTCCTGTACCATCTTAAACATATAAAACATATTTAATAATTTAAAAAAAAAATCTTTACCTTCTATCATCCTTGTCATTTCTCAGTTTGTTTCTATTGATTGATGTTTCCTTAATTTTTAGTTCATATTTTCCTGCTTCTTAGCACATATAATAAGTTTTTATTGCATTGCAGATATTGTGAATTTCACTTTTGTTCAGGGACAAAATTTAAGTTACTTGAAGTTATTTTGAAGTTTTGTTAGGTGGCACCAAAGCAGCTGTTAGTGTAAGGCTGATCTGGTCCCACTAATGAGGAAAAAAACATCCAAATACTCTTGAATTATGAGATTTTTCTAGTATGGCTGGTTGAAATACAAACTATTCCTGGCATTGTGTCAGCTCCAGCAATTATTCCCTCTGCTTATTTCATGTGGTTCATTCCCCTGTTTTTGTTGTTTTGTTTTGTTTTAAGATTTATTTATGTGAAAGAGAGAAGGTGTACCAGCATGCGCATGAGTCCAGGGTGAAGGGGCAGAGGGAGAGGAGAGAAGAAGAGAGGGAGAGAAACAAATTCTCCACTGAACACAAAGCCCCATGCAGGCTCTATCTATCTCAACACCCTGAAATCACGACCTGAGTGTAAATCAAGGGTCAGATCTTAACCAACTGAGCCACCCCAGCACCCCCTCCCCAGTCTCAGTTTCGTTACATACACACAGTGATCCTTTGTTGGCTGAATGATCCAGGGATACTCTGCAGATCGCCACAGTGCCCTCCAGCTGTCTCTCTTTCTCTCTGTCTCTGTTCTCCAGTACTCTGATTTGCATATTCTAAAATCATTGTCTTCCTCAGACTCATAACTCATGTCTTCAACTTACAGATACCACTGTATATCTTCTTTCCCTAGCCTCAAAACTTCCCTTAGGCAGTAAGGTGGGGTTTTTATGGGGTTTGACTCACTCATTTCCTTTGTCTCAGGAATTAGAGTACTGAGCTACCTGATATGCACTATCAGAATACCATTTAAGATATATTTTTACCATTCTTCTAGCTGCTTCAGAAGGTAAGTCTGGTCCTTGTTATTCTGTCTGACCAGAATCAAAACTCCCTGAAATTCTTTATTCCTCAAAAACAATTACAACAAAAAACTTTTTTCCAGTACCTGAACAAATTTTAAATATACAACCACACATTAATCCAGAAGAAATACTCTTTAAATTTATCTGTCCCTAGAACAAATTCTCTCACAAATTCTCTCATATATATAAATACAGTAATATTTTATAGAAGCTTAATAAATAACGTTTTTTTAGAAAAGCCAACAATTGTATAAATTAAGGAAGACTGTAATTATGCTATATAACAAGATTTGCTCACCATCAGAGAAAATCACTTCTCCAATGGCAGAGATTCTTATGTATTATTATTATCATTATTGCCAGTATAAAACACTTATATCAACCACTATTTGTGTGGTTGTTACATTCATGGAATTTAAACATATACACAGAAAAAACAAATGCTTAATCTTCATTTAAAAAAGCCAACTGTAAATAAAAGTAAAGACAGTATTTCAACTGATAGTTCCAAATAGATTTTATAATTTTACTAACCAATGCACAATTACCAGCATGCCTCTAGTTCTTTTTTTCACATTATGGGAAGGTGGGAATCAATATTAAATATTTTGCAAGGAAATTTTCTTAAAAAGTTGAAAAGGCGTAAAATACTTCTAAGATTTGAAGGCTAAAAATATAGTTTCCTTAACAGTGGTAGAAAAATATGAAAAATAAAAGTGGACAATCTCATATTATGTGAAAAATTCTTTTCCCAGTGGTAAAAGGATATTTTTGGATGAATATCTAATGAAATAATTAATTTTATCCCATTAAGCAATGACAGTGTTCAGAGAAGAATGTATAAGAGAGTGAATGATCTCAAATGAGTGTCAAATAGTGTCAGCTATGCCAACTCTGTGTCAAATACGTGTCAACTGTATAATAAGCTGTAGTCAAGCAGATTTTCATTACCGGTTGATGAAAGGATCCTGCCTGAAAAATGAAGCTTTACTACCAGAATTTGTAATGTCCATAAGGAAGTAAAAGGTCTCAGAAGAAAGATTATTTTCAATATTTGAAACTAAAATATATTTCAGAAATATGAAAACAAATTTCTAATGACATTTTTATGCAGAGAATCAGCATTATTTGGATTGGTCAGAAACACTGCCCTATTCATGTATGACACTAATAACCAAGAATTTAGTGAAAGATTTCATAAATCAAAAAATATTATCCTTGCTATTAATAACATTAAGAGCAATACTTTGAATGACTGATAATTTTATAATCAATACAGACTTTTAATACAGAAGACTTTTAATGGTTTTTCTACATAGAATAAAGTCTTTTACTCAACTACATTTTTAAAGAATTTTTATTATTAAATGTTATTATAACAGTTTTATTCAACCAATAATAATTAAATATCTAAATATAATTTAAATTGAAATACGTCAAACAGAGAGTCAATTATCATATGGCTTCACTTACTTGTGGAGCACAAGGAATAACATGGAAGACATTGGGAGATGGCGAGGAGAAGTGAGTGGGGGGAAATTGGAGGCAGAGACAAACCATGAGAGACTGTGGAGTCTGAGGAACAAACTGAGGGTTTTAGAGGGGAGGGGGTGAGGGGTTGGTGAGCCTGGTGATGGGTATTAAGTAGGGCACATATTGCATGGAGCACTGGGTATGGTACATTAACAATGAATTTTGGAACACTGAAAAAAAATTAAATTAAAAAAAAGAAATATTAAAAATAATGTAGCATATATTTCAGATACATGCAAAAAGTTTAATCAGATTCTTCTGAAGCTTCAAGGAAAATAAGGGATCAATCATATTAAAGTGAAGGGGAGTATCATTGTTTTCAAAGGTATGCTACTTAAAAACAATATCAATCTTCAAGAAATTTCCAGTTGCTAGCTCTACTGCGATTCTATAAGGTTGTACTTACATATACAACTTTAGAACTAAATTATTCTTATTTGGATGCTATGAAAATTATGCTTTGTTAATTTTAAGTTCTTATAACTTTCTGATAAAAAGTCATGGTATAGGTTGTTTTGGCACTCTTTATAAAGGAATTGGAACAACTTTGAAGTGAAAACAAACTACTTAACCTGTCTGATTGGAAAGATTTAATGCCAGATAAAACTAAGAAAATATTCAAGACTCCTCTGAACAGACTTTAAAGAAATATTAAATATGCAAAGACATATGCAATGAAACAATATTATCCAACCTCAATAAAGCTAACTTTCACAATATTTCCTATATTTGTTACCTCTGCATATTCAAAAATTATCTACAGCACAATTATTAAATATTAACGTGAACATTGCATATTAATTCTTTTTATATATTTATGCATTGCCTACTTTTTCCCAATCCTATTCTGATACTCTTCTCAATTTTCCATAAAAATGACCTATAGCCTTTCATCCCACCACTTCTTTTTCTAGTTAATCTTCTATTCCTTACCACTTATCAAACTTGTGGTCTCCAAGGTATTTTTTAACTGCTGGAGGTTGCAACATATATCTTAGTATACTGGGGGATTTCAAAACAGAAGATAGGTTATCAGTGTTAATTCTTCAGTTTACCATCATATAACATACTATAGAGAATTATTTTGTCACTGCACTTATAAGTAGAAGGTCTAAGTCATCTATAAGGACTGCATACTTCATTTTCCTTTCCAGCTTGACTTCTCAGGTGTTTTTTATCATGTCTTAAGTTAAGCTTATACTCTTCTTTTTCTTCTCACATACCAATAAATTATCCATTTTATTATTTCCCAAGTAACCATTTCTACTCTAATGTCCACTCATACATCTGCTTTTAAACTTTCCTATAATCCTTGTACAAAATGACTTTTTAAACCAATTTCATTTACAAACTGATGTGTTTACTAGTAGGTGACTATTATGTGTATCAGTATAGTCATGTATGAGAATTTATACATGGTTATGCTATAAATTATGTTTCTTTTACCTCTCTTTTACATCAATACATAATCTGCATTTTATGTTTTAAGTAAAATGTATAGAAAAATTTTATTAGCATGAATTTTATTTTTAAGCAATGAATTTTAATATTAAAATAGTGGAAAGCCACATTAAAATTATTTTATCAAAAGGGGTAACTGCATTCATTACATTTAAAAACCTTGGACTAGAATTATTCTCATTTTACTATCAGAAAATTGCTATATTCTCCTCAAGCTGATGCTATTACAAAGGCTTTCTTATGACAGGGCCTTCAAGGAAATAGGATGGGGACCTCACTGGTCATATGTCTGCTTCCATGCTGCCTGCTAACTTTTTATTGGCAATAGGATTCTGTTGGATAACTTATTTTGTTGTACTGTTCAAACTATTAGAGATATAGTAATGAAAAGAAACGTAATTCCTGTCTTAGTCCATTTAGATCTTTATAACAAAATAGCATTGGCTGAGCGCCTCATTAAAAACAACAACAACAATTAACAAGTCAGGAAATGACAGATGCTGGCGAGGATGCGGAGAAAGGGGAACCCTCCTACACTGTTGGTGGGAATGCAAGCTGGTGCAACCACTCTGGAAAACAGCATGGAGGTTCCTCAAAATGTTGAAAATACAACTACCCTATGACCCAGCAATTGCACTGCTGGGTATTTACCCTAAAGATACAAATGTAGTGATCCGAAGGGGCACGTGCACCCGAATGTTTATAGCAGCAATGTCTACAATAGCCAAACTATGGAAAGAACCTAGATGTCCATCAACAG
The DNA here is from genome assembly GCF_002288905.1 of Enhydra lutris kenyoni. Lineage (NCBI taxonomy): Eukaryota > Metazoa > Chordata > Mammalia > Carnivora > Mustelidae > Enhydra > Enhydra lutris. The sequence continues at coordinate 15,634,193 of NW_019154087.1, forward strand.
ACGAATGGATAAAGAAGATGTGGTATATATACACAATGGAATACTATGCAGCCATCAAAAGAAATGAAATCTTGCCATTTGCGACGACGTGGATGGAACTAGAGGGTATCATGCTTAGCGAAATAAGTCAATCAGAGAAAGACAACTATCATATGATCTCCCTGATATGAGGGAGAGGAGATGCAACGTGGGGGGTTAAGGGGGTAGGAGAAGAATAAATGAAACAAGATGGGATTGGGAGGGAGACAAACCATAAGTGACTCTTAATCTCACAAAACAAACTGAGGGTTAATGGGGGGAGGGGGGTTGGGGGGGTGGGATTATGGACATTGGGGAGGGTATGTGCTATGGTGAGTGCTGTGAAGTGTGTAAACCTGGCGATTCACAGACCTGTACCCCTGGGGATAAAAAGATATTATATGTTTAAAAAAATAAATAAATTAAAAAAATAAAAAAAAAAAAATAAAAAAAAATAAAAAAACAACAACAACAACAACAACAACAACAACAAAAAAAAACCCTAAATTTATTTTTTCACAGTTCTAAAGGATGGAAGTCCAAGTTCAGGCTGCCAGGATGGTCTGTCAGGTGAGGGCTCTTTTTTGGGCGTTAGACTTTTTCCTTGTATCCTAACATGACAGAAAGGGCTAAGGATCTCTCTGGAGTCTCATTCATTAGGGCTCCACCCTTATGACCCTAGTACCTATCAAAGTTTTCTCATCTTGGTACATCACATTGGGCATTAGGATTTCAACATATGAATTCCAGGGAAACACAAATGTTCAGATCATGCAGTTCCCTTCAATTTCTGATAATATAAGGGAACTTTACTTATTAATAAAGCATGACAATTATTGGAAAAAAGTGACTGTAGCCAGTTTGCAACTAGTAGCAGCTCTAATGGATGGTAGACAGTGTACAAGCTAATCTTGTGTTACATTGTTCCTTGCTCACACTGACTTCTTTGAATTCAAAGACCAATTTAATAACTGCATATCTCATTAGACCCTTTATTACACTATTCTCACTTTCCACTGGTCTTGTCCTGTTTTTAAGAGTATAAAAATGTATAAATACATAGTTGAGAGTACTTACATTTATCCTGTATCCTAAAGTACTGTGAAAATAAAATGAGGAAGAACAACAATAAAAATTGTGAGTGTAAAGCTAAACCATACTGATGACTTTAGTCCCTGAGTAGATGTATAAAGAAATGTATTGATGAGACACAGTGTGTGAAATGCCCTGGCCAATTCAGGAAGCTACACCTGCACTGTAGATAGGTGTTTTCCTTCTTTTAGTAAGCAACCACCTAGAATCTCTTAGGTTAAAATTGTACATATAAAAAGGGGATGGATAGAAATCTACAGACTTCCTTCTTGACTTCACTCTTTTGACTCAGGGTCCTATCATATATACCCCTAAGTGGATAACTTTCTGGAGGTTTATCAATATTAATTTATTCAATAATCTTTTACTTAAATATCTATATGTTCCATGAATATTTCAACTTGTAAGGGAGAGTGAATAATGGATAGCTATCACTAACATACATCCTGAAAACATACGTTATACCAGACTTCCCCATTTCCTTAAATTGTACTGTCATCATTTCATGATTATAATGATAGCAGCCATTTATATCTAATTCTCATAGGTGATGAGGTGATATTATTATAGATATCTATATTTATCTATATCTATATAGATATCCATATCCATATCCATATCTATATCTATATCTATATTTATAGATAGAGAAACGGGTGCACAAAGATTAAGTAACTTCCTAAAGGTCACAGCCCTGGTAAGAGTGCTCGTCAGGCTCTCATATTTGCTCTAAATTATTATGTTATTCTGAATTCTATCTTCTTTAACCGATGAAAAACAAATTGTTAGGGAACTTAATTAAGATTACCAAGGAATGCTGGATTTTCCTAGCCAAAGTTATGTTTTACCCTTACCTTGGACATCTCAAAATCATTGGACAATATTTTCCAACCTCTACACCTTGAGAGTCTTTCTCTAGTATAGTGTCTATCAGGTTACAATCTTTTCTTGGCTTCCTCCTCATTCTGATAATTCCACTTCATTTTCCTTCTCAAATTCCTCCTAAACACTTGCTTCTTAAAATTTTTCAGTTTCTACTAAGGTTTTGCCCTTAATTCTCTTTACTTCTTCCTTGGCATTTTCTTCCTTGGTGAACTCACCTAGTTTTATGACTTCATCCATCATTTATAATCAATGACTCCCAAATTTTATTTATGTATATATATACATTCACATATATTCCTATTCACATATATTCCTCAGTTAAGACATTTCTGTCTAATAGACATATTTAGCTCTATGTTTTACAGGAACTTCAAACTCAATATATCCAAGTAATTATATATTATTTTTTTTCTCCAAGTGCCTTCAGTGGTATTCCTAATCTGTGCTAAAGAATACAATCAACCTGATCTTCCTAGGTATAAACCCCAGAATTATTCTCAATTTCCAAGTTTCCTTCATTCTTACTAACACACTGGTCATAGTTACGGACTAAAATGCATCAACTCAAAAACACGTTGAAATCCTAACGCCCTATACCTCTTAATGTGACCATATTTGGAAATAAGATTGTTTGCAAATATCGTTATTTAAGATGAGGTCATCCTAGAGTAGAGTGGGCTTTAAATCCAATATGTACTTATAGGAAGAGAAGAAGAGACAGAGACACAAAAGGTATACATGCCATTTCTTTAAAGATGGAGGCAAAGATCGGATTTAAGCAATTGCAAGCAAAGGAAAGCCAAGGTTTGCCAGCAGACCCCGGAAGCTTAAAGAAGGACATGAAAATTATTCTTGCCTAGATGCTTTGAAGACTATAGCCCAGGTATTCCCTTGATTTTGGATTTCTAACCTCCAGAACTACAGACAATAAATTTCTATTGTTTTAAGCCACCCAGTTTTCTGCTACTTTGTTAAAGCAACCTTTGGAATCTAATATAGTCTCTATGTCTTGACTTTTATTTTTAATGCCCATTTCTTGTTTCCTTCACAGATTAAGGTATCTTGGTTTTGTTTTGTTTTGTTTTGTCTCTATTTATAAAGCTTCTGTCAATATTTCTCTCCCATGACCTCAAGTAATATAGACAGATTGATCTTCCAAACATACAAATCTGATTCTGCCATCACTCTGCTTATATATTTGCTGGCCTCTCACTGCATATAGGATGAATCTCAAATTTCTTAATGTTGCTTATAGTTTATAAGCCAACCTCATACATGACATATGTGCTCCCATGTTATAAAATCAGCCAATACTAACCTTTTTTTTTCAGTTTGCCTTGAATTTCCTATTCCTTCTCAAGCTTCAAAGCAACTACATTATGAAGTTCTTATTTCCAAGAAAACTACCCCTATCCTGCACCTGCACTTATGCTCTCATCTTTCAAGACTCAGCTGAAAAGTAACTTGGAAAGTAAAAAGATCCTAGTCCTGGGCTAGGTTAGGATGCTTGTTAATGTTTCTTAAAAAACAGGAACACCTTCACATTTTACTGTCATTATTTATAAACATGTGTTTCCTTGCCAGACTTGGATCACAGGGAGGGTAGGAGCCATGCCTGGTTTGCTCAGTCTTAGCTTAACTCCTACCACCTAGTAGGTCCTGATAAATAGTATTTGCCAGGTACTGGGGACTTTCCTTCCTAAGGTCTGAATATATGTCAGCCTTCCTCTACATTGCTGCCAGAACTATCATCCTCAAAATTAATTTGAGTTACTTTAAAAAACATAAATCAATTCTTAATGTTAATGTTGTATGACTTAATGTTGTTTGAATTAACCTCACTCAAAGTTTTAGTATATACCAGTGATTTAAAAAAAAAATGAAAACCAAATGAAGTTCTTCTAAACTATTATACATCAACCTGTAAAAGAATGTATGTTTTCATATATATGTAATTATGTGTATAATAATGTATCTTTTATTATTGTCTAAGGTAATTCCAATAAGAAATTTCTGGGAAGGAACTGTTTCCTATTCCTGTGATTTTTTTTTAGTTAAAAATAACATACCCCTGGGGCAAATAATACTTTATATGTTAATAAAAATAATTAAAAAAAACAAGATGCCCTTCAACAGATGAATGGATAAGGAAGATGTGGTCCATATACACTATGGAGTATTATGCCTCCATCAGAAAGGCTGAATACCCAACTTTTGTAGCAACATGGACGAGACTGGAAGAGATTATGCTGAGTGAAATAAGTCAAGCAGAGAGAGTCAATTATCATATGGTTTCACTTATTTGTGGAGCATAACAAATAACATGGAAGACATGGGGAGATGGAGAAGAGAAGGGAGCTGAGGGAAATTGGAAGGGGAGGTGAACCATCAGAGACTATGGACTCTGAAAAACAACCTGAGGGTTTTGAAGGGGCGAGGGATGGGAGGTTGGGGGAACTAGGTGGTGGGTATTGGGGAGGGCACGTATTGCATGGAGCACTGGGTGTGGTGCAAAAACAATGAATACTGTTACGCTGAAAAGAAATTAAAGATAATAATAATAATAAATAATAATAATAGTTAAAAATAAAAAAAACATGCTTCTTGGAATAATAAAATAAAGAATATCTAATTTGAGTAAAGTATGTCAGCATTTACCTTGTTACCTAACATGTTTTGAGATCTAACCTGTATTGTTATATTAAAATTTACTTTGGAAAAATAACTGCATAGGGACCAGGTAACATAATGTATTGTTTTGAATAAAATTTAGCTCAGTTGTAATCAAGATTGAGTCAAAAGAGGAAAAAAAAATAAAGTTATTGTAAGTTATTTCCTGCATGGAATCTTTATAATTGAGCCATTCTAAATTATTACTATTCTTTCAATAAGATCCCACAAAAACAGTTAAATTATTCAATATATGAAATACAGTAAACAGTATAGACAGAAGCATAATGCATCAGTTGTATCTAATACGTACTTCTCTATGATGTAGAAGCCAATTTCATTTACATTCTTTACCGAAGATAGGCTTATCTTTCCTTCTAAGGGCAAAAATGCTTCTTAGCACATTTTAAAAGGATTTTTGGTGATGTTTCATTGCTACACACAGATAATTATTTTGGTCTTACTCTAAATAAAAATTATTCATTGAGGGATTGTTCAAGATTCCAGAGGTTATTATGAATCTGAAAAATAAAATAATGTTTTTAAAAAGGAGATGAACATATTTAGTATTAAACAACTAGGATATGCTATTTAATACTTTTTCATTACTATAGCTTAATTTGATTATTATTAATACAAAAGACTACCAAGAGAAGATCAATTAGGAATAAAAATGAAAAACATGCCATCATGATTATAACATTTTTATAATGTTAAGTTGAATCACAAATGGAACTTTGAACCCAAGATACTAATTTTCCTAACAATGAAGTTATGGATTCATCTCTACTTTTGAAGGTCCTCCAAAGTTATGATTACAACCTCTTATTCCAGAACTTGTCTCCCTTGTGACAAAGAACCTCTGTCCTTTCAATAATGCTCATCACCATATCACAGTGCTAAATAAACAAAACAGAAATGGACAAGAGGTATGTATATGAATTATTTATGAAGTGTGGAAATTTGAAATTGCCTATTCATACTAAGATAGAATTTTCCCAAATAAAATTTGTATAAAATGACCTCCACAAATATGTGCATTCGAAAACCATAATATATATATACATATATGTCCATATATATGTACACACACATGATGGTAAGTCAATAAAGCTATACATAATTATCTGTTGTTGGCATTGATTTTGAAGTTGTTGCCACAGCTGGCTATTAAATTAAAAGCAGGTATTACTAAATAGGACCTGATGCCTAATATGACATTTTACAATGTCAGTGCTATACGTACTACAGGAAGTTTATTTTTTAACTGCATGAGCTGTCACTGGGAGCTAGAATCAATTTTTTAAATGACCTTAATTTGCAATCATGTACAAAAACCATGTAATAACAAAATAATACTATGCAGAGCTAGCATAGTCAATTTTTAAATATACTGTTATAGGAAGTGCTCAAAGGGAAAAGGTTTGAAATACAAGGTTTTTAAATCATTGTCATACTAGGTAACTAATAAAAATTTTATTTTAAGCATAAATCTCCAAAAAGGAAAAATATTTTAAAGTGCAGGTCACAAAGCTCCCAGTAAACAATGCAAAGAAAGACAAATTATAGGGACATTGTCTACAATATCATTTTTATATGGCATGCTAAAATATTCATACAAAAGCCTGTCTCTTCAGCATTTCCTTCTCTGCTTCACTGAAGGTGGAGGTTAATCCTTGTCTTCGGAAGTTCTACTGAATTCTCTTATATCTATCACTTGTGTCCTCATCTCCAGAGCCACCTTGGTAAATATATGATGACAGACTTGATAAGTCAGGTATCTCTGCATCCCACTCCAACATTCTTCTCTTAAATCCTCCATATAAAATTACCTTACTACTTAAAGTCACATTAACTTTCTGATATAGCTCTCCTTAAAAACTAGAAAAAATTATTCAAGAAACAATTATTCCAAAGCATGTTCTGCAAATTAAGAATAATTTTAAGTAAAATTTACTTAAAGCTTATCTGCCTTCTCCTAACAGGAACCCCCAGTCCTGAGGGTGCCCCTAATACACAGGATGCCTAATGCATAGCACCCAGCTATTCTCTGAGGTCTACCCTCCTCAAGCAGTACTCTTGAAATATAATTATCTGCCCACTCCTTTTATCAAAATGCCCATCCCATGCTCAATGGTAGTTATGAGGGTAAAAATTTGGTAAGTCAATATATAAGGACATCTGTTTACATAAACATCTCAGGCCACATTTTTATGGTAGAATTTCAGATCTTAGGAAAGGTGATGTGTGACATACTTTGAGTATTAAGAGCCTTCACAGCATATCATGGAAACCTACTCCAATTATACAAAAAGCTAACCTCTTACATAGATAGCTACACTAAGGTGCCTCGGAGTATTAACTTATGTATAGAGCAGGAAATGCAATCTAGAAAACAGTGACTTGTGTGTTATTTGTATTTTGATTACCAAAATTATGATTTAATGTGCAATCATGACTCTTGATTATAGGTACTCTTACCTGTTCCTAAAATTTAAGAATTTTGTTTAGAATGTATATGTTAGAATGAGTATGTTACTATTGAAATCAGTAGGATATGATATTTAAATAGTGTTACATGAAAGGAGTAAAATATGACTAAAAATATCCTATCATGTATTACTGGTAGAAGTCTCAAAATAAAGAATGAAGAAAAACAGTTCTGGGAACAAATAAAAAGATTAAACTATAAATGATTCAATGGATACAGATTTGGAAGATTTCTATGCCAGAGCACTCAAACAACAAAATCATCTGACTCACTAAGATAAATTCCTCCATTATAATCCTCACAGACAAGGTTTGTTTTTATGGGTCCTTTTGTCATTCTTCTTTTAAAATCATAAAGGTGATTATTTAGCTCATTTCCAATTATATCCAAGGACACAGGGTCTGAAAGAAGGAGCATCTAACTCCTCAAACTTCTGGGTCACTCAACTTGAGTCCCAGTCTTCTGAGGTTTTAACCAAAAACCAAGCAGATCATTATGACTTCCTTTAACTCCAGCTACGCTGATCTCCCTGCTTATTGCACATACCAGGCACTCTGCTACTCAAAGCTTTTTGTACTCCCTTTAGTTAGGATGATCTTCTCCATCTCACCCTACCCCTATAACTCTATGATTCTACTTCATTAAATCCTCTACTCTTTACTCAAATATCTCCCTCATGGATTCCCATGCTCAGAACAGTGTCTGAGAAATAGCAGAAATGCCTAAGTACTTATTGAATGAATGAGAAAGTAAATTGCCAATGATAGAAAGGTGAGAGTATAAGAACTAAGTAATTACCCATATTACTATCCAGACAACAGGATAGATTACCACTTGTTCTACCCTAATTTACATTGACTTCCCCACATTTGACATCACAAATACTTCAATATTTTTCTCCCTCTTAGTCTTTTTGCAGTAAAATATCCACAGATTGAATGTTCCTGCCATTGCAAAATTCTTACCATGACTGACAATCCCTGTCTTTTTACAACCTGAGCCTTTGTATATGGGTTCTAATTTTCTCCAGATTTAACTGAACTGTGAATACCAATAAAAGTACAATAATTCCACTAAAAAAAAGGATTATCAAACAACTGTTACATTTTAGATACGATACTATGCAAGGTTATAAAGACTAAAATTAATCTTATCATCAAAGCTCATGATGACAATGTACACAGATGAAAAATTTTAAACAAGAAATGATGTCTTGGTCATTATGCTTTTGAGAAACATTAATCTAATAGCCAAGATTTAATTTTTGTGAAGTCCATAGAGAGGAAATCTTACAGAGGTCATGAATTAAAACAAAATTAATGGAATGAGTGAAAGAACAGAAGCCATAAGTATTTAAAAGGGGAAATCAGACCTCATGGCTAATGGAATGTGGGAAAAGTAAGTGAGAAAATAGTCTTATTGACACATAATAATGACTTGAGAAATGGTAAGCTATAAAATACAGATAGAAGGAAAATGGTGGCTAGGTCATTCAGTTATATTTAAATTAGGTTAAATTTTTTGTATTCAAACTACTTTCAACTGAAATGTAGGTCAGCCACTCAATATTGAGGTCTGGGCTGAAGCTATAGATTTGGAAGCACCAGTGTTGAAATGGGAAGTATAGATGTGGACTCATAAATAAAGAATATAAGAAGGAAGAGAAGAGGGCCATGAAAAATTTTTCAGTAATTAAGAATTGAATGGAAAGAATAAAGTGAGGATTTCAAACATAAACTGATTTTCAAGATGTTTGTGGAGAGAAAGAGGATGGAAGAACGCATGTAGAAATATATGGTTAATGGGAGAGTATATAATGAATGAAATTGTATTGACTTTACAAATTTTACATTTTATGCCATAGATGTTTCATATTTCATTTTTAAGTGAAAATACATCTATTTTATTGATGCCTGCCTAATTTATCAATCACTCATTTTAATCTTGTCACTTTTATACTATGTATCAGAGTGCACAGAGATTCATGACCAAAATATATTCATTTTTTGCCACTTCCAAAGTGGCAAAAAAATGACACTTTTTACTATTTGAAAATGTCTACTGAGATTAAACTATGTCAGATATTAGCATTAAACTCTCATAATTCTCTTTCTCTTTTTTTCCATGACTGCCTCATTTCATTAGCACCTTGGATACACATGTTAACTTTCATCTCTGCTTTAGATATCTGCTTTGCAGCCATTATTCGCTCCTCATGGTTAAGTTCATGAGATGACTCAGCTAAAATTGCTTTCCTTACTTTATTGGATACTAATCAAACTCAGTCAGAAAAAGCACTCCAGGGACACCTGGATGGCTCAGTTGGTTGAGTTTCTGACTCTTGATTTCAGCTCAAGTCATGACCTCACGGTCCTGAGATTGAGCCCTGTGTAAATCTCCACGCTCAGTGTGCAGACTGCTAGAGATTTCTCCCTCTTCCCTTAGCCCCTCTCCCCATGTGTGTTCTCTCTCTCTGAAAATAAATAAAATCTTAAAAAAAAAGAAAAGAAGAGAAAAGAAAAGAGAAAAAGCACTCCATGTGGGTTTCTATTAACTGTGTTCAAATAGGATGTTATTATTATAGATTATACCCACAATTATGATAATCCCTTTCACAAATTTGTTATTGATTACTACAAGGAAAATATGAGGTATGTATATGTAATTCATAACAAAATTCATCACCTCCTTGCAAAAAATAATTAACAGAACAAATATACAGTGAAGTCTAATTAACAAGACCCTTCATATGTGAATCATATAATTTTTTTTTTTTACTTTAGAAGGACTATAAAAGTGTAAGAAATTAGTTGAGTAAAATAAAAATCTTAACTCTCCAAAAGCTCAAAATAGTTTATCAGGTATAATTCTTAATCTGGAATGCAAAGGAACTCACAATATTGTAGAGAAAATTTCAAAGAATATATAGAGCACTGAAGTTTACTCAGTGAATCTACTGATGTCATATACAAAATTTCATATCTTTTGAAAAGAGGGTATCTTCCACTTTAGTTTTAAAAGAAATATTGGGATATGTGGTTTTCTCAGGACATGTGGAAACCTCCAGGAAGACTGGCAGGACTTCAAGTGATAGAAGTAAAAGAGCTGCAGGGTTGTAAAACCCTTGTTTCACCTGAGAGGACAGATACCTTAGCACATGCACTCTAGCCCCTGAGCAAGATCCTGAGCCCCAGACTGTCTTTCCAGCCACTGCTGCTATCTCTGCAACCCCACGCAGCAGTGGCAATGACAAAGTCATCTTGTAGGGCCTCCCTGTTAAATGGCGTTAGGCGACTTGAGACAGATGACAGCAGAGGCTTTTAAAGCTCAGAAGACAGAGATATACCAGCGATCTGGTATGCTCTCATTGACTGTGTTCTCTCTAAACACCTAGATAGTGGCAGATAGGAGTAAAAGTAATTCCTTCCTCAATATCAGTGATACTTTATACCAAGAGAAGGGGCACCTGGGTGGCTCAGTCAGTTAAGGGTCCACCTTCAGCTCAGATTGTGATCCTAGAGTCCTGGGATGGAGCCCCACATTGGGGTCATTGTATGGTGGGGAGTCTGTTTGTTCCACTCCTTACCCCCTCCCTCTTTCTCTTTCAAACAGGTAAACAAAATCTTTTTAAAAAGTTTAAAAAATAAAGTCTATCAGAGGAATCACTAGGATAGCCTATTAAAAAAAAAAAAAAATCTAAGCCCCACCTCAGGAAATTATAATTGAGCTGTTTTGTGTGGGGCTCAGGAATTTGTATTTAAAATACAAGTACACATACACACATATACTTGCATGAATCCATATTTGAGAAACAATCCTGAAGCTATAAAAAACCTAATTGTTATGCTACTAATACATGTTTTGGTTTGGAAGTGAATCACAACCTGCTGACATTTCAATTTTAATATTCACAAAGTTACTGAAAAAATAATATATTATTTCACATATTTATTTTCATCTGTGGAATACCTATAATGAGGACATCACTGGAAAAGCCACATTGGAAAAAAGCCCATATCCAAATTGATGAAATTGACACAGAGCCGGTATTACTTAAGAATGGCAAAGAAAGGCAAATACATAGTTCGACAGAGAAAATTTTCTGGAGCATAATACCATACCTTGTAAAAATTATAAAAGCTTTCTAAAAGCTTTCAAAAATTATAAAAGCTTTTCTAAATTCTATTTGAATTTTCTCCTATACTTTACCCTAGCTCTTCTTTAGAAGTTTGCATACATTAATTTATTTCTGTGGAAATATCATCTTGACTTAAATTGTCAGAATTCTTAATGAGAGTCAGCATATAGATTATACATTTACCTATAAAGATGGAAGATTATCATTTGGATATTCCGGAAGATCATGAAAAACAAATTTTTGAAAGGAGACTCTAGATGAAAAAGACCTATGATTTATCTAAGAATAATAAGAAATAAAGAAACTTTGATCAATTGTGACCAAATAGGAAAGTCTCCTTTGGAGAGATGGGGAAAGGAATGAAGACTGAATGGTCTTGGTATATTACATTTTAGATATACCACAAGGGAAAAAGAGAAACACTACTGTCATGAAAGTCAAGATATATATTAGATGAAAGGGTTGCTTAAAGTATAAATTCATGGTAAGAGTAAAAGCAGGTTGAGAATTGAGAATAAGCTGCTGGCACAGACTTGTGAGTTTAAAAGAGAGCAGTTTGAAGAAACTGAAAGAGAGGAACTCATACTATACGAATACAAAAAAGAAAGAAGATAGAAATTGATAACTGTTGGGTAGAAACCTTTTGTTAAATTTGTCTTTTTGAGAATATAATTTTAGACATTTTTACTGTCACATAAACAACAAATATGGACTTAAGAGAGATTTTTACCCAAAAAGACTATTGCAACAAGGAGAATACTTGGAACATTCTAGACAGGTCTCAAAATTAAACAGAAAAAAATCTTTCTTTTATAGGGAAGCATAAGGAGGGCTGGAAAGAACTTTGTGGGGGAGAAGGGTAAACAGATAGAGGTGAGCAGATGACATGATCAGGGGTAAGGTGAATGGGAATTTTTCTCCCCTGAAGTCAGTCCATTCTTAGAACGAGTCTTTAACGGAGAATGTTATGCTTGTCAGTGCTTGTCTAAGCTAAGCAGTCAGCTAATGTTCAAGAGCCTATAGGTATGAGAAAAGCCTGACTAAAGCTAGATCAAGTTCAATCAAGTCAAATGAATGGGTGGGTTAACAGGCAAATGTGAGCACTTGGTCATTACATCCTAACTATGTACATGTGGAAGGTTGTATAGGTAGATAGATAGATATAGAAAGAAAGAAAAATAGAAGGCAAATTAAGCTAATAGCATCTGGATGATAAACACATCTATTTGGCTGCAGGTCACCATTAAAAATAAATTTTATGACCCGCCCAGCCCAAGGCCCTTGCCCTTTCTAGGCCTAAGGTCTCTCAGGGGTATAATGAAGGCATAAAATCAGATGGTCTTTCCAGGGCTCCCTACAGTCAAAACATTATACTACTCCGAACCCCTCCTAAGACTAAACTATGAAAGACATCATATAATTAGGACAGCTAAATTCAGAGATGCTTAGTGGCTCAGTAGGTTAAGCATCTGCCTTCAGCTCAGGTCATGATCTCAGGGTCCTGAGATCGAGCCCCACATTGGGTTCCCTGCTCAGTGAAGAGTCTGCTTGTACCTCTGCCTCTGCTTCTCTCCCAGCTTATGTTCTCTGTCTCTTGCTCACTTTATCTCCCAAATAAATAAATAAAATCTTAAAAAAAAAAAAAAAAAGCTAAATTCAGGAAAATGATTAGTAGCCTGGGGATGTAGAGGTAATGTTGACAATGTGGAAATTTGGGGAAGATACAGGTAGGCTCTGACTCTCTTCTCATAGGCTCTTCTTGCTGTTTGTTGTCAGGATCACTAATGGAAGTGCAATTATTTTGCTCCAAAATAAGGTTGTTTTCTTTCTCTCTCTTCTTCTCTCTCTGTCTCTCTTTTTTTCCTCTCCAAATTGGAAATCAGATTTCTTACAATTTTATCTGAAAGGTGGAGGAAAAAAACTGCCAGAAGAAGATAAAATGTGAGTCAGGTAACTTAACCCATTAACAAAGTAGAGTAAAATGTATAAAACTTTAGAAAACTTTATTACTTTTTACCTAGTTTGCAGAGAAAGAATTTGTGCCACAATTGTCAATGGAAAGTACTCTATTTGCTAAATGATTTATTTCATTTTTTCCTATGAGAAATTAAGATAACATAATTCTTTATACTTTGGCCACTCAAATCTGATCACGCCAATGTGAGTAACCATTTATTTATCATTATATCTAGGAAGGACTTAGTGAATACTAATACTAATACTGTTTTTGGAGCTCTTGTGAGAATATGTTTTATTATTTTTGCCAAATATTTTATACTGCATACTCTTACTCCTTTCAAGTGCATTGCTATCCTAATTAACTGTGTTGGATGATAGGGACAGCTCTGCGAGAGAGTCTGCTAAAGGACAAGGCTCACAGCAGACTCAAGATTAAGCACAATTAAGGAACAAGCAGTGAATAATGGTTTCTTAACATTTATTTTTAAGGAATTAAGTGTATATAAGTTGCATATACTAGAAAACTTCTAAACATTATTTTGAAGCTTTTACAAGTTTTATTTTCTCTCTTCTGATGAAGTAAACAATTTCCAGCAAAAGCATACATTCTGTTTTCTGTCTTACTGGTAACAGATTATGATACATATGCAAACCCCCTTCCAGCCCTTTGGCCATTATTTCCAGTGTATTTGATCACCATCCAGCTTTGCATTTTGTCAGTTTACTGCCTGCTTCTCAGAAAGCTCAGAATGACTTTCATCACAGTGGGTACAAGGAGGTTGCTTATAATCTGCTTAGCAAGAAAAGTCTTGAGGATGCCTTGCTCTCTCTAATCTCAGGGTCAGGTGTTATCCTCTGTGGTGATCTGTCTTGGTTATGAGGGCCTGAGGGGGAGAACAGCAGTGACAGTCTGTTCTATTTTGTACTCTGAGTGCAAGCAGCAGGATGCTCTGCATATGGTACTTTTAAAGATTTAACGATTAGGATTTAGGTTCAGTCTGGGGGAAAGATTGATTTTAGCATATTGGTGAACCTTTGCTTCAGGCTAAGAATAAAAACCTTACTTCTCAAGTCTGATGTTATTACTTTTCATTTGTTTTTATTGATTAGCTGTCAGTGATAAGATCTTGCCTCTCAAAATGAGACAGGTGCTGGTAGCCATTTTTCCTTTTTTAAAAGCTTTTGTAGAAACAACTTACAGAAAATAGAAATAAAGGAGATAGAAATGAAAACAAATACTCATGTCATTTTGGAAATAGTAGTTTGATGTAAAATACTGAAATATTAGAATTTTACTGACTCAGTGAGATAAATTTAAGAGAAAATAATGAAAGATACTTTTCATGGGTAACCCACACATTTTTATCTTAAGTGATTGTGTGTGTGTATATGTATATGCATATGTATGTGTGTGTGTGTGTGTGTGTGTGTGTATGTATATGTATATAGGACAAAGAGAGAGAGAAAGAGGGAGAGAGAAGAAAAATATTTTTAAAATACGATGAAATATTTTTCAAAAATTCTATTATCCACTCCATAGCTTGACTTTCTTAGAGAAGGAGAAGGAGGGCATATTTGACACTTTTGTTAGTAGATCATTTTTTAAATTATTTTTAAGAATTTATTTATTTATTTTAAAGAGAGAGAGAGAGAGAAGGAGTGTACAGGGTGAGTGTACAGGGTGGGGGAAGGGCAGAGGGAGAGGGAGAGAGAAACCTAAGAAGACTCCACACTGAGCTCAACATGGGGCTTGATCTCAAGAACCTGAGATCACCACCTGAGCTGAGACCAAGAGTCAGATGCTTACCAACTGTGCCACACAGGCACCCCATTAGTAGATCATCTTACATCAGCCTGCTGACTAATAATCATGTAAATAGACAAATAATAACAATGACCTGAAAAGAAAGGCAGGAAACATTTTCTTTTATATAAATAATCATTTGAGTAAAAATAAAATGAATACATAAATCAAGAAATATATTTTTAAAAATTAAAAGTAAAAAAATCTTACTTTCCACTTACAAGAAATGGGAAAGGTAAAGAGTTTTTATTATATTTATGTATTTTTTTTAAAGGACATAAATACAAAATGAGAAACATTTCTAAAAAGTGCACTCCACAAGGTTCAGAGAATGCCATGCACATACCGTGAATTCACTGAAGTAATGGTAGTTCTCTTTCTTTGTATTTACAGTCACTATATTATTGTTGTTTATATATAAATAACAAAATGGAATATGGAGTACAACAGAGCTGGGAGATAGGAACTGTACCCTAAGCAAGCTCTAATGAACAGTGAATGAACTGAACTGAACATTACAAACTAATGAACTGAACATTACAAACTAATTCTTCTTGGGGACTCATGTGGTGAAGCCCTGGTGTGCCAGGATATCACTATATTATTGGGAGTTCTCCAAACTAATATGCATAAGGAATACAACTTCTACCAAAGTATGAGTAACTTGAATACACTAATTAAAGCCTCATAAAACATATACAATCAGCATTAACTGTAGCAATTTTCTAGAACATAGACTGATGAAATATTTTTCTTTCAGGGAAGAATAATCAGTGATATTAGTAATATTGACAACACAAAATGATTTTTAAAATAAAGCAGGCCAACGTTTGAATTGATTTCAATTCACAGTCAATGTACCCCTTTTTTTGTACCCCTGGGCAAACGACTCTCACTCTCCCATGGTTGGTCCACCACGGGAGAGAACAATTAGTAAGTACTTCACATAGAATGTGGCATGATATTTATGTTTAAAAAGACTTAAATGACATCAATAAAATTAATTAGAACCCTCTAACTTGTGTTTGGCAGAAATTCAATTCAATTAATATAAGAAGGAATTTATTATTACTGTACTATAGTAACTGTAGAGTTGAAAGAAAATTTTCAAGAATCAAGAAAGTTCCAGGTAACTCAGGCTCCAGAACAAGAAATTAAGTTCTTGTGTTCCTTTTCTTTCTCCCACATGTTTATACAGTATAGGAAAACCTGTAGAATCATTTTTGGAATTGACATTCTCTATTGTAATTTTGGTGTGTTAACATAGCTGTTGTCTTTGGGGTTATATTCAAAACTTCTGACCAAGAAATAAACATGGATGGTCCCTTCTACCTATAGTCAGAAACACTTATGAAAGGTATTTGATTGGTCTGGCTCGTTTTAAGTATGCCTTTCATAAATCACTTATAAGCAGATTTTTTAAAAATAGAATTGAAAACTTTTGCCTGAATTTATTTTTAAACTATACTGCATTATAATTTGTGTGTGTGTGTGTGTGTGTCCCAGTTACCATGGAAATCTAGAATATTGGAGGATAACAGTTTAGGTTCACAAAAGTCATGTAGAACTTGAAGATTAATTGGAATATTCTGTGAAAATAACAGCAAAATATTAGGGCAGAGTGGGAAGTTGTTAGTTACTATATTAAATATCTGTTTAACTGTATAGTTAAACTGTATAGTTACTATATTAAGTATAGTAACTGTTAGTTACTATATTAAATATCTGTTTAAACAAGTGAAAACTTTGGTGAAAGATATTTAGGTATATGAAATGAACTTTCTCAGGGCTCAGACCAAGACAAATATGTGAGATGTTGTGAATATAGGTTATGAAGTATACAAAATATTGTTAGAGATATTTCTTATCTTTGCAGTATTTGGAGAGAACAGGGGCATGTTAAATTCTCTAGCAATATAAAGCAAAATAAAAAAATCTGATTGATTTAAAATGAGTATCACCATCAAAGGTATATTATATTATATTATATTATATTATATTATATTATATATAAACATTTAGAGGAAGAAAATTCATAGCACACTAGGGTGCTCAGCTCCATGGATAAAGGCTTTGAGCAGCAAAATAATCAATGGGCAATATTTGGATCTAAGTACAAAGTGAGCTAGGCATACATCCATGTGCACACAGAAAACAGATAATCTTGAATAGATTATTCTCGTGGGAACAACTTACTTATATTGGAAAATGGAGGGCGGGAATGGAAAGTTAAGATGAGGACAAACTGAGGAGCGTCTTATATACTAACGTGCATATGACAATACAGAGCAAATTAAGTATTTTTAACAGAACAATGAAATGATGAAAGCAGATTAATTTGACAGTAGACTCCAGGATTGTTGAAAATATAAGAAAATAAGAAACTGGAAACAAAAGAACAATGAGATGTAGATCTAGATGTGTGGTCTAGGAGTACGGTCATGACAGCATAGAGTAGATGAAGAACAGGCACCCTGAAAAATTAGAGGCATTAGCTAGAGGTTATTCATTGAAAACTGGTAATAAATGAGGTGGACAATAAGCAAACATTTCTGAGGGTTTTATTCTTAAAATTTCTGCCCCCTTTTTTAATGAGCATTTCTAGGGACTCTTGGGTGGCTCAGTCTGTTAAGCACCTGCCTTCAGCTGAGGTCATGGTCCCAGGGTCCTGGGATGGAACCCCCCATTGGGCTCCCTACTCAGCAGGGGAGCCTGCTTCTCCCACTGCTGCTCCACCTGCTTGTGCTCTCCCTCTGTCTGACAAATCAATAAATAAAATCTCAAAAAAAAAAAAAAGTCCTTTCTAGACTCTCTCATTATTGTTTTTTGGTCAGGCCTAAATGCATGGAAAGATGAAAAAATTTATGGTAGCTTGACTGTGCTATACTGACATACTTTACATTGATATAATTTATATATACAATTGATATAATTGACATACAGATACAATTAATACATTGATAGAATTGGAATTCTGTTATTAAAGGAGAGAAAAAAATGGTTAAACATGGGCACAGAAAAGACAATATTTCATCTCTGCAAAATATTACCAGCAGTCTGTTTTTAATTAATAGAAAATTGAACTTGAAGTGTTCTTGTTTTTTTTTTTTTTTTTTTTTTTTCCTAAAAGACATGGCAAACTCTGGGACTGGAAGTAGACTGAGTTTCCAATTTGCAGTTAAAGGTCTAAGCAATTCTGATATTACTTGAAATATCCTCCATAATATTGAAAAAAAAAGTTTGATTTTAACCAAGCATATTCATTATGCAATCTCCACTTCATCATATATTCAAATAGGAAAATAAATTGACATAAGATTACATGATATTTTGAGCAAATATAGATGTATAAAATTAAAAAGTTATATGTATTCTTACATCAGGATCAAGTCACATATTTTGAAATGTCTAGAGAAAAAAACAATCCAAGTGGGTATGAAAGAGTTTTCCAGTTGCATTAGCTTATCCATAAATCCTGAAATTAAAGATAAGAGTTATGCAGAAAGGGATGAAAATTTTTCTCTTATTTGTAATAAACTATATAGTTAGATGCATTTTATAAATATGAATTAATGCAAATAATTATGATTTTATTTATAATAACAGGGCATATAAATAATAATGATTGCTATATATTCACTACTGCACCAATGTGCTTGTGCTGAAATATGATCACCTATTAAGTAAAGGTCAAGGAAAGATTTTCTAATGTTCTTATCTGGGTGACTTAATTTTTGCTGCTGCAGTTTGTAAATCCTTATACCTGCTTAGTTTGGGTCTATTTATTACACTGTTACACCACTCTCCAGTTTACTGTAGCCACAGTACCCATTGTCATTTAGAATAACGCATCTGCATTTGACATATGCAAATATTTGAGGCAGAAGGGCAATATTTTATCATGGTACAAGAAGGCACAAATGGGAGTAATGGGATGGAATTAAGAGAATAGCAAATATCAAGCGAAATTGCCAAAGTCATTTTTTTAAGTCTGAACAGGGAACTTCTAAAACACAAAAACAAAATCGAGGGCAGAAATATCTTTTGAAACATTTGACCAAGACTGAAGAAAAAAATTGGGAAATAAAACAAGTAGAGTTTTACCTTGAGTGTGGAATTAAATAAATGAACTTTAATCTCTATTCCCTTCATCAAAAATCCTGTTTTGCGTTGGTGGTATAGTGGTGAGCATAGCTGCCTTCCAAAAATCCTGTTTTATTATCACCGAGGAAAGCACAGTAACTGAATTTAAAAGTTGTCTATCCCAGGGGCACCTGGGTGGCTCAGTGGGTTGGGCCGCTGCCTTCGGCTCGGGTCATGATCTCAGGGTCCTGATCTCAGGGTCCTGGGATTGAGCCCCACGTCGGGCTCTCTGCTCAGCGGGGAGCCTGCTTCCTCCTCTCTCTGCCTGCCTCTCTGCCTGCTTGTGATCTCTCTGTCAAATAAATAAATAAAATCTTTAAAAAAAAAAAAAAAGTTGTCTATCCCCAAAGAATTCACAGTAAAAATAAATGTAGAGATAATGTATAGTAGTATTTTACCCTAAGTACAGATAAAGGACATTATCGTTTTCTTCTGTTCTCAAAAACAATAGGTTTGATTTGTAGATTCAGTTCAAATTAAGGAAGATGAGTTTCTACTGTTTCCTTTCATCCAAGCACATTTGTAATTGAAGGAACCTAAAAAACTAGGTTAGCATTTCTCAAAAATTATCTGTTAAAAATTATGGAATCCTTTTTCTTTTCCTTTGGTGTTTATTTTTTTTAATAAAGCCTAACTGGCATATAATAATACTTCAATTAAAAAAAAAGTGGGGCAACTGGATGGCTCAGTGGGTAAGCATCTGCCTTAGACTCGGGTCATGATCCCAGGGTTGTGGGATTGAGTCCCACATCAGGCTCCCTGTTCCGTGGAGAGTCTGCCTCTCCCTTTCCTGCTCCCCCTGCTTGTGCTCTCTCTCTCTCTCTGTCTCTCTGTCAAATAAATAAGTAAAATCTTGAAAAAATAAAAATAATTAAAAAGAAATGACACTAAAATAAAAAAAAATATGTAATTTCTTTTCCTCACCACAGACCCACTAAACCAGTATCTCTGAGAATGATTCTGTATACATTGTCATATACCCCAGGGAAAATCCAAGACACTCTAAAATTTAAAGAACACTGGACTATACTAATATAAACTTTACCTTGAGGGCTTCACAAGAATGCTAGTAAGTTGAGTATCAAAGGGTAAAAGTAAAGTGTAAAAGATTAATAGTCATGTTGATGTATCATGTCCATATTGCAAACTTATATGTTATTAATGCATATGAGAAATGCTAATATGCATTATGTATATATACATAATCTCTTAGAACTATCTATATATATAGATGAAAGGCAGTACAAGTATTTATATATCAATCAAATATGCAAAAGGAATTTCTAAACATGTCTTATAAAAATAATTTTCAATTATTCAAACACATTTATTTGTCCACTTAACTAATATTCCTTAAACTCACCGATTATTTATCTATTATATTCTATTTAGATTGTATCTTATAACCCAATTGACAACAATATTTCTGCCTGATAAAATTTTTATCATTGCCTGAACACTGTGCTTTACATTTAGTATTCTAGGTCTGCAGGTTGAAAATGATGCTGTCCATACTTTATAGGAACATATACTCAGATGTAAGAAGAAAGATAGGCAATACAATCTAACATGTGGCCAGGATGATACTTAAATATGAGGTAGGATTTGTTCTTATGAGAATACAGTTCTTCCATTATTATCATTTCTTCTTTCTTGGTGATCATCATCTACTGAAACACAGACAACTCTGAAATCTAAATTTAAGACAATTTAAAATTAGTCTAAATGGTCGTCTACTTTCTTTGAGTAGCATAAATTAGAGTAATTTATTGGTTTTAAGAATAAAGGGAGGTGATTCATGAACACTTAAACCTAACCAGCAAGTGATCAGATATAAAAAGCCCCTGTGACAATTATAACAGAAGTCACCTCCTACAATTTGGAGAAAAAAATCACTTTAGAAAATAACTACCTCAACCATACAATTTAAATATTAGAAAACTTAAGCCAAGAGTTGTGAAGTGATTAAGCCAAATTAACTTTAAAAGTTAATTACACTCATGGTTTGTGACTCTTAATCTCACAAAACAAACTGAGGGTTGCTGGGGGGAGGGGGGTTGGTTGAAGGGGGTGGGGTTATGGACATTGGGGAGGGTATGTGCTGTGGTGAGTGCTATGAAGAGTGTAAACCTGGCGATTCACAGACCTGTACCCCTGGGGATAAAAATATATTATATGTTTATAAAAAATAAAAATTAAAAAAAAAAAAAGCTAATTACACTCTTGAGACCAGAATCTGGTTCTCTTGACTTCAACTTTGGTGCTTTTTTTGGTGTGTGTGCTCCCTTCATAGGCCCCCTGATGTTTACTTACACACTCTTGAGGCAGATCAAAATGCCTTTTCCAATGAAAAGTCTTCAGTCCATATGTGTGATTTAGCATCCTGAGTTCACTCGGTTGGCTGTCTGAATATGCAGTCTGAATGTCTATGTATGACTAGTAGTATAAAAAATCCACTGGATTATTGTAGCTGAGGCAATGGATATAAAATCAAATGAAAAGGGTTATAGCATCTTCTCAGTGGGACATTATCATTTCCCCAGCTACTTGTTGTAGCAGCTAAGCTCTGAGTGAGTGAGACCAATTAGTGTGTGGCAGGTGAGGGGTTGGGTTGGAATACTGGGTACCATGAAGGACAACAATGTAAATGTAATGGAAGCGCCAGAAGGAAAGGTGGGGGAAATTTTTAAATAAATGATGTCTGGAAACTTCCAAAATTTGATAAGAATTAATCTACACATCTAAGAAGCTCACCAAAGCTAAGCAGGATAAATACAAAATCATCTACAAAAAGATTTGATAAAGTAAAAAGGCTGAAAGCTAAAGACAAGGAGAAATCTGGAAAGCAGCAAGAGAAAAATGACTATTTATAAGGGACCCCAATAAGAGTAGAGACTTTTCATTAGAAACAATCAAGGCCAGAAGGCAGTAGGATAACATATTCAAAATGTTGATAAAGGAGGGGGTCGCCTGGGCGGCTTAGTTCAGTTCAGCTGCTACCTTTGGCTCAGGTCATGATCTAGAGGTCCTGGAATGGAGTCTTGCATCAGGATCCTTGCTTGGCAGGGAGTCTGCTTCTCCCTCTGCCTCTGTTCTTACCTTCCCCTCACTCTCCCTCCACCCCCACCTCACATAAATAAACAAAAAATCTTTTAAAAAATGTTAATAAAGGAAAAAATGTTAACCAAAAGCTATGTATCTGGAAAAGCTACCTTAAAGAATAAAGGTGAGGTGCGCCTGGCCAGGTAGCTCAGTGGGTTAAGCCTCTGCCTTCATTCAGCTCAGGTCATGATCTCAGGGTCCTGGGATCCAGCCCCACATTGGGCTCTCTGCTCAGCAGGGAGCCTGCTTCCCCCCCCCCCCGCCCCCTGCCTGCCTCTCTGCCTACTTGTGATCTCTGTCTGTCAAATAAATAAAATCTTTAAAAAAAAAAAAAAAGAATAAAGGTGAAATGAAGACAATACACACAAAACAAATGAAAAAAAAAAGGACACTAAAAGAATTTGTAGTTAGCAGACCCACTTTACAAGATATATGAAAGGAATTTCTTCCAGCTTACTGTAAGTGATTCCAGACAGTAATGCAAATCCATCTAAAAAGCAAAAAACACTGGAAAGGACAACTATGCAATTATAAAAGACAGAGCAAATGCATAGCTCATCAACTTTCTTCTCTTAGGTGATTTAAAAACCAATTATATTACACAATATGTTTATAATTATATTACTGAGCATATAGTATATAAAAACATAATATGTTTTTCAATACTAGCACAAAAGAGGCAGGTGGAAGCAAGGCAATATTAGGCTAATTAAGTGACTCCAGATTATAACTAAATTAAACCCATCAGAAAAAATGAAGGGAAAGAGACACTGCAAATAGTTGGTTAATATTAAAAAAGCTATAAATATATACTTACTCTCCATTCTTGTCTTCTTTAAAAGATGTAAAATTATAAAAATAATAATTATATTCTGAGTAAGTAGCATTAATAAATGAAATATATATATAATATTAATGCCATCTCCAAAAGGAAAAGGATACAAAGCTAAATGAGAGTAATATTTTTATATATCACTGAAATAATCTAAAACAGATTCTGATAAGATTTGTGTGGTAGCCCTAGAGAAATCATTAATAACTAAAAATTAAATAATGAAAAATGATAGAAGAAATTGTTACATTAGACAATATTTTCTTATTGCAAATAATGTAGTAGACACACAAGACATGAGACATACAGAAAGCAAAAGGTAAAATGATAGACCAAATTGTATCAATGATAATTTTAAATGTAAATTACTTAAACAATCTTATCAAAAGGAAAGGGTTGAAAAGAGTAAAAAAGATACTGTCTATATTACACACACTTTAGATCCTAAGATACAAAGAGATGGAAAGTAAAAAAACAGAAAAAAAGATAAATCATGCAAACAGCAACCAAAAGAAAGCTGTAGTAGCTATGTGATTATCAGATACAATTGATTCAGAATGTTTCTAGAGATGTAGGGGTATATTTTATAATAATAAAAGGGTCAAAACATCAAGAAGTTATAACAATTATAGAAATATTTACACCTAAACACAGTACCCTTAAAGACATAAAGCAAAAAAAACTGATAAAAATGAAAGCATGTGTAGACACTTGAACAATAATAGTTAGAAACTTCAATACTTCCACTTTCAATAATGTATATAAGCACTGTGTAGACGATCAACATGAAATAGAAGACTTAAAAAAACTTGTAAACTGATTAGATCTAACAATAGAGACAGAGCACACCCTTCAACAACAAAATAATATGTATTCTTCTTATGCTAGTGACTTAAAATATTCTACATAAAAAGAAAATATGAGCTATTGTAAGGCCAACATATCAGGAGACATTGCATTGAAAACATAATTTATTACTCATAGTTCTCAAGAGTTGAGGACATACCTCATTACACAGGGCCACAGAAGAAAACAGAGCTTGGCAGCAAACAGAGAGATAACAGTAGGCAAAGTCTTTACTGTGGTTTATGTGGGAAAGAATACATGATGCAAAAAAAAAAAAAAATAGGTTTACAGTTGGGTAGTTGGAGTAACTTCAGCAGCTTTGAGGCATTTTGGACTGTCCCTAGTTATCTGATAGTTGGTCTGGGGTGATAAAAGTAGATAGGGTATGGGCTCTGGATTGTATGGCATGTACATTCAAAAGCATATGAGTAAGCAAATAAATTGTTTACTATCTCTCTGAACTGGCTAATCCTGAGAGAAGTAGTCTTTCCAGATCAGTAAGGCTCTAAGTCCTCAAAGCATCAGAAGACAGAAAATAACAAAAACAAAAACTAACAAGTAACAACAAGAACAACAAACAGCACCATGGTTATTACAGCTAGGCTATAAAATGACCTCAATAAATTTAAAAGTTTGAAATAATACAGAGTAGATTCTCTGGCCACATGGAATGAAATTAGAAGTCAATAACAGAATTAATTGGGAAACTCAGAAAAGTTTGAGGAAATTAAACAGCGCACATAAATAGCCAATGGGTCAAAGAAAAAATCACAAAGGAAATTAGAAATTACTTTGAGATGAATACAAAATGAAGATATAATACAGAAAAACTGGGAGGCAAATGAAGTACTGCTTGGAGAGAAATCTATAGAACACGCCTTTATTTAGAACAAGAACAATGATTTCAGTGCAATAGATTAACTTTCTACCTTACAACGCTGGTAAGAGAAGATCAAACTAATCTTAAAATATGCAGTAAGAAAAAAAATAATAATAGAACAGACAATAATGAAATACGGAATGGGAAACAAGAGCATATATTTTAAGACTCATAAGTTGATTCTTTAAAAATATCAATAAAATGGACAAAATATGGGGAAAAAAAGATAAAAATTAAATTGTTAGATTCAGAAATGAAAAAGTAGACATTACTACTAACTTTAATGAGACAGGTGAATTGCTTAACATGAAAGATAAATTCCTAGAAAGTCACAAACTACAAAAACTGACTCAAAATAGAAAAAGCTGGGGCACCTGGGTGGCTCAGTGGGTTAAAGCCTCTGCCTTCGGCTCAGGTCATGATCTCAGGGTCCTGGGATCAAGCCTCACATCGGGCTCTCTGCTCAGCAGGGAACCTGCTTCTTCCTCTCTCTCTCTGCCTGCCCCTCTGCCTGCTTGTGATCTCTGTCAAATAAACAAATAAAATATTTTTAAAAAATAGAAAAAGTTAAGAGAGCTATAAAAAGTACAGGGATGGAAAAAAAAAAAAGTACAGGGATGGGATTTATCACTGAAAAACTACACACAATATACTCATCCACCCACACACACACAAAAAAGATAGCAGAGAAAGGAATATTTTTTAAAACTGAGGCCAATATTACTCCGATACCAAAACCAGCCACAAATATCCACAGCAGCACTGTTCATGATGAACAAGAAGTAAAAATAATCCAAATGCCTATTAATGGATGTGGATAAATGGATCAACAAAATGTATATACACAATTGAATAGTACTCAGCTATAAAAAATAATAATGATATATGTTGCAATTGTGGATAAACAGAAAAAAACTAGGCTAAATCAAAGTATCTATATAAATTGTCACATACTGTATCATACCCCTTACATGAAATATTTAGAACAGGTAAATCCATGAAGACAGACAGAAACCAGATTGGTGATTACTAGAGGCTATATGGGGAGTGAGAGTTTAATAAGTAGAGGTTTTCTTTCTGTTCAATGAAAATATTTCAGAACTTCATGTTGTTGGTGGTTGCATATTATGAAGGCATAATTGTATAGTTTATAATGTATAGTTTATAATGGCTAATTTTATGTGACTTCAATTTCTTCTCAATAAAATATAATAAAAATCAGGTGGGCTTACTTCTAAATAGCGATCACTGAATTTAAAGGTTTATATTCTGCTTTCTTTGATACTTTTACCCTTGTTCATCTTAAATTAATGATGTAGTATTAATTTTCAATGCTTTCACCCACTTTGGAGAGGGTAGAAGTACAAATTTGGGGGAGACATTATTGGTGGATTACAGTTTTAAGATATTAGTTAACATATATTATTAAATCTCTTCAAATCATCCAAAAATTGGGCAAAGAGTCTCAGTAGGCAATTATCCATAGAAGATACAAATGGTCCATAAACATGAAAATATGTTCAAGATATTAGCCACCAAAGAAATGCAAACCAAAATTATAATGAGATACCAGTTCATACTCTAGGATGGCTATAAGAAAAAGGTCAAATAAAACCAAACATGGGCAAACCAAATGTGGATAAATTGGAACCCATATACACTGCTTGTGGGAATGTAAAATTATGCAGACACTTTGGAAACCGGTTTGACAGTTCACTCAAAAGTTAAGCATAGCGTTACTATATGACCCAACTATTCTACGCTTAGGTGCATAGAGAAATGAAAATATTTATGTCCACATAAAAACTTGTACATAATTGATTATAGAATAATTTTTCTTGTAGCTAAAGGGTAGAAACAATCCAAATGTTCATCAATTGATGAATGCTATAAATAAAATCTGATTTGTGTATATGAAGGAATACTATTCTGCCATAAAAAGATGACTATCTGATACATACTTCAACATGGAGGAATCCTGAAAACTTTGTGCAATGACCCATAGTCAATTCTCTGCATTTTCTGAAACTAGATGGAAGGCCATAGAACTAGATATCTACAACATTAGGAAGTCTGGCTGTTCAGAACTAGACATCAGCTACTCTGAAGGGACAGTTAGACTCTTACTAGCTGCTCACAAATGGATACACAAAAAGAATATTTTATTAAAAACTTCAATTGCCATACTTTCTGTAATATCTTTAAAAGGTACTAATAAAGTCAGGTACAAGGGCAGAATAGCCTCATAATAAATACTGCATTTCATTAATAACGTATGCCAGGAAACTGGAAAATAAAATAGAATTGCCAATACTACTACAACACATTAGATGATAGATAAACCATTCAGAGGAAAACGGATATAAAATGCATGTTTCAGAAAGGGTACATCAAGATGTATTTAAATAGAAGGGAAAATAAACAACTAAGGAACAAAACCAAATTGCTTAATGACAGCTGCAAAAGAAGATCAGATTGGACTGGTTTAACTAAAAAAGTATTACCAGAAATTGGCAAATTATTTTACACAAAGTTAGTAGTTATACTCAGGAAGAATGCATTTTGTGTCACCAGGATTGGGTTTCCAGCTCTGCATACTGTACTAAGAGAATAGATGGGCTGTACACAAAGATAGTGCCTAAATGTGGACTCTAACCTCTTAGTGGTAGTGCTCCAGAAACTTGGTAGAAAAGTGAACTTGATTTAATATTTCTGTTAGGACATAAGTCAAAAGAGAAACAGAATGGTTCTCGAGTAAAGTTTGGCTAGAATATGAATGAGTAAATTTATACATCAAAGAAATAAATGTATGATGAGGTTTGAAAGTGGTAGAATTCAAGAGTTGTAGACAGGAAACAAAGAAGCAGGAGCAGTATCCATCTGTGCAGTATCCAAGAGACACAGGGCAGTTGAAAGTATCAGAACTTTAATATTTATGGATCATCTCTGGAGAAAAAATAACTTTATGTAGCATAAAACCAGAAATTCTCTCAGTAATATAAATGTTTCTGTTGTGCAGTTAATGCATCTATCGGAATTTGTAGATGTTTAATATTTGCATCCTGTCATCTCTCCTGTTCTCATACTATGCAAGGAATAGCAACAATTTTTAGTAGCGATTTACAGGTATAGCATGATTCTCTGAATACTAACTTGGTACCAGGTACCAAGATCAACACTTCACATGTATTAGCTCATTTTGTTCTCACAGCAACCCTGATGAGATTCTATTACTGTCCCTTTTTTGCTGATGGGAAAATTAAGGCAAAGTATGATTGCCTTGCTTGAAGAATGGTGGAGCCAAGATAAAAACAAAGGCTTTCTGATTATGTAGCTTTCATTTATGCAATCTACAGCCTGGTTCTTTTAAACAAATCTTACTGATGAGGAAAATATAAAAAATCATATAAAATTTTGATTGTTTTCTTTCATTTTAAAGTGATTTCTAAAGATGACTTAATGAAGTTATAATTATGACTTGTCTTCTTCCACAGTTGCATAAAAAATAGTTCCATTGACATTATATTTTCATTGTATACTAGTAAGAGACTCCCTTGGGGTCAATTTAAAACAAAAGTGTATAGCAAAATTTGTTAATTTGAAGAGATTTCCTTGGAGGACCTGGGTGGCTCAGATGGTTAAAGCATCTGCCTTCAGCTCAGATCATGATCTTCAGGTCCTGGGATCAAGCTGCCCAACCATCCCACTCCCCAGTTGGGCTCCCAGCATAGCAAGGAGTCTGCTTCTCCCTCTCCCTCTGCCTTTCCCCCTGCCTTTGCTCTCTCTCTCTCTCCCTCGAATGAATAAATAAAATGTTAACATAAAAAAAGATATTTCCTGGGGCGCCTGGGTGGCTCAGTGGGTTAAAGCCTCTGCCTTCAGCTCAGGTCATGATCCCAGGGTTCTGGGATCGAGCCCCGCATCTGGCTCTCTGCTCAGAGGGGAGCCTGCTTCTCCCTTCCTCTCTCTGTCTACTTGTGATCTCTGTCTATAAAAAAAAAAAAAAAAAGATATTTCCTGAGTTATAGGTGAATGAGAAAAATAGCAGAAAAGAGTGTATAATACTTTATACATCAATTTAATATAAAAATCTTGTATGTGTATGTGCTCATAGAGTGAGAATATATATATGACATTTTTATCATGGAGAAAATCAATATGAATAATCAGTAGACTGTTAAAGTGAGTTTATAAATAACTCATAAATATTACATGTAAATGGGATAAGATGGAGTTTAGTGTAATAATATCATATGTTATGTATATGGATGAAGTATTATAAGCAAAACACCTATGAAATCAAGTTAAGATTACTAAATATAATCATTTACAAGGCTTCAAAGAAGCAACATTTAAATTTATGAATTAATCCTTCACACTCTGAATTTCTTCTAGATAATGAAGTATAGTTAGATGTAGAAAATTTCACAGAAAAAAACATCAAGTTCATGAAAATCAAAAGAAAAAACTGTAGTGGACTTACATTAGTAAAATTCTGGCCAAACTTATAAATCTGGAAAATTATCAAACAAGAGCAGAAAAGAAAAATTCATGCCAGCTAATTTTCAGAACACATTAAGAGTAGAGGCACAAGATGACTCTATAATGGTTGGCAAAAATACAGCTATTACATAACTGCAGAAGATGCTGTAAATCAAATCAGCTGAAAATTATTGGCAAGGGCCAAATTTTGGAATGAACAGCAATAGCTAGAGAAGGAAGGCGAAAATAACGACATCAACAAGGTAGAACATGATTTATTTTCCTCATTAATATTAACCAGCATTATAAATCACTATTTTGGGAAAAAATTATAAAATTATCTCATCAATTAAAAAACATTTGCACCTAATATAATTTAAAAACAAACACAAAAACAATGTATGATTAATTTTGCAATTCATTTTTATACCAGTAATTCTCAACTACCAGCCTTTCAACAAGTAATGCAATGTTTATTATCACCTCTAAATCATTGTCTCACCTTTTTTATTTTATTTTTTTATTTATTTTTTTTTTAAAGATTTTATTTATTTATTTGACAGAGAGATCACAAGCAGGCAGAGAGGCAGGCAGAGAGAGAGAGGAGGAAGCAGGCTCCCCTAGAGAGCAGAGAGCCCGATGCGGGGCTCGATCCCAGGACTCTGAGATCATGACCTGAGCCGAAGGCAGCGGCTTAACCCACTGAGCCACCCAGGCGCCCCTGTCTCACCTTTTTTAAAATGGCAATTTTATTTTTCTATTCTCACTTCTTCCATCCTTCCCAATACAAAGGTGAGTCTATGCTTGAGACTTTAGAAAGATAGCCAGTCTCTTGGTTTTGGATGGAATCAGTGTTAACAAACAAGAGTAGTGAAGATGAAGAGAAACCACAATCCTAACAAGGTGTGGAGTGAATTTATATATAACATGTTAACTTCTAGATATTTATCTTTTAATCTCCATAGAATACAACCATAACTTAGAGTAACAAAAAGGGATTATGACATTTTTACACTTTCAAAATGTTTGAATATTTTTTAAAATACTGACACTTATTACATCTAAAAACTAAAAAGTAACTTTAAAGTTATCATGCTAAATTGATGTTTTTCCTAAAAATGTATTTCAGCTCATACACTCGGTTGGCCAGATTTTTTTAAAATATTAACAATAATAATAATAATCAATGGCATTTATACCCATAGAGTCTTTGAAAGGACTTAGGTTTATTATTGATTTATTTCTAGCTTTTGAGGTAGCTATAATTATATTTTTCAAACATTATTTGTTAATACATGGACTTTTCAAATGTTTACAATGATTATCTATGATTATCCCCATTTTACAGGTAGAGAAAGAGAGCCTCTTTTATGGATTTAATAGGATCTGTGAACTCTGTGAAACACTGTACAATATTTTTTGAGGTTCTATTTCTTTTCTTCAGAGACTGGCCTACCATTCAATTCTCAATTTGTAAAAGTAATACTTTAAGATACAGATTTAAAGGTGTTCGAGTTGTTTCCCAATTGCTCTTTGTTGTTGCTGTTGTTGTTGTTGTTGTTGTTGTTGTTAGGAGACCAAGTAATTAGTAGTTCATAGGTTTATGTCAGATAAATGCATTTTAAAACACTCTGGCATGATTCAAGGTACATATTTTTGCCTTGAAGCAAAAACTGCCCAACATTGGTTAAATTAACTTGCTCCTAACCAGATGTGACACTATGGTCTTTTTTAAAAATATGTTTTATTTATTTAAGAGAGAAAGAGAGAGAGAGTGAGCATGAGGCAAGCAGGAGGAGCAGAAGAAGAGGGAGAAAGAGAATCCCAAGCAGACTCCCACTGAATGTGGAGCCCAATGTGGGCTTGATTCCATGACCCAAGATCACAACCCAAGCCTAAACCAAGAGTTGGACGCTCAACTGGTTAAGCCATCCAGGCATCTCTAACATTATAGTCTTAATTGTAATCATTGATCCTATTTAGAGCAACTCAAGAGAAATACGGATGGTGAAGGTCTTAAACCTCAGATGCAGCATTTTTATAATAAAGAATATACTTTTACAGTCTTCTGATCACTACTCTAAGCAGTTTGATGAAATCTTTAAATTTTTTCAAAGATCTCTTGGTATACAAGAGGAAATTGGTAAGCTTTAAAAAAATTCCAAAGTCTAACTCCCTAATTGAAAAAACAGCCTTTGTGGAAAAGAGGAGACTCTAGAATTTAGTAGTATTAGCATAATTCTACTTTGAGCTCACCTGCCCAATATTTTTCTGTTCAGCTATAAAATATAAAAAAGGAGGAAGTTGCCTTCAGAGTTCTCTTGATGTATCTTTCCTCACAGACTAATAGAAAGTAATAAATACCCAGAAATAGGTCTAAATATCCATGTTTTTTAGTGTATGATAAATAGGGCTTAGTGTTCTTGCTTGTTAATAACTTCCAAACATCAGTGATTTATGTCTTATTTTCATTACATGGGCATGGATGGCTGAGATTCTGTTATGCATGCTTACCCGGATGTCTAGGTCGATGGAAGCTCAGCCATCTTCAAACTGAAACCTGGAACATGGGGCACTTGAAGTTAACATGAATGGAGAAAGGAAGGATGGTAAGGTAAACCAACTTTCAACTATCTTCTATTCAAAAATAACACCTATTACAACTGCTTAGTTTTTTAGACACAAAAATACAAATGGCCCTGGCCAAATAGAAAAGCAGACAGAAATACATAAGAAAACATTTGAACTGGGGCACCTGGGTGGCTCAGTGGGTTAAAGCCTCTGCCTTTGGCTCAGGTCATGATCCCGGAGTCCTGGGATCCAGCCCCGCTTTGGGCTCTCTGCTCAGCAGAGAGCCTGCTTCCTCCTCTCTCTCTGCCTGCCTCTCTGCCTATCTCTGTCTGTGAAATAAATAAATAAAATCTTTAAAAAAAAAGAAAAGAAAGAAAACATTTGAACTATCTAGTGAGTATCAACTGTCTTTGCCAGTGGTAACATCAATCAGAATAGAGGGACAACTGACTAAATACTACTGACAAAGGGGCACCTCAGTGGCTCAGTAGGTTAGGCCTCTGCCTTCAGCTCAGGTCATGATCTCAGGGTCCTGGGATCGAACCCCACATCGGGCTCTCTGCTCAGTGGGGAGCCTGCTTCCTTCTCTCTCTCTGCCTGCCTCTCTGCCCGCTTGTGATCTATCAAATAAATAAATAAAATCTTAAAGAAAAAAAGAAGTTTAAAAAAATAATAATAATACAATTTTCTTCTATAGCCATATAGAAACTTAAGGAAGAGTTTGGGAGAGGTGTTAACAGAGAAAACGAGGAACTATGATTCAGGAAATCTTCTCACTATGAACGGCCCGATGGTTTGTGATGCTTATACTAAATAAATACCATACCAATTACAAAATCAAATAAAATGTTTAAAAATGATTAGATGTAATCTGGCCAATGTACAATATTGTAATAGATCAAATACAATTCCTATGGACATGTTTTTAAAACACTAATAATATAATTGCAATACCCACTTCACACTGTTGAACTCTGGTGAGATTAAAATCTCTTAAATCTTCTACTTTTTTCATAAGCACTACTACTAAAAAATATATTTCTCATTCCATTTTTGTGCTTTTGGTGTTTCATGTATACATGTATATGGATTTAAATTGTTTATATTTCATTTTGTCCTGATATATTGGGACTTTGCTGAGTGAGAGTCTGGAATTATTACCCAACAAACATCATGTGCAAACATACAAAGGCGTGTTATTTCCATTTAGCCCACCCTTATTTTAGTGACTAGAAAGGGAAAAAATTCCCAAGGAGGTTCTGTCAGTGGCTGTTTTGCCTAATTGTTGTGTCAGAAAGGCAGGGTGTTACTCTGTTTGCTTCATCAGATAACCTCAATTCTAGACATGCTAGTGTTTCACTTCTCGTGATTCTATCAAAAAATAATGTTATTATTATGACTATTTTATTATTTCCTGATAATCACTTTTTTTTTCTTTTTTAAGATTCAAGATTCTAATTACATTTTTAAGATGCAAAATTTATCCCTTTTGGCAATGCACTTGATAATCTTTTCTGGGACAGACTATTTTGTAAACTACGTTTTTCACCTTTGTGAAGTCAGACCTTCATTTACTTCATATTAACTTATGGTACTTCTGGTTTAATAACTACTTTCCTATCTCTCAAAAGGTTATCAGACTCAACTTCAAGTACTTTTAGTATCCTAAGATATAATTCACAGATATCAAGGGATTTAGAATCATTTAGAGAAGCTATCTACTTTTCAAAAATCTCATTTATTTTGAGCCTCAATTTTCTATTTCAAATATTTGTTCTAGTCCATAGGACATTTCCAAACAAATGTATTATCAACACCTCAAACTCAGCATAACCAAAAATACATTTGTCATCTTCATGTTCCTCCCCAGCACACAGACATATAAACTCCATATTTCATACTTTTAATAAATTGCCTTTTTATGTAATTATCAAATAATTATGATTTTTTTAGTCCATGTATGTATTTACAAACAAAATCACAACTATTCTATTATCAAGCTAAACAGGCAACTAAACTCTGATGTTAATAGCTCATAAAAATCATTGAATTGGATTATTTTCCTAGAAAATCATAATGGCAAGTATTAAATATTTTTAACATTTCCAAATAACAACAAATCATCTTTTAATGTATGCTAAAGGAAGTACTTATGAAAGGTAATAAACTGAAGAAAAAATAGTTTAATAATGGCTTGCAACATTTATTCCTTCCAAGCACACCTGAGTAATATCATACTAATGTCTTTTCTCAAAGAACCTGAAGGAAGAGGATTCTGATTTCCCTGCCCAATTTCTTGGAACAGCACTATGTAGAAGGAAGCATATTGTGCAATATGAATGTATATTCTTTTACTGTAGTCACACAACCCCAGTGTTTAGCTGAATAAAATGGCAATAATACTGACCAGGCACAAGATTCCATTTTCCAATCTCCCTTGCTACATGAGATCATGTAGCCAAGCTTCTAACAATTTAGAAGAAGAGTGGAACTCTCAGAATGTATACTTTTTTTTTTTTAATTTATTTGAGAGAGAGTGAGAGAGAGCACAAGAGTGGGGTGAAGGGAAGATAGCGAAGCAGATTCCTCGCTGACAGGGAGCCTGACTAAGGAATCCATCCCAGGACTCGATCCCAGGGTTTGATCTCAGGAGTCTGGGGTCATGCACCTGAGCCAAAGGCAGATACTTAACCTACCAAACCACTCAGGTGCCTCTCAGAATGTATCCTTAAAGTAGGAAGCTGTAACTTCCACCTTCCTATTCTTTCATCCTGTTTCTCAGGGTTGGGAAACACCCCATATTTATGGAGCACAGGACTTATTGCTAAAATCTCACTATTATCCAAATTAATCTACAGATTTGATCTTTATAAAATCATCTTCCTTCCTTCCTTCCTTCCTTCCTTCCTTCCTTCTTCCTTCTTTCCTCCCTCCCTCCCATTCCTCCTTATTTTCTTCTTCTTCTTTTTTTTTTTTTTTTTTTGCAGATAGTAACAAGCTCACCCTTAACTTTATTTTGAAACAACAGAGATCCAGATTATTCAAAACAACCTTGTTAAAAAAAAATGTTGGAGGGCTCACACTTCTTCATTTGGCAAAGAAATGGAGAAATTGGAACCCTAACACATTGCTGTTGGGATTGTAAAATGAGCAGCTATTTAGGAAAAAGTTGGCAGTTCCACAAAACGATAAACCTAGAGTTACCATATGGCCCAGCAATTCTACTTCTAGCTATCATCCTATGAGAATAAACATATGTGTCTGCCCAAAACTTGTACATAAAATAAGCTTTATTTATAATAACTCAAAAGTGGAAATAGCTAAAATAACTCTCAAATGAAGAGTGAATAAAAAAGATGTGGTATATCATCCCATTTTTTTTTTTTTGTCATTAGAAAGGAATGAGGTACATGTTACATGGATGAACATTAAAAGTTTCTAAATTAAAGAAACCAGGTGCAAAATGCTACATATTCTATTATTCTGTTCATATGAAATGCTCAGTATAGTCAAATCAGTAGATATAAAAACTAGATTAGTGGGGAGTGGAATGAGGAGTGATTTCTAACAGGAATAGGGTTTAGTTTTGGGGTGATGAAACTGTACTAAAATTAGATTATAGTGATGTTTGCATAACTGCAAATACACTGAAACTATTGAATTGTGTCCTTTACATGGATAAATTTTACAATATGTGAATTATATCTTAAAAAAGCTATTTAAAAATAAAACTCAAGCTATGGGTAGGGGAGCATCCATTGCTTTCAACTGGAGGTAGGACATCAGTTCTTATTCTAATAACTAATAATATAAGGGAAAGCTGTAAGTATTTTGGAGATCTCATTTTATCTAGTGTACCATATATTTTCATCTCTGACCTCCAAGTCTTTACCACTAGCCTCCTCAAGTCTTTGTCTGGTGTTACCAACCACCAATTTCAAAGCCAGTTCACATAATTTATACTTCTGTTATATCAGATTCCTAGTTACAGATACAATATTCTGTTCAGTTAGCTATTGACACATGATAAATCACTTCAAAATTTAGTGACCTAAAACAATTATTTTGTTGTCTCGAGATTTTTGTGGATCATTGGTTCAGGAAATGTTCACCTGGGGGGGTTCTGTCTTGGGGTGTTTATACAGATACAGTCAAACAGTGGCTGAGGCTGGAGTATTGGTGGCATCTGGGTGTTGGATGAGCTGGAGGTTAGTCTAGCGTCTCTCTCTCTATGGAAGACTAGTTTGTTCTTGACAACATGATATCATGGCAATTAGAATATTTGCCCTGACACCTGATGGCTTGAAAATATGAGTACCTCAGTATTCCAGCCAAAAAGCCAGAAGCTGCATTGTCTTTTATGACCTATGCTTGGAAGTTATATAGCATAATTTCTGACACATTCTGACAGTTACAAGTGATTTAAAAACCCATTCAGATTTAAGGGAAGGAGAATTATACAATACTTTATGATGGGATATGACAAAATTCTAGAAAGGCATTTAGGTAAGAGATGATATTGTGGTCATATTTGGAAAATAAAATTTGTCAAAGAATTATTTTAAATATTAAACAAATCCATACTCAAAGATACGCCAAGCAAAAGTAAAAAGAAACTTTTTAAAAAGATGCGAAGTAATTTTGGCAAAATAACATACTGTGAAGTAATTCAAAGAAAACAAATGATTGATGTGACAAAAATAATTAATTTGAAATAGTGTATCACAGTTACACATGCCATAAAAATCACAGAAATGTGGGATCATGCTGTTTTTATCGTTCTGTGACTGATTTATTTCACTTAGTGTATTTTCCAGGTCAGTCCATGTTGCTGTTAATGATTGGTTTTCTGTCTTCCTTTTTTTTTTTTTTTTAAGGCCAGATAACAAACGTGGAATATAGATTTAGATTAAAGATCTGGAAATCTAGAGACAGAAAAATAGAGATCTATAAATATGTATCATGTTTTCTCTTTATATCCATTTGTCTTTTGATGGACATTTGAGTTGTTTCCATATCTTGATTATTGTGAATAATGCTATGATGGATGTGGGGGTTCAAGTATATCTTTGAGATCCTGATTCTTTGGGATATATAGCCAGGAGTGGGATTGCAGGATTATATGAAAGTTCCACTTTTAATTTTTTAAGGAACCTTGTATGGTTTTCCACAGTGATTTACTATTGCATGCCTATAACATGGTACAAGGGTTCCAATTTCTCTATATCCTCACCAACATTCATCTTTTGTATTTTTTTAAAGATTTTATTTATTTGAGAGAGAGAGCATGTGAGGGAAAGATAGAGAGGGTACGTGAGCAGGGGGGGTTGGGCAGAGGGAAAAAAAGATTCCCCACTGAACAGAGAGCCCCAACACGGGGCTCAATCCCAGGATGCTGGGATCATGACTTGAGCTGAAGGAAGATGTTTACCTGAATGAGCCACTCAGGTGCTCCCTGTCTTTTTGATTAAAGCCATTCTAAAAGGTATGAGATGATAGTCAAATTTCTAGAAGCATAAAGTAGGATAGTGGTTGTCAGGAGATGCAAGGAGGGAGAAATGGGAAGTTTTTATTCAATGGGTAAAGATACAGTTAAATAAGATGAATGAGTTCTAGACATCTGCTTGTAACATAATGCCTGTAGTTAGCAATACAGTATTGTACACTTAAAGATTGTTACAATGGTAGCTCTCATGTTAAGTGTTTTTACAACAGAAACAAAAAGGGACAAATAAAACTTTGGGAGGTGAAATACATTCATATTACCATGACTTTGGGGACAGTATCATGAGTGTATGTATATGTCCAAACTCATCAAATGGTATGGATTAAATATGTGCAATTTTTTTGCATGTCAATTAACCTCAATAAAACTTTAAAAATTACAGAAGTATGATATTGGTGTTCAAGTGAATAGAAGAAAGGAAAGAATAGATACAGATATTTGAAGAAATGGACAGTGGTATGCAATGTCCATAATACTGATGTGTATTCAGTATTTAATATTCTATGGTTTTTGTAATACATATTATACACATACACATAAACAGTGAGTCAGTAGATTTTCAATATACCATACATGACTGTATTATAAGTTGTGGAAAACAATAAAATTAAACTGGACTATGTCTTACAGCATAAACAGAAAAAAATCAATATTGTTTGATCATAAAATATAAACCATATAACCATGAAAGCTAAAAAGATAAATCTTTATATAATATCAAAGGAGGAAGGTCTTAAAGTAGTCCCAAAGGCAAAGACAATTAAATATGTTTTGATACGTAATACTACCTGAAAAGTAAACTTATGTCCACAATATAAATGTGATAAAAATCAAGTCAGCAACTAAGTATGATAATTTTATTATATAAAGTTTTTAAAAACTCAATAACTCATATTTAAAAATAATTCCAAATCAAATTTTGAAAACAAGAAGTCCAAAATAATTAATTCTAACAAATATTATGTCTATGCAAGTTAGCCTTTAATTATTATTCTCCCTGAACATTTGTTCTAACCTCTTTTTAATTTTTTTTTAAATTTGAGTATAGTTGACAGACAATGTTACAGTAGTTTCAGGTGTACAGCATAGTGTTTCAGCTTCTCTGTATGTTACACTATTCTCACCAATAGTGTAGCTATCATCTGTCACCACACAACTCTACTACAATATCGCTGACTGCCTTTTATTCCCATGACTTATTCATTCCATAACTGGAAGTCCCCTCTCCTTCACCCATTTTGCCGTCCCCCACTCCTCCTTTGTCAACCATCAATTTATTCCTTGTATTTACAGGTCTGATTCTACTTTGTGTTTCTTTGTTGTTGTTGTTGTTTTTTCATTTGTTTTTTTTTTTTTTTTTTAGATTTCACATGTTAATGAAATCATGTGGTGTTTGTTTTTCTCTGTCTCACTTATTTCACTTAGCATAATAACCTCTAGTTCCATCCAAATGGTATGATTTCATGTTATAACTTACTAACTTTCAGTTTTTTGGTATTCTTAATTTTTAGGTGTGTCATTTAAAATAAGGTATCGTTTCACTTTTGCCCAGCTTTGTAAATGTTGGGTCAAAGTGCTTATTTTTCAAGTCAAGTTATAAAAATTTACATAATAAACTTCTGCAATTATATCATTTATATTTAAAGTGATTATTGACACGACAAGGTTTATTGCTATTATTAATGGCTCCTTTCACTTAACAAGTAAGTTGCATCAAGTAGAAGACAGTAAAATATTACTAAGTTCTTACATAATGCTTAAACTCAGACACTTAAGAACAAATAAAATGAAACTTACTCTCCAAGAAATATAAATTCATATTGATGATAATTTTAATTTTCTGCCAATAATAATCAAGTTTTAAAGCCATATATATTTATATTAAATATGCATATATATATATATATATATATATATGCCTAATCATATCAAGATGTCAGAGAGCACGGATGGATGCCAATAGAATGCACAAAAACCTTCTAGTACAGTTGATTAGAGGTTCATTAGCCATCAAGATACATAATTGACCATTTTCATTAGTATTAAAATGCTTCCACTTAACATCCTGTCACTCATGAAGATGAACAGAAAATGCAATTGCATTGGCAATCAACTAATGAGCAATAAAGTATAAAGACCACTTAAGAAAAAAAAAGCTAAACATTTAGAGCTGATGTAAATAGAAGACAAACGAACCACTAAGCCATGTACAAAATTTCAAGTGTTTAAATAAACCTCACATATTTTAAAAAGTATATACTATGTGTCTTGGTCACACGCAGGGGATAATAATCTGAAGAAAACATTTAATATAAAATTTATTACTTGTGATGGTATTCCTAAAGTTATTCTAAGTGCTTTATACATATTAAATATTTTAAATCTCATGACTCCCCTATGAGGGCCATATTATTATTTCTATTTTATTGCTGAGGCACAGAAATGTTAAGTAATTTTCACAGTGTCACACAATATGTGAGGAATCAACCATTATTCCAACCAAAATAGTCTTGTTCCATAAACTGTGCCCTTTGGAATCATGCTACATTGAATTTCCTGATGTTCTGTAAGGCAGTACTATTAAGCACCAGAAGAAGAAGGAAGCATAATCTTGAGGAGGAGACATGGTACACATAGACAAGCAGCCTCAAAGCACAGATATTAGCAAATATAAACCAAGAACCTTTGAAAAGCAAGTTAAAATTATATTCCACAAAACAGACAAGCAGAAACTAAAAGTCCACAGTCTAAATCCAAAGTTTGATTAATAATCTGTAACAAAAAATAATGATGATAGGTAACAGTAGGGCAGGACCAGGCAGAATAAATAGCGTGCTTCACATTTTAGTTTCTCTGTTAAGATCTACAGTTGTGTAAATCAGGTGAGGAAGTAAATAAATGTTTGCACATGGTTTATTGGAAAGAAAATATGGCACTAGAAAAAAGACTACATAAATACTGAAAATCTTTGATATTAAGAAATGGAAAAACACTATACTTACAAGGGTTTTCTTTTATGTATGTCTTAAAAAATAAAAAAGAAAGAAAAAGAAGGAAAGAAAAATAAAGGGAAGAAAGGAAAGAATTAATAGAAAGAAATTAAAGAGGAAAAAAAGAAAGCAAGAAAAGAAAAACAAAAAAGAAGAAGGAAAGGAAAGAAAAGACAAGCTCCAAAGATATTCATCACATCAGATCTCATCTGTCAATCCCAGTGCACATTTCAGGCCTTATAGCTACTACCACCATCTCTCAAATGGGTTAGACTCTGTATTCTTTACTTTTTATTTGTGTCTGTTCCTTTTTACCTGATGTAGCTTTAATCAAAAGCTTCTTTCTTCAACACAAACTTAAATAGTATATGTACCTAATGCCAAGTCTATTCCTCTCTTACATGAAATCTTTGACTAATTCTAGACCACAGATCAGGAGTACAGTTTTTCTTTAGATGACCCTATTCAGTGTGTTTTGTGCTCCAGAAAGTGTGATAAGACTTAAAAATATAAATAAAGCTCAAGTTCTTAAAGCTCGAACATACTAAACACACTCATAATTCAGACTGTAAAATAATCAAGGAAATCAAAGTGCAGTGCAAAGGTGATTTTATAGATTATAAAATGCAAAAGGAATCATGTCAGAGATTCTCTAATTCGTCAAGATGGGTTCGGAGAAAGCTTTCTAAAGTAAACTCTGTTTGACCTGAGAAAAACAAAATGAATAAATACACAAAAGTGTCAAACTGCACTGCACAATTTGCATGTAGCATGGAAGGACTGTATATACAGTTGTATATAAGTAGAAAACTAATCTAAAGAGAGAAAATGAGACAAAGCTTTGCACACTAAGCTGTTTGAACTTCACACTGAAAGCTTTGGGAAGGCACTGAAGGCTTTGAGCAGGGAATTGTCTTGCTCAAGTTTGTTTTTTTATTTTAGAAAGGTCATTCTGGAATTAGTAAGGAAAATACATTATCCAGGAGCCACCTGAGAGCTAGAAAAAAGGAGATACGAGTCTTTTCCTGATAAGTTCACATGAGAAGTGGTACGTCTGAACATAGCTGTGAGAGAGGGAAGGGAGAAAACAGATTTATGAGATAATGACTGACAGAACCTGCAACATTTATTGACACGGTAGAAGTGTAAATTAAGTGATACGATGACCAAGATTCTAACTGAAGAAAATGAATGAAAGGCAGATTAGTAACTGAAATAGAGAATATTAGAGAAAAAATATTTTCTGAGGTAGTGGCAGAGTCTTATTAGGGACATAATGAATTTCAGATATCAGGGGACATCCAAACTGCTTGAGAACAGGCTCTTGGCTCTGTGTTTCCAGAGACCAAAACTATGCCTGCCACACGATCGTGCCTCCATTACAATTTATTACATGAATGAATGTTGAATGAAATAATTTTGAATGAATATGAAATAGAAATGTGTGACAGCTTGCTAAAGACAAGAATCGTCAGACAAGTCCAGGAAAATAGATGTGTTTAACCAGAAATTGGTTATCTGTGGTAGAGGTATCTGATCAAAGATAAAGCTTCAAGAATAATATCATTAAGTTTAGTGGCAAAAAAATAAATAAAAGAGAGGTCCCAGAAGTTGGGAGAAAATCTTGCAGGCAGTGGTGTCCCAAGAGCTGAGGGAAAAGTGATTAGAGAAGGAGAAAATTCCAGGAGTAGCTAAGTTTCAAAATAGTTATTTAATAATATAATATCAGAACAAAAACACACACACAAAAACCCCAAATGGGCTTTCTGTTTGTTAGTAAGAATGAAGTTTAGGTATTTGGCAAGAGCTGAATTTTTTCTTTTACTTTGATTGGTATTATACAACTCAACACAATATTCTACAATGTAGCTACTTAAGAAATATATACTTGGTTTCAAAAATAATATCTAAGATCCAGTTGGGCAGAGGCAATACTCAAATCTGATTAGTTGTGTGTGCAAGTGCATGCATGTGCACATACATTTAAAAAAAGGGCTTTGGATTTAGAGAAACCTCAATTCAATTTCCATCCCAGCTGTGTAAACCTCGATATCTCTGAGTTGTTTCCTATTTGATACAATTGGCAAAGTAATACATGCTCCCACGGAAGTTTTAATCATCAAATAAAATAACAAATACAGAGCACTCAAAACAATATTTGAAACTTAGTAGATGCTGAATAAAGGGCAGCTGGTTTTTTTTTAATTTTTTTAATTTTTTTTTTCAGCATAACAGTATTCCTTGTTTTTGCACCACACCCAGTGCTCCATGCAGCTGTTTTTAATGTTGGAGTTTAGAATCTTCTCAGTTAAACACATTCATTGAGAAATCTGAATACAAATCTATTCTCTCACAGATTCTGATTATCTGATTTAACATTCTGAGAAAGATATGAAGAAGGAAAATGAGAAGAACCAGTTTGTAATACGGATTCTCTAAGGTATAGTACTGGCTAGTATTGTTAGCTAGAGCCTTACCTAAAACATGCATAAGGAATTCATTACCAGAAAGAACATAAACTTTCTAATAAACAATTTTGAACATATTCAGAATACAGCATCCAGTCATGAATGAGTAGAAGAAAGTTCCTTCTTCCCTGATCTTTTTCCTTCTTTCATTAATCCCTCTTTCCTCCCACGTCTCTGACAAATCTACTAGTATCACCTGCCCCATCTTCTTACCTCTTGTGGTCTGATTCCAAAGACCATTCTCTTTCATTTTTTCCAAAAAGTGATGACTCATGGCATTCCCCCATATAAATCAGCTTGTGCCATCTCCTTTCTTCAGACTGTATCTTCTGTAAGACAAATCCAAAATTAATTTGTTCATGTATACCTTTCAAGTATTAAGTATTATTTCAAATACT
Organism: Enhydra lutris kenyoni; assembly: GCF_002288905.1. NCBI lineage: Eukaryota > Metazoa > Chordata > Mammalia > Carnivora > Mustelidae > Enhydra > Enhydra lutris. Next base: position 15,677,468 of record NW_019154087.1, read on the forward strand.
CAAGTATTATTATGTTAGAAGGTTTATGTGAAAATCAATACCATGGACAGAGATTATTATTGCATCACACCAATTAATAAAATAGAAAACCTTACAAAGGTCATAGAAATGATTACTTTAGAAAAATTCAGTCTTTAATAGTACATAAAACTAAATAAATAGTATTATATAGTTAATTTAAATACAATACTATATAATACATGAAAACTATAAAACTATATATATCCTTTTTTTAACATTTTGTTTTGTTTTGTTTTGTTTTGTTTTTTAAGTAATCACTACACCCAACATGGGGCTCAAACTCACAACCCTGAGATCAAGAGTTGCATTCTCTATTGACTGAGCCAGCCAGGCACCCCTATAATGGGTTTCTTAATCAATTTTCTTTCTCCAAAGATTTATTCTATTTTTTTTTTTCCAATCTTGATTGCCTCTTGCTAATCCTCATCTGAATATTACTGATTTACTTTAACCCTGGTACTTGGGTGTGCATTCTTAAACTGGAATCCTTATTCCTATTTGTAAAAAGGATTCTCATCTGTTATGAGGTAGGTCAAAATTAATTCTAAATATAGTCTTCTTCAACTGCCTTCCTAAAAAAAATTGTTGGTATACATGCTGCAAAAGGCCTGCAGCCCATTGCATGATAACCTGGGGATGGCTTTCTTCATAGATTGCTTAACAGCTCTGTTTTCCGACCTAAATACTGTGCCTTCATGAACTATATTCTTCTTCTCTGTATGGTTGTTGTTGGTTTAATGAACTTGGCATTTGGGCAGCCGTATGGAAACAAGATCTCTATTGCTTTGTACCTCAAAATGCCTCCTTAGATTCCCTGTGATGAATGTGTTCCTACTGGGTTATGTTTAACACAATATTGGAACAAAGAAAACAACTGACAAATTATTTTTAACACAGACCAGCCCAGAACAATTTAAAATGGATAAAGTGTGGGAAATTGCCTAACAGTTAAAAAATATAGAATATATTGTAGGAGTTTTATGGTTATAAATGTGTGATTTTTTTCTTGTTGTTTTAAAAAAAGATGCTTTGAAAGTGACTTCTAACCTAAGTTACTACACAATGCAAAGTGCATCATTTAACCCTGTTAAAATAATAGCAAAAATATATTTGATGTTAATGAATCACCCTCAAGAGATGGAAGTAATACACAGCAACACCATGGTGTTACTCTCATAAGTATTCTGACATTTCAGCATGAAATTTTAACACTGATCTTTGATGATTCTTCATTTCTTCCATCTGTTTTCCTGGTTGGCTGATAGGGTTTATTTCTTCTGTTTTGTTTACATTTGTTTTCTGGAAGATTTTAATAGCATATTAGGTCCCTGCCACCCCAGTTTGTAAGCTAATCCAACTTCATTTATAATGAAATTATTAAAAGTGGATGTTTTTAGGTGATGTAAGATCTTATTTAAAACAAAGAAAGCTTGGCAGTCACAGCAATCTGGCACTCAATGATCTCTGCAAGTTGCACATTTAATTAAAGGGGAAACTCATTAAAGTATCTGGGAATATTAAGATGATGCTATGGTTTTAAATAGCTGAGTGCAGCCCTTTGAAGAGCAGTTGGCTGAGATTGTCATCATCTTCTTTGATTGTCTCTATCTTACCTACAGACACAAATATTCAGAAACATCCTTGTGTGATACATAATCATTAAGAAAATCCCCTGTAAATTGAATACCTTATACTCAATCTCATTTAGAACAGCATGTTACAGAAATGGAATACATGAAGCAATGTATATTTTTGTTCAGGTAGTACCTCTGAGGCATAACAAATAAATGATGCTAATATTAAAAAGTTGTTCTTAAATTCTCCTCAGTGTTGCAAGGTAACAAAGAAATTATTGTCAAACTGTTCAATATTTCCTATGGAAAATCTTTATAAGGTAGCATGGGAAGCAGAATTATAATTAAATAAGTTTATTATTTTAAAATAAAATAAAACAATTCAAATATAAATAAAATTATGTGCTTACAATTATTTAATAAAACATGTTTTGTAATTATTTGATGAAGTATTTTCCTTCCAAAACAGCAAAATGAATAACAAAGAAGATACATACATTCATGTAGAGAGCATAATAAAATCCATTTTTACTTAAAAAAAAAACCTATAAGTTTAGACTCTCCTATAAGTTTAGACTCTATCAATTAAGTATACTACTATTCTGAAATACATTGAGAGAAACAAAAATATCAAATATTTGCCTAAAAAGGTAATACATTAATTGACACAACAATTTTATAAAATTAAAGATTCTGTATTTTTCTGTTATACAAATTTGAATATGAGAGTTTGAGATTTTAAGAAGGTTGGCAAAAAACATGTGTTTTCAAATGCAATTTTATTTTTTAGAACAAAAATTTTTTAAAAAGCTGATGAATAATATCACCATTAATTTGAATATATTTCAATGAATTAAATTTCCACTATAGCAATCACAGACATATCACACTATATAATATGATGCATGTAAAGCACTTAACCTAAACTCCAATGTGTCTTATTGCTATTAATAAATTGACTATACCTACATTTCTCCACAAAAATCCAAAATTGACTTCATAGTACTAAGTAATACATAGAATGAAATAATTTTTCTAATAGCAAAAGAGCATTGAACTAGGAAAAAGAAATGCCTACACTAAATTCTTAATTCTACTATTTACCCATTATGACTTACATAAATCATTTAACTTTCATTCTCTCTTTGTAAAATATAGATAAAAACAATTTTCAAAATATTTAACAAAGATTCTGTTAATTATGGATATAACATTCCCATGTAAACTGTATACTGCTATACAACCTAACAGCTCTCTTCTAAAAAAATCATCCTTATTATTTTATTCTCTGGAATGCACATACCACAAATGGAAGAATAAAACTTTTATTTATAGTATCTCCCATTTTTGCGTGTCAAGCACTTAATATGCTTATATATTTTTTTATTTTTATACCATTAAAAATCATATTACAAAACATATATTTTTGCTTCCCTTCTTTTGTATTAAAAAAAATCTCTCAAGCTAAAAAGAGGAAATCATATACAAACTCATGTCTATCTCCTTCAGAACAAATGAAATTTTCTCAAATAGATATCAAATACCTAATCATTATTGATTTTTTAAAAAATGAAGCAATATATTAGAATGAATGCTATATTCACCTTGCAATATCTACAGTGTCCCTGTGTCTCTGTTGTCAAGTGTGTCAAGTGTTTTGGTATCACTCTGGAAATGACAGTGTATCATGTTGTTACCAATTGTCCTGGATGCCAGTATTTAAGAAATGCCAGTCCTGGAGGAAATTCTCTTGGAGGAAACTTGAGATTTTAAAAACTCACTCAAACAAAAAGAAACATATTTATTTACCCTATCCCCAGCTTTATGTAAAGTAAAGGTACAGAGATTTACTTTTGAATTTCATAGAACTTTTAGATCACATCTGGGTAACCTGGTCGTGTGAACTTAGTGACCAATAAAGAACTTAACAAGATTCATTAGAAGAAACTCAGCTGCAACTGTCAGATTCAAGACACTTGGAGATTTAGGACACTATTTAAATACTACTGCCAAGTCACTACTGCCCAGTAATCTGAAATAAGTCTGAAAAGAATTTTGCCACAAGGATAAAAAAGAATTGTTCTCTAGACTCCAACAAATGTACATAGTTATGATCCTACAGAAAGAGGTATGTGTAAGCTCTTTCTTTACCAGGATAAAGTATCCCTGAATAAAAAAAACTCATTGTGCAGAAAGTATAATGAATACCTGAGAGAAGAGATTTTATTCTCTACTTTTCTCTTTTCTCTAACTTTGGTCTTTTCTCTAATTTCTAACCTTTATCGTTTGGCTTAATTTCAATGAATTTCTACTTGTTTCTGCTTTTTTTTTTTTCTTAAATGATTTACCTATTTTATATTACCTTGCCTAAATTATAAATTTTAATGTCTTATATACTGGGAATATATTCAGAGTAGTGTAAAGCTAATGGTAATTATTCTAATTTTAAATGATAAATAAATAAATTACTATTATTAAGGGAGGGCTGTAGGCAGGGATATGATTTTGCAAGGTAAATTTGTCTAGATCTCAGCTCCAATTTGTCAGGGAGAAAGGATTTCCCTACCACCAAAAAGCAGTTCTCAGAAACCAGCAAGATGTCTAAGAATCTAACTAAATTCTGATACTATCTACTACCCAGAGATAGTGTCAGTTCCACAGGTTAAGAGTTCAGTCATACAAAACTGCCTCTCCTACCCCTACAATGTCAGATACCAATCACAAGTTCAAGTCGTTACCTGTACTTCAGACCCACCAGTTATAAGTTAGATGTTCCTATGAGTTTTTCCTTGACTTTAATTTGCTAGAGCATCTCATAGAACTCAGAGAAAGATGTTACTTAGCTGCATCACCAGTTTATATAAAGGGATATATCTCAGGAACAGCCAGATGGAAAACATTCATAGGGCAAGGTAAGGTGCAAGGGCACGGAACTTCCATGTTCTCTGTGTGCACCACCGTCCCAGAACCTCCACAGGTTCATCTATTCAAAAGCTCTTTGAACCCAATTCTTCTCCGGTTTCAAGATTTTATTACATAGGCATGACTGATTAAATCACTGGCTGTTGGCAATTGATTCAACCTCCAGTCCCTCTTCCTTCCCCAAGGGTGAAGGGATAAGATGGAAAGTTCCAACCCTCAACACATGGTTGATTCTCCTGGCAATCAACCTCCATCATTAGGTGCTTTCCAAGGGTCACTTCATTAACATTAAAAAAAAAAAAAAAAACTTACATTGTTTTCATTATTAGTTAGGAAATTTCAAGAGTTTTAGCAGCTCTGTGCCAACAACAGGGAAAAAGATCAAATATATATTTCCTATTATAAATCACAGTATCATAAAGGCTACAGAATAAAACAGAGAACATAATCTATGGGATGATGAAGTACTAAAATATGAATAATTCTTTGAAAATGCTTTATTCGTATTAAAAAATCAGATAGAAAATCAGCACATTTATTTGGGACTGGAGTGACATCTGGCCAGTACTCCTCACTGTAGTGTCACTTAACCTACCACTGGGAAAAAACGAGAGCAAAAAAAGTTGAAAACCTCAAAAACACACACAATGAAAAAACTTAAAGAAAATATCACCTAGTATAAGGCCAACATAGCATGATCAAAAAAAAAAAAAAATAGGCTACGTAGTAGCTCCTTCCATCTCACCATCTGAAAGTGAGAACTGGAAATTTGTAAATTCTTCACTTCCATTATTTCTTCTGCTTCAAAATGCAAAACTTGTGAAAATCAAAATAATATCAATAATGCTACTAGTAATGTATTTGATTCCCACTGTATCCCCAAGTATTCCCATCTATTTCTTCATTCATTTATTTATAGGCTATAAATCTTAGAAAACAACTTGGCTTGAATTATCTTTAAATGCGATAGTCTTAAGCAAAGCAAAATTAGTGAATGTAAAGATAAGAAAGTTCTGCTAAAAATGCAACTTACAGGTTAAATAATTTCACTTCTAAGACTTCAAAGGTAACAGCAATCAAAATCAGATGTAAAGGTAAAAAAGAGTAATATTTCCTCAATATAATTACCCATATAGCATAATAAAAATGTTTAAATCAACTGTTGGATATTCACAGCATAAAATGGTACCAATATTTAAATTGTGTTTTCTAGAAAATGTATCATGATCTTAGAAAATACCCATAAGATAACATCATAAAAAATATGAACCTATGTGCTAACAAAATTTATGTGTAATTGTGTTTCTAGTAGATGGAAATGTATCACAATTATTATAGCAGATGTTTTGGATGTGGGATCATTAGTACTTACTCATTTTTCATAATCTCTTGGTGTTCACAAATTTTATTTCATAATCCTGTGTTTTATAATCGAATAACAGCATAGTTAAATGCCATTAGTCCATAAATTTTTTTAAAGATTTTATTTATTTATTTGAGAGTGAGAGAGAGAGAAAGAGAGAGAGAGCATGAGAAGGAAGAGGTCAGAGGGAGAAGCAGACTCCCCACCAAACAGGAAGCCGGATATGGGACTGGATCCTGGGACTCCAGGATCACGACCTGAGACGAAGGCAGTCGCTTAACCAACTGAACCTCCAAGGCACCCCACTCCATAATATTAAAAAAAAAGAAAAAAACCAAACACATTACTATACAGTTTCTTGTGAGACAAATTACTGTAAAATGTAAGAAATCAGTGGAATAATTTCAAAAAGTTTTCTCTGACACATTAGTCCTTTGATTATAAGAAAAATATTGAGTAATATTATTGAATAAATTTAAACCAATCATAGTTAAAGTAGGGACAGTATGTTTGAGAGATAGAAAATTTGGAAAGAAAATAAGCAAAGAAGAAAAAAAGCATAGAACAGGATGCTAGTTTGAAACAAATTTGTGATGACAATAAAATAAAGGTTATTAAATTTTCCAATTAAAAGAGAAAGTCTTTTAAACCAAAGTAACGGCTGGGTTAAAAATAACTGAAAGTAGTAGTAAAACTTTATCAGATACATGCAAGCCTAAAGAAACCTTGGAATACAATAACATTTGACTCATTTTGTCAAAATAAACAATTTAAAAGTTAAAAGAAGTAAAATTTTATTAATTTTATTAAAAAGAACCAGTAAGATGGGTGAAATAGATTCAAAGAGCACAAAAATTGTCAAAAATGCTAGGTTAGGTCCAAAACCAGTTAACTTTCTATGGAACAATTAAAAAAAAAAAAAAAATATATATATATATATATACACACACACACATATATATATGCACACACATACATACATATGTAAATATGTTTACATAGACACACTAAGCTGTATATGATAAATATTAATATATAAATATATAATATAAAATATGTTTTATATATATTGTTTTTATTTTTTCTTTACAACCAACCAATTAACCAAGCATTTCTCATGCCTGGTATCCAATGTAAGAGTAAAGTTAAAAATAGTTTTGTCGGGTTTTTTTCCAAAGGGGCAGATGCACCCCAATGTTTAAACCAGCACTATCAGCAGTAGCCAAATTATGGAAAGAGCCCAAATGTCCATCGACTGCTGAATGTATAAAGAGGTGGTGTGTGTGTATATATATATATATATAATCTGTATATATATTTACAGACCATATATATGGTCTGTATATAAATATGAATATTACTCAGCCATCAAAAAGAATGAAATCTTGATATTAGCAACAATGTGGATGGAAGTAGAATGTATTATGCTAAGTGAAATAAGTCCGTCATAAAAAGACAAATATCATATGATTTCACTCATATGTGGAATTTAGGAAACAAAAGAAATGAACATAGGGGAAGAGAAGGAAAACCAAAATAAGATTAAAAACAGAGTGGGAGGCAAACCAGAAAAGACTCTTAACTACAGAAAGGGTTGCTGAAGGTTGCCGGAGGGGAATAGGGTGGGGGATGGGATAATTGGGTGATGGGCATTAAGGAGGGCACTTGTTATGATGAGCACTGGGTGTTAAATGTAAGGGATGAATCACTAAATTCTACTCTGAAACCAATACTACACTATAAGTTAAATAACTTGATTTTAAATAAATTTAAAAAGACCTACTCTTTCAGCAACTTTCAAATATGCAGTAGTGTTATTGACTATAGTCACTATGCTGTACCTTAGATGCCTATGACATTTATTCTATTAACTGAAAATTTGTACTTTTTGACCCTTTTACCCACTTTGCCACTCCATCAAAATCTGTTCTCTGTAACTATGAACTTGTTTTGTTTAATAGTTATAGTTTAATAAAAAATTAAGTAGTCATTGGCAGGTCTGTTAAACAATGTCTGGGTTTGACTTCTAATGAATATGCGCCCCCACTTTACCTTATTTTTAAGTCTGGGATAATTCTTAATTACAAAGTAAAGACCATGGAATAAATTCAAAAGAGCAAAACCTATTAGAACTATGAAAAAGGGTAAATACAGTTTTAGTAGGCTATATATTTGAGTTGTCCTTAAGAAATTAAGTAGATAATGAGACTAAGATAATTTTAAAAGTTCAATAAATTCTATTGTATGAATATGTATGAGTTTACACATATATAAATTGAAATACACATATATCAATAGTATTAACATTCAATAGTATCAATAGTATTAATACATTATTTGTGCATATATATACACAATATATATATACACAGATATACACATATATTAATATATGATTTTTATCCTAGAGTGAAAAACAATCATCTTCTAAAAATATTTTATATTCTTCCAAAGAGTTTCCTGAAAATAAAACATGGTTAGCTCACAATAGTTCTTCTCAATACTGCTACTTAAAAATTAGCGGATATTAAAAGAAAAAAAATTAGGGGATATTTATTCCATTTCTGGCAATATTTCTTTGAAGTTTTAATTTTCTAGTATTGTTGTAATTTGCTATACCTGATTTTATTTTTTATTTTTTATTTTTTTTATTTTTTTATTTTTTTTTTTTAAGATTTTATTTATTTATTTGACAGACAAGTAGGCAGAGAGGCAGACAGAGACAGAGAGAGGAGGAAGCAGGCTCCCCGCTGAGCAGAAAGCCCCATGTGGGGCTCGATCCCAGGACCCTGGGATCATGACCTAAGCCGAAGGCAGAGGCCTTAACCCACTGAGCCACCCAGGCGCCCCTGATTTTAGTTTTTAAATTATATATGCTCATGGCTACAAATATAAGTCATGAAGAAATTATTTTAATGAAAGCAGTTGTTTTTTATTTCACTGCTCCTTATGTATGATCGATCAGGCTTCCCAGAACAATATCATTTTACTAATTTTGTTTTAATTCATTTGGGTATCAGTTCATAAAATAAATTCATATATTTTGTGATTTACCCACCTTAGAATTCTCACTCTGATTGATGTGGATTTAGCTCATATAATCACTTACCACTACGAGGACTCTCTCCACCTCTATGTTCCTTACCTCTACTATTACATTCATAACTTTAAATTCCATACTCTATCGTTATGTTGTGGTGGTTTTCTATCATCTATAAAGAGAATCTTTTAGCCTGATTACTAGGGTGTTAGGGATAGAGGAAAAGCTGAAAAAAATTTCTTAGAATGTCTCAATTTTGTTTTTCCTTAGATTATTGGACTTTAGTGAATGTGGGATGCGGTTAGTTATACATTTCCATAATCCTGCATTTGCTGTGGCTGAGGACTCTGGGCAAATAGGATCTTATTGATCTCTTCAGTGGTCATTTTGAATTTGACAAGACAGTTCATTTTTCATTTGGTGAGATTTTTATACGGATTTTACACTACCCAAAAGTGCTGATAATTTGTCATCACATGCTGTTAGCAATAAAGACAAATGATTCAGTAATGGCACAAACATAGCGTAATTCCTCAAGGTAAATTCTCATAAAATTCTAGGGGCATTTTTATAAACTGTCTTTTATATTGCTAAAATTGTGGCTATTATGCCTCTCTTCTGTAACTTGTCTTTCATGCTTCATGTATAGTTTGATTGGGTAAGTTGAAATCCATTAAACAAATGTATATATTTTTAAATTATGTAAATATAATTCACTGCAGAGACAAAATGTGGCAGACAAATTCTGGGACGGCTCCTCATGATGCTTAATTCCTGATGCCCACTAAAATCCCCTCCCCTAGAATGTAGGCAAAACCTGCTACTTGCATCAGATTAGTAGAACATAGCAAAGTTCACGGGATGTCTTCCCATGGTTGTGTTTTATTACATAACTCCATCTTGCTAGTAGAGTCTTCTTAGGACTCACTTTTGCTGGCTTGTTAAAATCACCATGGCCAGAAACTACAAGTGGCCTTCGTGAGCCAAAAAACGTCCCTAGGAACTGAGAATAACCTCCAACCACTAACTAGCAAGAATCCAGGAGACTCAGTCCTACAACTGCAAGTTGCATTACACATTCTGTATAAAGTGAATTTTTTCATATATTCATCTTGATCAGCACTGAACAGAACCATTCAATTTGGAAGTTTCACATTTCCTTTATCACCCTAGAAAATCCCTTCTGTTATTTCCACGATAATAGAAAAATGGACCCCCCAAAGATATCCACATCCTTGGATATAATCCTTGGAATAACTTTATACTATATACATCAGGTAATGTTTTAGGAAGGGTGTAGTTCTTGGCCTCATGGTGTTTATACTTGGTGCCAGCAACAGACTAACAGCTATTTGATGAATATTTAAATAATTATTTATTGGGCAGTTAATAAAAATGACAAAAGGAAAGCAAATGAGTGGTAGAAAAGTGGTTATTTTAGACAGCTGTTAAAGGAGGCCTCTATGAGTATCAGACTTGAAGCAAAGACTTGAACACAGGGAGAGAGGAAATTTTAGTGCTATCTGGTATAAGATTGTTCCAGATTGAAAGGTCACCAGTGGAATATCTGTAGGATCCTAGCTTGTTTTGTGTGCTATGGAAAAGAAAGAAGCCAATTTGAGATAAAATAGATAGGAAAGACAGTTGTAGAAAAGATAGTCAAGTGTGGCTTTTATTTTAGATGTTTGGGGAAGCATCACACTTAGAGTAGGCTTCTGAGCAGAAGTATGACAAAAAATTACTTTTACTTAAAAGGGATGACTGTTATGGACTGTAATTATGTTCCCTCAATTTATATGTTGAAGTCTTGAACCTCAATACCTCAGAATGTGACTGCATAGAAGAGCCTTTAAAGAGATAATTAAGGCAAAATGAGGTCATATGGATGGTCCTTAATACAACAGGACTGGTGTCCTTATAAGAAGAGGAAATTTGGACATACTGAAAGACAACTTGCAGTGTCCGTGTGAGGATGTAGTGAAAAGGTGGCCATCTGCAAGCCAAGGAGAGAAGTCTCAGGTGGAAGTAATCCTGCTGACACCTTGATCGGGTGCCTCTAGATTCCAGAATGGTGAGATTTGTGAAATAATAAATAACTGTTGTGTAAGCCACTTACCACATGGTATTTTGTTATGGAAGCCCCAGCAAACTAATACAATGTCTCTGGTTAATATGTGGAAAACATATATTAGCAAGCTAAGTTCAGAAGTAGTACAGGAGTGAGATATCAGTGACATGGGCCAGAGAAGTAGTAAAAAATGGCAAGAGGTAGGTATCAGAGCCATCAGGTTCTTTGACAAAATAAATTAAGGCTTCAAGGAAAGGATAATCCAAGGGTTATGCCCATTGCTATGTTTCATTCTTGCTCCAGTTGAAATTAAGATTAATTTTCTGGTCTAAAATATGTTTCAACAAGCAGAAGCCTTATTCATTTGTTTGTTTTTAAGAAATATATTTCACTAATGGAAATTTGCCTTACACATTATACATTAAAATAGGAGCCAAATAACTTAATATTAGATTTAGTTAATCTCACCTTGCTGTGGTGAAGTTATTAGACAGCATGGTTGGAAATATATTCATTGAGTGACAGTATGGCAAGACTCTTTTCAGTTTTGAGAATTTTGGATGAATTCCAGAGATCAATGTAGAAATTAATTGCTTACAGTTTCTGGCACAAGTTTTTCTCATCAGCACTGATTTTTTGAACAGCCATCATAACAGGGCACTGCTTGCCAAGGTAAGGAGCCTGACAGTTTCGCAATTAGAGAGGACTGAGGGTTGATCTGTTGGTCGTAGGAAGAGATATGCACAGTGTACAAATTACATGCAAAGGCAAATTAACCAGAGTGTTTTAAAAATAATTGTTTAACATTCTATCATTTAACTTCTCTATCATTCGTTTCATCTCTCCATTAGGGACAGACTTGAAAATAATTAGACGTAAATATTTCTGAGCTTCGCTACTTTCTGTATGTGTTTCCACAATATTGTACTTATAATTTAATCATTCCAAAAATTATGGAAAATTGATTTTCATAAAAATAAAGCAGCTGGTGATATAAATCATGTTCACAGAATTGAGTAATTTATAACACCTAAGGCATTGCATGTGGTGAACTTTAACTCAAAGTGATAATAGAAAACCTCACCCTATCCTCTGCAGGTTTTAAGAAAAATATCCTGTGCTATGAAGGAATGAATACAGAAAGATGGCTTGTGTATTATAAATTAGATTTAAATTATTTATGAAATGTTAACTTTACTACCTCATTATTCCCTATGAACTTTCAATTTATTCACCACTAGTCCTGATTATATAGCTAAATAACTTTTGTGATATATAAATATTATTTCCCAAAAAGTTGTGTTTATTTAATTTTCACACACATTCTCAGACACACAAGCACACTCCAAATTTCAGTTTTTACTCTGATATGGTCATCTTTATTTTTCTGTCACTCAGATTAATTTTTATTTTGAAATATCTACCAATGTAAGAGAAAGTTAATTTTAGTTCATCTGCTACTTACCTCCTTCTGTAAGGTTTAAGTGAAAATTCTGGGAGGATATTATACTACTAACTAGTAGAATCATATACAGTCCTCATGTCATTTGTGTATATACACATCAAGCAATTCATTGACACGTACCATTTATCTGTTTGTCTCTACTTTATCAATGTTGTGAGTGTATTCTTAACCATTGTCTGTAAAGGTACTTGAGTCCAGTAGCTCTCCCTGCTCATTTCATGCTATAGTTAAGAGTCAGTCTGATACTTCTAAGTCCCACTGAGATAAGAGAATCTAAGAAGCTTAAAGTGACTAGGTTCATAATTGCCTTTTTTTTTTTTTTAAGGCTCGCTGAATGCCTATAGAAAGGAGGGTGCAAAGCTTCCTTCCTTCAATTCACAGGTTACAGACCCTTCTTTGGAATAAGCTGCTCTGTTATTTGCTCCTTTTTTTGCCCTTACCCAGGAGACTATTTTGTAGTCTTCAAAAGAAGTCTACATGCTTATGGATCCCTTATTATAACCTCTGAATATTTATCACATATTCTGCCTATGAATAGAGTTTTTCAAAATTGCTTGAGTTATTAGAAACCAAAACATTTTTTGAAAAACTTTTTATTTTTAAAATTGTTTTTAGTTACATCCCTCCCCTGGGAAAATGAACACTAAAAGTCTTAAGTGCCTGGATGAGAATTGGGCATAAAGGTATGAAAAGTAAATTGAAAAAAAAGACTATAAATTACTATCACTGAAAAATTTAAAAACATATGTTTGCAATGCGGAATTATGTTCATTTTGCAAAACTTTCAATGGTGTTTTGGTGTACATTATTTTTAATATATACACAATATATAATATGTAAGGGAGATTCTATTTTTCTAGATTTTAGGTGTGGATCCTTAGCTGGAAACAATAAATAACTGGTGTCAAGTAGTTCTGCAACCTGAAACCAGGGAAAAAAATCACCTCTGCAGAATAAGCTAAACAGATATTGAAGGAAACTCTCAGAAATAGCCTATCACTACATACAAAAAACATGTTTTTTTTTCCTTTAAATATTTTATTCCTTTATTTGACACAGAGAGAGAGGGCACAAGCAGGGGAGAGGCAGAAAGAAAGGGAGAAACAGGTTCCCCATTAAGCAAGGAGCCCAGTGTGGGGCTCCATCCCAGAACCCTGGGATCATGACCTGAGCCAAAGGCAGACACTTAACCGACTGAGCCACTCAGGCGTCCCTATTTCCATGCTTTTTAAGAAAGGCAAATCTATACCTGAAGAGATTAAACAAGGTTGTTTGTAAATATGTATAACTGTATATACTTATATTCATGTAGGTGTCCATATAGATGAATCCTTTGTATAGCCAAGGAAGGTTTAGATTGTGTGCACTTTGTATTTTCTTGCACTTTGTATCTTCTCAGACCAAACTCAAGGGGTATGAGAGAAAGTGCTTCTGTCCATATCAAGTCAATTGAAAGTCTTCAAAATAATCATTGGGAGAGCTTGCCATGAGTCCACTGAAACCCAAAGGCCATCTGACTCCACTGGTCAACTCTAAGATAAGCAATGGTTACCAGAGTTGCTACTACTTAGCAGCAGAGTGTGGATAGCTGGCATTCCCAGAAACAGATTGGGTAAGGATCCTGTAATTCTCCTGCGAACCTTGCATAAGGATTCAGACTGGGCCATCTCTAATAGATATACTGGTGGGGCTAGGATACACAGATATTGGTACCATTATCCAGGGGGTTGTAGAAAAATGCCTAGAGAAGACATTACTCACTTGACAAAGTGAACCAGTGAGAAACGCCCAACAGTGGAATTCTCTAAAGAACCCACAGAAGTACCATGTAGAGAAAACAGTCAGAAATTCTGAATCTATAATATACAGCTTGCTACGTTTTCCAATTACAAGTAAAATTCCCAATCGTATGAAATCGTTCCTTGTGTCTTCATTGTACTCTTGCAATTGCCCTTATCATACTGAAGGGGACAAAACAGCAAATAAAAATGAAAGATATAGAGCAAAAAAGTGAGAGAACAACCATATGTATATGGGATTTAATCCAGAGGGAGCTATTATAAAGACAATGGATGAAATGAAAATGTTTACCTTATATTATGGAGGCTAGTTTATCTGAAATACTTTAAATACATAAACATATATTTAAATACTTTATGTATATATAAATATTGTAATAATTCATGGACTCTTATAGAGTCTGATTTATTCAAAACCCTTCAAAAATATATATTTTATATATATATATGCTACTATATGCATATATATATGCTATTATTTGCTTCTACTATTAAACATATGTTTCCTGGGACACCTGCATGGCAGTTGATTAAACATCTGCCTCTTGGTTTTAGCTCAGGTCAGAGATTGAGGCTCGCATTGGGCTCTACATTCAGCCCGGAGGCTGCTTGGGACTCTCTGCCCCTCCCCTCCCCTCTCTTTCTCTCTCAATAAATACATAAATCTTAAACATATGTTGCATTTATACAACTTTACATTATAGACTTTAATTAAAAAAATGTTACCTATGTATCTGTCTCCTCTTTTCTCTAAATTATTTGGGCAAAAGGGGAATTAATCATTTCCCCGGGAAGTTCTAAGATACAACTACTTTTTTGTGCCATATTTGTCTCTACTCCATTCACTCTACTATTATCATGGCTGGAAATACCAGAACTGTATTATCCTTCCCAGTGCCGGCCTCACCTCACTATAACTTAAGCAGAAGAGTGAAGATTGGTTGGTTACTGGTTTGTTCTATTTTTGCTCCCAATACCATCATTCGAGGTTTTTTGGGCATACCAGATTTACTGAATAAGGCAATGGATCAGTTTTATTATACAAGAGGACAAATCACCTAAAGTAAACATATTTCTAATATTAATGAAAAGTTAACTGACAACCTCTCCTGAAGAAATTTCATAATTTCTAGCTTGCTAGTCACTGCCTAGCCTCTCTCTTTTTTTGATTTGCATCTACTCTCTATGTCTTGTGTATTTATAATCCAAAAACATTGTTTACATATAGAGAAATTTATCTTTGTCCTTTTGTCCCCCACCCCCTTACCCTTTGTCAAATTGCATCCTCAGAAATTTATTCCCAGGCAGCTTAATTTCATTTTCATGAATCCAAAAAAAAAAAAAAAAAGAAAGAAAGAAAAGAAAAGTCCTAGGTATATACACATGTTTCTATGTTTGTAACTTTAATACAGATACAAGTATCAAGTAAAGAATCATTTTTCATTTCTTCTATATCAAAGCATTTCTCTTTTTTATATTGTATTAAATCTCACCTTCTTTTCTCTTTACCAGCAGCAGTTATATATAGCAGAAATTATAATTAATGTAGATAAATATTTTTAAACAATCGTTAGTAATCTTAGTATAAAATGTCCATTATAGTATTGGTTAGAATGATCATAGGAAACAGATGGTGACTTCAAATGCTAAAATGAAGAGAGTTTAATGAAACACTAGCTACTGATGTGAAGACAAGGTTAAGGAAAACAACAAGGGGTGGTGAATCAGTAGCTACAGCGCTAGCAGTAGCAGTCAGCCATTCTCACCCTTAGAGCTGGTAGGGAATGCGAAACTCGTGGTTATCACATCTGATTGCTGCAGCTTAAAAAAAAAAAAGAAAGTGGTGAGAACAACCACTGCCAAAGTGCAGCCAAGCAGATTAAAGTGAGCCAGTATAATAAATGACCTTATTTCTTTCTCCAATTGTCCTTGAACCCCTTCCAGGGCTGCCCATTGGGCAATTCTCCTGGATGATGAAGATCAAGAGGCTTTGTCTGCTGTTAGCATTTAGAAATCAGTTGGTCAATGTTTATAGCAAGATAAAGTACATGGAAGAATGGACCTGGAGGTATAAATGGAAAATAATTTGCACAACCAACCTCTTTTTCCCATTAACATCAACTCCAGTGCTTTGTCTGGATCAAAGACTCAGGTAAGTTAGTAGAAGAAAGGAAATGACGAAACCAAATAAAAAATGGTTACTTTTATGCAGCTGACTATTATCCCTTACACCATTTATTCCATGTTCCCCTTACCCTACAAAGGCATATACACTGGTTGGGAAATTTCTATGTAGAGAGTTAACTTGACAAAAATCTTAATCCCATGGGACAAAAGATCTCCATGCTTCTATCCTTACCAGGTTGACCACTGTTATTGAGTCCGGGGGAAGTAGGAGGAACTTAAGAAGAACTTAGTTTATAATATAGTGATATAGTTGTTCTTGACACTATTGGGGAGAAGCAACTTAATTTTCTCTTAATAATCAGGGTGAATCACCTTGGCCAGCACACTAGCCCCTCTCTGTTAGTTCAGTAGCAGAAACATCAAATAAGAGACATAACTATATTTCCTAGTGAAAGCATTTCTTCTAGCATGTTAGGAGACCTAAACATAATGATCCTAATATCACAGAAACGGAAAGCAAAAATTTTGTAAGTGGGCTAATAGAGTGATAAGGGGGATGAGTCATGGCATTCTTGGCCACTCCCAACTCCCAATGGATCCCAGGGCTTTGCTCTCTTTCTGTGGAAGAGACCACACTGAATACTGGGTCATGGACTTAAAGTCAGAGTGATTATATTTCCCAGTTTACATTTGGCGATGTCAGTTCAAAACTTTTGTTTCCTCATTCCCTCTGAAAAATGTTCTGGTTTATATAACTTAAACAGTTACATTATTACAGGCATATAATGCATGTTATAGAACAGTTCTCTATACTTGTAGGAAATTCTTTTTGTCTACTGACATCACAGCAAATTCCGCAATAAGCCGTTTTAAAATTTTACCAGGTCAGCTGCTTCTAGGTAATAGAGTACCTTAAGACAAACGAATTCTTATTTTTTCTCATAGCCCCACTTTTTAGTATTTATATTAATTCCCTAATTGACAACTATGTTTTCAAGATACCAAGGCAATCACTAAAACATTACTACCAAAGTGCAGCTTGTACCTTAACTGCTGATTGCCAAACTACAAATTACCAGACCAGAAATAGATTTAATTCAGAAACTGAGGAAAAAAATAGAATATTTTATAGAATTTTGGCATGGCTGCTTTATGTGAGCACATTACTGATGGGCCCATCTCTGAAAATATTATATATCCATTAGAGCTCTATAAACTAACGCAGTGAATCAAACAGGTACTTATTGTATATGGTAGGCCCCATTGTGCCATTTAATATTTTAATATTAGTTTGTCAACTATAACCCCAAATTATGTAAAACTGAGAACATGTGAACATGTATAAATATTTAACATTATTTTACTATAATTTTAATTTTTATTCAAATCCTGCTTTATGTATTTTAACTTTATTAGCTAAATTGGGGAAGTAAAACCTCTATTATTTTTTTCCAAAGTGATTTTAAAGTTGTCAAAATTAGCTTCACTGAACATTTTTGTTAAGAAAAGGCATATATATTCTAATAGTAGTAGTAAAGAAAGTGAAAGCAATGGAGTGATTCTGAAGTAAATTAAGACATCCTAGTTTTATTTACTTGGTTTATTTTTACAGCTGTAATTTTTGGTGAGATGCCAAAACCAAAGTGTGCCCTTTGAGAAGATATACTGGCTAATGAAGGAATGAAGCCATCAAAATTTAAGCAATCTATGACTAACATTTTGGTGTCACCTGCCTATAGACTATAAGCATACTCCACTGTGGCCACATTTTTGGCTGGCATAGTTTCTTTGTAACAGAAATCAGAAAATTTTTTAAAATTTTACTTATTTATTTGAGATAAGAGAGAGCAGAAGTAGGGGAAGCGCAGAGAAGTAGAAGAGGCAGACTCCACACTCAGCAGGGACCTCCATGCGGGGCTCAATCCCAGGACCCTTGGGATCACAACCTGAGCTGAAGGCAGATGCTTAACTGACTGAGAGCCACCCAGGCACCCCATGAAACTGGAATTTTTTAATGGAGACATTTGAAAAGAATCGGATGAATTGGGAACATAAAATATTTATGCTCCAAAAGGAAGAAACAAAAATTTTAGATTGAATATGTCTTTAAGAATACCCCTGAGCCTGTGTGGCTCAGTCAGTTGGGCCTCTGACTCTTGATTTTGGCTCAGTTATTGATCTCAGGGTTCTGAAGTTGAGCCCCACATGGAGCTTTGCTTCAAGCCCTGCATCTAGCTCTACACTCAGTGGGGACTCTGCTTGAGATTCTCTCCCTTTCCTCCTCCCCCACCTCTCTCAAATAAATAAATCTTAAAAAAAAAAAAAAGAAGAAGAAGAAAAAGAAGAAGAAGGGTGTCTGGGTGGCATCTATCTTTGGCTCAGGTTATGATCCTGGAATCCTAGGATGGAGCCCCCAGTCATTGGACTCCCTGATCAGGAGGGAGTCCGCTTCTTCTGCTGCCCTTCACCCTGCTCCTGCTCTCTTACTCACTCTTGCTCTCTCTCAAATAAATAAAATCTTAAAAAAAAAAAAAAAAAAAAAAAAGAATGTCTCTGGTAACTCTGAGACTCAAAATATTAAGGTCAATTATAGTCTAATTTAAAGAAAGCTGTGTATCTAAGAATCTCATTGTAAAGGTAATGGGAGCCTAAATAGGTTACAGAGATAGGTTCAGCAAAATAAGCAGACACTTAACCGAATGAACCACCCAGGCACCCCTATTAATTGTCTTATACTTAAAACATTAAATTAGAGCTTAGACACCCTTAAACATTAAAGAAAAAACTGCCACATTGTAGATATTAGTAAAATGTGACTTAAAAGGTTAAGAAGGCTGTTCAAAGAGGGCTGTCCTAGGACTAAATGTGGAAATCATGACTTCCTGCCAAACACACATCCTATTCTTATTTTTTTCCTCTTTCTATGCATGTAATACTTAACTTTTCAAAATGCATGAATGAGATCACATGACATTTAAATTGCTATAATTATGATACAAGTAAGAATTCCATATCGAAAATATGATTATTAAAAATGATTATTGATTTTTCTAGATTTTCTTAGTAACCACAGGATTTGACAAATTTTTACAAATGCATATGTTCGATGGAACTATACATCAGTTTGCTGACAGAGCTTACATATGATTAAGACTTCCTTTAGGAGGAACTATAAGAGCTACTCATAGAATACAGCTAATAATCTGTTTAAAGTAGCTACATGTTTTCCAATTATTGGTCAAGAAATTTAAAATTATAATTGCTTGAGGTAATCAGTATTAATAGAAATTACAGATTGACTTATAACTGATGTCAGGCAAATGGTGATTACTCATCTATTTTCCAAAGACTACTGTGCAAATTTTCACGAAAAAGGAGAGTCTCAAATGATTCTTGGATTGCATAAAGTCAATTGAATCAATTTGACATGAAAGAAGTGATTATGTCAAAATGAAAATAACCTTTAAAATAGGACAATGGGGAACCATCCATTTCATTTATTTTCATTTTTCTTCTTTTATTTAACCTTATGCTAGTTTATCTTTGTATTTCAGATAGTAATACCTTTAGTGGAGAAATAAACTTATCTCCTATTTTGTCTGGTGTTTCTGTTGCTGCCATTCTGTTGCTTTTCCAAGTTAACTCAATAAGGTTTTATTAAATGCTATTACCTTTTATTTTCCAGGAAAACATTTTGTGAAGTTTAAATATTTCATTAGACCCTAAAGCTATAATAATGTGGTTTACTATCACAGGAGGATTTTAATTATATCAAACTTTAAGAAAAAAAAAAAAAAACAAAATAAAGCAAAAAACAGCTTTTGTACTTTAGAGACAAAAATTACAAATTACAAAACAGATATTTGAGCAGATACTATTAAACCAAGTCAACATCTACAATCTTACCTCTACACTTGAGGTATTTTTTTTTTGGCTGGCAGAACACTGTGAATACTGTGAGTTCCCAAGTATTTGCATACCAGATTTAGACAAGATATTTTACAGTATTGATTTGGCTTTCAGCAGCTTTTCCTTCTTACAAACACAGATAGTAAAAGAAAGTTGTTTTTCATGAAATAAGAATAGGTCATTTATTTGGTTATAAAACCGGATCCCAAAATGATAAATGATTCTGGGAATTTTGAGTTTCGTCTTTTCAATAAGAGGAAGATCCTTTCATGCTAAGTCCGTCATGTGTTATAGTATATATTAAAAGAGACTCATTGATTTCCCATTGATTCCTCATTGATTCTCTGACTCATGCATTCTGAGATTTGAAAGTTCACAACAAAGATAGCCAACATTAAACCTTTATAATATAAAATATATTGCAAAAATATGTTTATCTTTTGGTTAAAGTTCCATTTTAGTGTTTTTTTTAAAATAAATGAATCTAGTTATAGAGCATGATGATTAATGGTGTATGTGAATAAAAATACCTGTAAAATTTTTTTGTATAATTGCAGTACTACTTTTGGCTAGGATTTATTTTTGAAGTTCATCATCTTGGAACACTTGCATCAAAATTTTAAAAATGCACCATTTAAAAAATAAAATGTATAAGGAATCTTTAAGCCATTAAAGAATGGCAGTAAGCCATAGGACTTACTACGGCCTCATAAGCGTCTCACAAAGTGGAAATTTTAACTGATGCTATTTTTTTTTATTTGAACAGATCAAGGATTAGTTAGAGAGATTATTATTTACAAAGATAACAATAGAGAGTGGCAATTGATCATTTTCCTTTCATGTTAAGTTCTTTTGAGTAGTACTGGCAAAGCAGCAAATTTAAAAAAAAACTTTCATAGTAATGAAACTGCTTAATACTTTGACCATATTGAATAACTTGGCATAAACATATATATTTATATTTATATTTATCTCTAGTTCTCATATTTAATGTTATCCTGTTAGCAATAAGATTTTTTTCTGAAAAACTATTTTTATAGAAGATAAAAATAACAGAAAATTGCCTAATTATTATCATAACAAGGAAACACTTTAATAATAAGTTTTACATAATATAATTATTTCCTGTTTCCTTCATTCTTTTTGAAGCTGAAAATGAGCCAAATTCCTTATGACTGTTTCTCCTATAAAAATATAAAGAAATCCTGCCAGACATTTAACATTACATGTAACAAGGCTAAATCTCGTACAACCATGGCATAGACGACTATGTCTATAGATCTAAGGAAAATCTGCCCTGGACAAGTAAATTCCTTGAATTTTTGGCTCTGCTTTCCTCATACATGAAGCAAGGAATTAAACTAGATCACTCAGAGACCACCTCCTCATGCACATTCTATGGGATGTACTCAGACAGCACTAACCAAAGTAATTCTGGCCTGAAAGGAATTCAGTAAGATCACAAACCAGCTCAGGTTTGGATTGGCATCCTGGAATGGGAAAGTCACATAACTGTGTCCATTTCTCTCAGGCCCTTTAATGTGGAGCTGGTCCAGTTCAGTTCTTAATTCTCAGTAGAATTATTGTAAATGGTGATAAGAAATCCCCAGAACCAAGATGTGCCTATCTCTACTTCTGGACATGCTCGGAGACCTTGACCCCAGAATTACCTGAATATGTACACCAGCATGGACCTCTTTCCTGAGTCAGTGATGCAAGGAGGTCAGGTATGCATCCCTACAACCAAGTGCCTCTTATCTCTGAATAATGCTCCGTCTTTCAAGCTCGAGTAGATGCATCATCAGTTGAGAGCATCTATATCTACTCAGATGCTCTAAATATATGTTCATGAGAAAGGGGATGTGAATATAGGAGTACATAAGAGTTTAGATTTGAAAATGTTCATTAAGAGACTCCCAGGAATAATCAAGTGTACCTATAAAAGAGGTATTTAAAGGTATGTGTTGAATTTAATATTAAATTCCTGAGCTAAAAGCAGACACTAAACTGACTGAGCCCACCCAGGCATCCCTACAAGTAGGTATTTTTAAAAGTCAATGAACAGGAGCACCTGGGTGGCTCAGTGGGTTAAAGCCTCTGCCTTCAGCTCAGGTCATGATCCCAGGATCCTGGGATCGAGCCCTGCATCAGGCTCTCCACTCAGCAGGGAGCCTGCTTCCTCCTCTCTCTCTGCCTGCCTCTCTGACTACTTGTGACCTCTCTCTCTCTTTCTCTGTCAAATAAATTAAAAAAAAGAATCTTCAAAAAAAAAAAAAAGTCAGTGAACAATACAAGTGTTTTAAAAATCATTTAATCAGAACAGGACTATGATGAGAAAATGAATAAGAATGACTTAAGGTGCAGTAAAAGAGCTATCCACCTGTGCATTTACTAACCCCATATACTTTAGAGTTTAAAAAATAAAAGCTTTTATCACATTAAAAGAGAACCAACTGAGCTTCCCCTTCCCTTCCATTCCACTGCATGAGAATACCAACCTGGAAGTATGCAACCTGGAAGGGCACCCTCATTCAACCATGATGGCAGCCTGATTTCAGATTTTCCTCCTCCAAAACTGCAAGAAATAAATTTCTGTTATTTATAAGCTATCTAGTTTATTAGATTTTGCTATAATAGCTTGAACGGACTAACACACTCCTGGTTCTTTCACTTTTAAAACAACTCTTCAATTGCACTGGACCCATACAAGTAGTCTAAATTAATCTCCCTGATTTAAAATCAGCTGACTAGAAAATTTATTAGCCTCTATAGCCTTCATTTTTTTTTTTTGCCCTAAAATATAACATATCCATAGTATGCAGTACATTATTGAGAGGGCACTATTCTGCCTAATGCATTATCTAGGAAGCATTCATTCCCCTTTCCTCTGACCACTTGGAGAAAGTACATTTCCCTATTCCTTTGATGTTGGGCTTGGTCATGTGACTAGAATTGGCCAATAGAATCTAAACAGAAGTGACAGATTGCCGATCACATGTTTAACTTTGTCTCTCTGATATGTCTGAACTCCACTATGAAACTCACTGTCTACACCTTGAAGTAGAGCCATCTCATCCAATCCAGAGACTAGAAAATGCTCAGTTTCAGGTTAGCTTACTACGCAGCAATGGATAACTATGTTAGTATTAATTGCATCTCCAAAGCATGATGCCAGCTTATAACCATTGCTGGATAGGGGCAATAACAGAGATGATATTTGCATAACTCTGTGGATAAAGGCTAATTTGTACCCTGTTTTGTGAATGAGACTTCCAGTGTTGTGCACTTGGTAGCTCTGGACTATGACAGTAATTTGATGTTCTGGGAGAAGGTGAATAAACACTGAAACCTGAGAGAAATGAACATGTCTTGAAGTTCTGTTGTCCAGAGTGTAAATTCATTACTCTCAGCTGTCTGAGATCCATAATCTATAGACTAGCTCACTTGTAGAAAACTATCATCATAAAGTCTCCTGAGATATTTTGCTCCTTATTTGATTTTTTTTTTATTTTCAGCATAACAGTATTCCTTGTTTTTGCACCACACCCAGTGCTCCATGCAATCTGTGCCCTCTCTAATACCCACCACCTGGTTCCCCCAACCTCCCACCCCCCGCCACTTCAAACCCCTCAGATTGTTTTTCAGAGTCCATATTCTCTCATGGTTCACCGCCTCTCCCAATTTCCCCCAACTCCCTTCTTCTCTCTAACTCCCCTTGTCCTCCATGTTATTTGTTACGCTCCACAAATAAGTGAAACCATATGATAATTGACTCTCTCTGCTTGACTTATTTCACTCAGCATAATCTCTTCCAGTCCTGTCCATGTTGCTACAAAAGTTGGGTATCCATCCTTTCTGATGGAGGCATAATATTCCATAGTGTATATGGACCACATCTTCCTTATTCATTCGTCTGTTGAAGGGCATCTTGGTTCTTTCCACAGTTTGGCGACTGTGGCCATTGCTGCTATAAACATTGGGGTACAGATGGCCCTTCTTTTCACTACATCTGTATCTTTGGGGCAAATACCCAGTAGTGCAATTGCAGGGTCATAGGGAAGCTCTATTTTTAATTTCTTGAGGAATCTCCACACTGTTCTCCAAAGTGGCTGCACCAACTTGCATTCCCACCAACAGTGGAAGAGGGTTCCCCTTTTTCCACATCCCCTCCAACACATGTTGTTTCCTGTCTTGCTAATTTTGGCCATTCTAACTGGTGTAAGGTGATATCTCAATGTGGTTTTAATTTGAATCTCCCTGATAGCTAGTGATGATGAACATTTTTTCATGTGTCTGATAGCCATTTATATGTCTTCATTGGAGAAGTGTCTGTTCATATCTTCTGCCCATTTTTTGATATGATTATCTGTTTTGTGTGTGCTGAGTTTCAGGAGTTCTTTATAGATTCTGGATATCAACCTTTTGTCTGTACTGTCATTTGCAAATATCTTCTCCCATTCCGTGGGTTGCCTCTTTGTTTTCTTGACTGTTTCCTTTGCTGTGCAGAAGCTTTTGATGTTGATGAAGTCCCAAAAGTTCATCTTCGCTTTTGTTTCCTTTGCCTTTGGAGACGTATCTTGAAAGAAGTTGCTGTGGCTGATATCGAAGAGGTTACTGCCTATGTTCTCCTCTAGGATTCTGATGGATTCCTGTCTCACGTTGAGGTCTTTTATCCATTTTGAGTTTATCTTTGTGTACGGTGTAAGAGAATGGTCAAGTTTCATTCTTCTACATATAGCTGTCCAGTTTTCCCAGCACCATTTATTGAAGAGACTGTCTTTTTTCCACTGTATATTTTTTCCTGTTTTGTTGAAGATTATTTGACCATAGAGTTGAGGGTCCATATCTGGGCTCTCTACTCTGTTCCACTGGTCTATGTGCCTGTTTTTATGCCAGTACCATGCTGTCTTGGTGATCACAGCTTTGTAGTAAAGCTTGAAATCAGGTAACGTGATGCCCCCAGTTTTATTTTTGTTTTTCAACATTTTCTTAGCGATTCAGGGTCTCTTCTGGTTCCATACAAATTTCTGGATTATTTGCTCTAGCTCTTTGAAAAATACCAGTGGAATTTTGATCGGAATGGCATTAAAAGTATAGATTGCTCTAGGCAGTATAGACATTTTAACAATGTTTATTCTTCTGATCCAAGAGGATGGAATGGTCTTCCATCTTTTTGATTTTTATGAATCCTACCTCCTCTCTAACTAATATTTGAAGCAAACCTAACTTCTCACAAAATTCTGAAAGTTTTAAAAAAGTATTTTAACTTAAATGTACATTTTGTTTTTGTTGATTATTAGTTTCTTTGTAAATTGTTAGTCTCTCCTCTCTCTTGAACATCTCTGTTCTTATAAACACTCTTCACTCAAGTGTGTGATTGTCTGTGTTCTCCCCAGAATACAATTCTTAATAACATATTTCCTTATCCCTTTTAGGATTCTAAGACTTCTTCATACCAGTGCCATAATGGATGCTTTAGCTGTTTATGAATCTTACTTTCTAGGAGTGCATTCTTACAAGTATTAAGAAAGAATCAACTTACCAGATATTAAATCGCTGTTGTAAATATATCCAAGCCCTGTGTCTGTATTGCCACTGAAGACCTGTGAACCCTAAGCTATGGCTTAGTCTCTATTTCCTCCATTCCTCAACATTTGAATTTCCTAGGCTTGAAATAAATGTTAAGTTGGCTTCTAAATGTTCCATTTCTACTATTTTCTATTCCTTTAAAGCAAATCTGGTTTAAACTCAGGTGGCTCAGTTGGTTAAGCGTCTGCCTTTGGCTCAGGTCATGATCC
This sequence comes from Enhydra lutris kenyoni, assembly GCF_002288905.1. Classification (NCBI taxonomy): domain Eukaryota; kingdom Metazoa; phylum Chordata; class Mammalia; order Carnivora; family Mustelidae; genus Enhydra; species Enhydra lutris. Next base: position 15,703,554 of record NW_019154087.1, read on the forward strand.
CAAGGTCCTGGGATGGAGTCCTACATGGGACATTGCTCAGCGGGGAGCCTGCTTCTCCCTCTCTCTCAACCTGTCACTCCCCCTGCTTGTGCTCTCTCTCTGTGTGTGTCAAATATATAAACAAAATCTTAAAAAAAGAAAGAAAGAAAGAAAGAAAGAAAGGAAGCAGATCCAGTGAAATTGTCAAATTTCTATTCAGTTTCTTAAATTGATTCGGTATCTTTTCCAACAGAGAGGATCTACATGTCTTCTGTATCTAAGTGCCATTATTCCCTGATGGTTCTCTTTCCTGAGGCCAGACATTTATTGTTTTATTCCTGATATGCCCATTGTATTTTTTCTTGCAGATTCCACTCTTACTGTAAGATATAGAAAGCCAATAGTTCTGAGCCTGCCAATACATTCATTGTTTAAACAAATCTTGCTGACTTTTACTTTCTTATTTATGGTTATCCATCAAGTAGGTATCTTCCTAATGTCTAGTCAAGGTCTGGGAGGAATATCTGTGGTTCTATCAGGTAGCACATTGCTGTACACACACACACACACACACACACACACACACACACACACACACCCCTAACTCATGCACCATAATTCTGAATCTTCCTTGGCCATACATACTTTCTCCTTAGTACAGAAACTTTGCCACTCTCTCTGAACTTGCAGGATTTTCCATTAAATTGTTTCAAATAATGTATAATCACCTACCTACATCTGACCAAAATACAGGAAAGTTTCCTCAATTGCTCTGATAATTAACTTTCTCTCTCTACCAGTTTAAAAGCATGTCTCTTAATTATTTTTCCTCCATTCAGCTTTCCTCTGGGTAAGTAATTCCAGGCTGATCACTAAGATCGTGACTTTGTTAAACCATGTTGGGTCCCATTGGCCTCTTTGACCTAGTAATGACTTCACTGTTCAGTGGTTCCTAGTTCCATCTTTAGCAACACTTATGTACATATTCTTTTAATTTTTATGTATTCTACTATGTTGTTAACATTTTTTTTTTCCTGAGGAAGGGTCTTTTCTTTCCTCTAGTGTTTTTTTCTTAGTCTCTGTATGTATGAGTGTTTCTTATTCTTTCAATTTCTAACAACATTCATTTTACATGGCTTTTGAGAGAATTTTTTCTGAGTCTCCAATCAAACCTGCTTCTTTGAGAGAGTTTCAAGGTACAAATCTTTATGATGGTCTTCTTTGCCTTTGGGCTTTTATATATATAATCTGATGTGTATATATATATATATATATGTACATATATATATACACATACATATGATCAATCTCATATTATATACACATCATATATACATTATATATACATATAATATACACATTATATAGATATATAATATCTATATAATGTGTATATAGATATATAATGTGTATATATAGACAGATATATAATATATGTATAGGTGTATGCATATACACATTACATATATAGATATCATGTATAAATATACATAATATATATATACATGTGTGTATGTATATGTTATATAAATATACACACATACCATGCATAATTAAGCTGCTTTATGCAATTTAAAATCCCAATAACATAATAGTAGCTGTGACTATTTCCCTGGTGTCAGACCCAAAGCAAAATGAAGTATCCATAGAATATGGACTTGGGGGAAATACTCATGGTCAGACTAGCTGACATCCCACTGAAGCAAAAATCAAATCTTTCTCTTTTTCTCATGCTTTTCCTCTCTGTTCTCCTTTCCCTAAATAACATAGAGTTGGCTAAGTCTCAGCTTTCAAAATTGATATGAAAGCTTCACTTCTTTCAAGAAAAGCTTTTGATGGATATCATCTTTTGTTCTCTCTGGGGGTCATTCCTATATATATGAATATAATGTATATCTTATATTTTATAAGATATACAAAATATTCATATATATAATATATATTATGTATTATTTATAATATATATGTGTGCATATTATATATTTTATATATATTTATATATTTAAAATTTTGGAATAGGTAAGTAGGATCATTTCAATGGAAGTAATAAAGAAGGTACTCCCATCTGAATTAATCTTGTGTTTCTGATACTGCTATTGTGTGAACATATAAAGCCGCTCAGTTAAAAACTCCTCTAGCTAACTCAGAACAAAATAGTAAATTGGAAAGGGAAGAATTTTGCAGTTTAATTTTTTTCAGTTTTCATTAATAAGAGGTTTTCATTCAGCACTCTAATTATTTCGTGTAATTTAATAATGAGATCAACCTAGAAAAAAAATTTATTGAATTAAATGGGATTATTATGTAACATTTCCTGGTGAGCTATATAGGGCACTAAGGCATAATTTGAGATGGAAAATAGAACAAAAATTACATGTGTCCTCAAAGAACACACAATAGCTTAAAATTAACGTATGTCTTGATTTGATCCATTTTGGAGGTTTCTGTGATCAACACTTGAATTATTCATCCAACTCTTCTAGAATACTGTCCCTCAAGCTTTACTAATTATCTGTAGCTCTTTTAAAAAATGCAGATTCAGATTCAGTACACCTGAGAGGGTTCTGAGTTTCTGCATTTTTAACACACTACCATGTAATGCCAATGACAAGTGAGAGTGGTTACCCTTTGAGTAGCAAGGCCACAGAATGCATAAGGATAGTAACAGGGACAAGTAGTAAACTAACATAATGGAGAACAGGACTTAATTGATATGCTAATGTTTTCTTCCAGAAAGAGCAGCTTCACCCTGATTATTAAACTCCATTGAAAAAAAGGAAAAAGAACAAAATACTTGGGAATAAAAGGGAATCTTATCCAATTCTTATGGTGAGGTGGTTGTGTGCTTATAGGTCCATGGAAAATTCCAGCTATCCTCTCACATGAGTGGATTTTGGACAAAGCTTCAAATTTTCTAATCATTTTTTCTTACCTCTTTCCCAAGGGAAGAGTTGCTTATCTGATTGGTCAGAGGACAAGACACTCACTGACCACAGTTTAAAAACTGAAGTTGTTTTGCCTAAGTCCAAATGCAAAACAACATGAAAAGACTGATAATGGAAAGATTAGCAAAATATTTATTTGGCAAATATAAACCATAAAAAAATAACACAACAGTAATATTAAGGTGTTTTAAAAGAAATTATAGTTATAGGGGCGCCTGGGTAGGTCCATTGGTTAAGCATTTGCCTTCCGCTAAGGTCATGATCCCAGGGTCCTGGGATCAAGCCTCACATGAGCTGCCTCCCTGCTCAGCAGGGAGTCTGCTTCTCCCTCTGCCCCTTCCCCCACCCCACTTATGCTCTCTCTCACTGGAGTACAGAGTGCAGGAGAGAGCAAAATAGGAGGGAAGCAGGCTCCTCGCTGAGCAGAGAGCCTGATGTGGGACTCCATCCCCGGACTCTGGGATCATTACCTGAGCTGAAGACAGATGCTTAACTCGTGTCCCTAAATAAAATCTTAAAAAAATAAGGAAATTATAAATTATAAACATAACATAAACATTAACATTAAAGTTATAAACATTCCATAAACATTAAAACAGGAAATTATAAACATCAGCACTGCCAGCCTCCAGTCAGCTCAGGATCAGGATGAGTGGTTTCCCAAGAAAAAATAAGGGGGAATATAATAGGGCCAGAAAAGAAATAAGAATAAGAATTCAACCCTTCTTCTGCCTAGTATCTATGTGCATCTTTCTTCTCCACTGACACATTTCGAACAATTGTGTCACTAATTTACAGTTGTACCACTTTCAACCAAATATGCATTCACCATATACAAAGCAAAATACAATACAGAGACTCATCTATTTATTATATCCTGTTATAAGTTCAGGGTATTTGCATGACAGTAGTGTCTCAGTGACAATATTTAATATGACTTAGGCTAGTACAGAAATATAAGGCTGTAAAATAAATATACTTAGTTCAGTACACCCATTATAAAATAGAAGACATGAAAATAGGTAAAACCAAAATAATTTCCTATTTGCAAATTAAAGAAAGGGAAAGAACTATTAGAAAGCTAAGAATGGGCATAAAATACTTAGTTTGCAAGTGATATTTTATCTTAAAAATTAAACAAACATCATACCTTAACAGAATTTGATACTATTAATTACTTCTTGGTTACTTTGCCTTTCATCTGCCACATCCTTATCTTAAAAGTGAAGTTCCTCAAGTCTCAGTCCTTTCTCCCCTTCTTTTCTCTATGCTAATATTGACTCCTTGGGTGTCTTAGAGATTTTGTTCTGAATAAGGTATTTAGATATCAGTTGCAGAATTCCCAAATCTCTATCTCCAGCCCTGACCTGCCTCTTAAATTCCAAACTTCTATATCCAACTGCTTTCTCAACATCTCCACTTGAGTGTTCAATAGTTTTTTCAATCATGACATGTCACAGACTGATTTGCCATTCTTATCCTGCAAGGTTGATCCTCCCACATTCTTTTCTATCTCCGTAAAGAACAAATTACCTTTCACTTCTCAGTTCAAATACTTGGATTCCTCTATTTCTCTCCTGTATCACGGACAACACATCAACATGCCATATCAGCCCTAATTTCTTTTTTTTTTTTTAAAGATTTTATTTATTTATTTGGCAGAGAGAGATCACAAGTAGGCAGAGAGTCAGGCAGAGAGAGAGAGAGAGTGGAGGAAGCAGGCTCCCTGCTGAGCAGAGAGCCTGATGTGGGACTTGATCCCAGGACCCTGATATCACGACCTGAGCCAAAGGCAGAGGCTTAACCCACTGAGCCACCCAGGTGCCCCTCAGCCCTAATTTCATCACTTATCTCAAATCTGAGTGTTTCTCACCAACATTATCACTACCATGCTGGCATAAATTCCTCTATCTTTACTCACATATATTTAATAATGTATTGAGCAGATACAATTTTTCTAGAATAATTTAAGCCACATTCTGCTTTGCTCCAAATCTACCAGTGGCATTATATATCAGTGAGAATAAATGCCAAAGTGCCTCCCATGGCACAGAAACTGTTTTTTTGTCTGGCCTCCATCGCCTTCTCTGACCTCATCTTCTATCACTAATTCATTCCACTTCTGCCTCACTGACCTTATTGTTTCTGAAAAAGATCTCATGTTTTCTTTTGACACTGCTGGGGATACTCTTTCCTCCAGATGTCCTTACTGACTCACTCCTACATTTGGTTCTGGTTCATATCTCTTTTAAACTCAGATGTCAGGCCTTTCCTGATTTCCCTATATAAAATAACAGTTCCCCTTACCTCAGTCTCATGATTCCCTACCTCTATTACTCTGATTTATTTTACTTGATAGTAGTTGTCACCATCTGCAATGTATTATTTGTCTATAATAGTCATGCTTTTATCAGAATATAAGTTCCTCAAATGTAAGCACTCGGTTTGTGTTTTGATCATGGATGTATCTTCAACATATAGAATATGCATCTATATGTAATAGGTACTCCTAAATGTGTTGAATCAATGAATGAATGGTGACTCTTTGAAAAAACTGAATTAAAACCAGAATTTTAACAAAAAGGAGATAAGCTATTATTCAATATTGTATCAAGAGTTCTAGCAACTATATATATGTATTGTGAAATTAAAATGAGGTATAAATATCAGGTGCTATGATTTTGAGTTCTCATTATGTGCAGATTTTATTTACTGAAAAAAATACAAAACCACAAACTAAAACATTATTTGAAATAATGAATAAGCTAAATATAGACATGTTAGATACTGCATTAAGGGCCTTAAATTTTGTCATATCTATAGCCACACTTTTTGCCATGTAGTTTTGCAGTTCTTAAAACTGGAGAGATAGAGTATGTTATTCCATCATTAACTTTGGTTTTAATTATGTGACTTTCTTTTGGCAATGGAATGTTACCAGACATGACTCAAGTAGGGGCTTAAAAAGTATTTGTAATGGGACACTTGGGTGGCTCAGTCGGCTAGTGTCTGCCTTTAGCTCAAGTCATGATCCCAGGGTCCTGGGATCGAGTCCCACATTAGGCTTCCTGCTCAGTGGGGTGCCTGCTTCTCCCTGTATCTGCTCTGCCTGTCGCTCTCCCTACTTGTACTCTACCTGGAGCTGAGGCATCCCCAGCCAAGGGAATTCTAGATCAGCTGACTGCCCACCAACCTCAGATATATGAGTGAGCCTAGATAAGACCAGCAGATATACCTCGCTGAATGCAGTCTAGGTCAGCTGACCTATAGTCAAACTGTATAGACCCTTGATCTAAATAAACACCCATCAGTGCATTCTGCTGGTATTTTGTGATTATTCATTATGCATATTATTATGGTGACAGTAAACCTAAACTTGGTATAATCACAATTTGTCATTATATATATTATAATACATAGTTATATATATATAATATATATTTATTATAAGATATATTATCATGTATCCCAACACTGCATTCTACATGAGCAATAACAATACTAAAATGTAATGGAATAAAGCTCTTACAAAAGCAATGTGAATAATGAATTACATCAAAATAATCCAAAAATATTTAATAGAATGTAACAAAATCTGTAAAAGACATAAGAATGAAGAAAAACTTGTTCATGGCTAGAGAAGGTCAATAATATAATCACTTTGATTCTTCTCTCATGAATGTACCTATCCAAAAACAAAATTCTTATCACAACTTCAGATTATTATTCAAGAAAGCAGATTCTAAAATGAGTATTAAAAATAAATATACAAAATAAAGCAAGTCAATTTGGGAAGAGTCCGATTCAAAGAAAGTCATCAAGATATATTGGCACAGGACTAGATAAATATGTCAATTGTATCAAATAGATAATCTAGGAATTTTTTTAGGTACCTATAATGACCTTATTATATGGTAATGACTGCTTTTCAGGTAAGTGAGGAATGAAGAGATAATACAAACAACAATGCTGAGACAATTTTGGGAAAATTAGATATCTTAGAACATTCATAAAAATAAGTACTATTAAAATTATCTAAAGTATTACTATAAAATGTAAGATAATATGTCTATGATTTTAAGCAAAATTTTTCAAAGAGATATGGACAGTGTGGACATCAAAAGTACAAAGACAATCTGTATGTAATTTATACTTTTTTTTTTTCTAATAAATAGGCTCCATACCTGGCATGGAGCACAACATGGATCCTGGACTCAGGACCCTGAGATCAAGACCTGAGTTGAGATCAAGAGTCAGATACTTAGTGGACTCCCCGACTCAGGTACCCCTGTAATTTATGCTTCTTAACTAAATATGTATGAATAACAAAAATATTATGTCCAAGTTTACACAGTGACTGGCCCATGACATTATATGCAATATATATACAGCAAAGGACTAATAGTCACAATAAGAGCTCCAATACATTTATACAAAAAAGTCAAATAATTCAATACAAATATTTGCAGTTATATAAAAATCAATGGCAGAAGTAGAAATGTGAGTGGTCAATAAAGGCCAAAATATTTTTATTCTTACTAGTAACAATAGAAATACAAAATAAAACTATTTAACAGCATTCTTTAATCATCTTCCTGAGAAGACAAAAATGAAGCTTTTTCACATGAATCTTTTCTCTACACATCCTTAGGGAAAAAAAAAAGTTGTAGCTGTGAAACAGAAAAGTTTTACTCTTATGATGAACAAAAGCAACCTTTCTGATAACAATCTTTTCTGATACTCAATAATGTGAAGAGAATGACCTATATGATTTCTATGGTTTCTTCTTTCTTATAATGTCACTAAGAGAAAAGTCTTCATGGAAAAGATAAAATATTTGTTGTAACAAAGTAAAAGAATACCTATAACATGTAAAAAGTGCAGAAATGAAAATTCTCATTCTGTCAATTATGAAAAGACAAATCACTCAATAAATCAGAAATAAGTAAAACATAGGGTATTTCAACATCATTATATTATACCACAAAATTAATTCTCATTTTATTTAAAATGGGTAAGAGAATGATATATTAACCACATAAAAACAAATATTTAGAAATGAAATATTCTGTTACTACAGAAGGATATGATCTATTTTCTCCAGCTAGAGAATATTTTGTTTTTGTGAAATAGATATTAAGTGAAGATATATTCTTTAAAGCCCAGATCAATCAAAATGCAAGACATATTGAGAATCTTAAAGACTGTTTCAAAAATTATTTAAAGCATTGGGGCTATTTAGAGATTCAATTACCATTACCTTAAAAATTGTTTTTCAGCTTTTACAATAAGTCACAATAAATTGGCTAGTCTTTTAGAATCATACTCTTAAGTATTCTAAAAAATAAGATACTAAAATTGTTGTTTCCTAGGGATCTTCACTTACCCAGAACTGTTAATATTCCAAAGTAGAAACAATTGTTCCTGAAACAAAATGCATGAAAAGTCCAATAATAAGAAGACTGGCAAAATATGCAATTGGCAATTATAAACTATAAGAAAATAAGTGAAGCAACACTGATCAGGTATTTTAAAGGAAATTATAGGTATAAACACCAACATGGACAATTTGAAAACCTATTCTCTCGAGTTAATATAAAATAGTGTAAATCATGCATTCAACATGAAGGTAATTAAATGTTCTAAAGGAAATTGCTAGAAATACATATAAAAATGAAGGAAAGATAAATGTTGGGAAGACTTAATATGGTGTCATTGTTTGACAAATTAAATTCAACAGTGATAAGTAGACAAAATACAGTCAAATTTATAATTGTTGAATGTCTTCCTTATTATTAAATAAGAAAACTTCACATGAATGAACACAGAATTCAATATAGAAAGACTGACAAAATAATACAACTCTAAGGAAAGGAAAATGAATTCAAATATAAAAAAGGTGGAAATATTGGATTATAGGTATGTATATATGATCCATTGTGATATATATATATATGGTCATCCAGGTTTTCCAAATAGTTGTTATTCATTTACACTCCCACCAACATTGTATATGAGTTCAAATTGCTTCACAGTCTCAATAACACCTGTATAATTTACTTTTTTGTTGCTGTTTTTAAGTTTAGCAATTCGATTCATGTATAATGGGGAACATAGTGATTTTTAAGTTGTATTGCACTGAAATCTAATGAAATTGGACAACTTTTTAAAAATTTGGCCATTTGAGTCTCTTCTGTTCCTGTCCTATATTTTGCACATTTTCCTTTTTTTTTTTTTAAATTGTGAAAGAACAATTTAACCTGGTAGCCACTCTCTTAAGTGCAGCACAGTATTGTTAGCCATAGGCACAATTCTTTATAGTAGATTTCTAGAGTGTATTCATTTTGCATAACTAAAATTTTATACCTGTTAATGGCAACTCTCCATTTCCTCTTCCCTCCATTTTTTCCTATTGTGTTCTCTGATTCTCATTTATTTTGCAGGAGTAGATTAGATAGATAGATAGATAGATAGTCTTTTCTCTAATATTTCTTGCAAATATTTTTCCCCAGTACAAATATTTTATTTTCATTCTCCTAAGATTTTTTTCTGATTATCAGAAATTCTCTTTTTTTAAAAATTTTATTTATTTATTTGACAGAGAGAGAGAGTGAGAGAGGGAACATAAGCAGGAGGAGTGGGAGAGGGAGAAGCAGGCTTCCTGCTGAGGAGGGAGCCTGATGTGGAGCTCGATCCCAGGACCCTGGGATCATGACCTGAGAGGAAGGCAGACGCTTAACGACTGAGCCACCCAGGTGCCCCTGATTATCAGAAACTCTTAATTTTAATATAATCCAATTATTTTTTTTCTTTCATAGTGAGTGCTTTTGTATCCTGTTGAATAAATCTATGCCTGCCCAAATAGATTTTCATCTAAAGCCTTTATTGTTCTTCTTGTTTCTTTTTCAGATCTATAATCCATTTGGAATTAATTTTTGTGTAGAATATTAGAAGTGGCTTAAAATTTAGTTTTTTTCAATATAGATATCCAGTTGAACCAGCACCATTTACTGAAAACATCATCATTTCCCCATTTCAAGATAGAGTCCCTTTAGCCATAAATCATATCTGAACTGTTTCTGGAATTTCTGTTCTATTCATTGATCTGTTTATTTTTATTATTGCATCAATATTATAATCACTTATTTTGTTTTAGCTGTATAAGGATTCTTGACATTCATTATTGGACATTCACCCAATGTTTTATGAGAGAAATCATTAGTGCGAAGCTTGATAAATTGTCTCAAAGTGAACTCCAGCTGGCAACCAGCATAAGTTAAAAAAAACAAAAAACAAACAAACAAACAAAAAACAGGAGTATCCACAACCAGGACTCTGAACTTCTCTCATGCATGCTTCCAATCAGGATTCTTGCCCAAAGGTTCACAATATACTGACACCTAGCCCGTGAGTAAGATCATATAGGATGTACTTTTTAATCTCTAATTTTTTTGTTCAGTACTTTGTGAGATTTATTTTATATGAAGTGGCATTTACTTTGTTCTCATTACTATATTTTATTGCATTGAATGTTTGTGCCACAATGTTTATATTCATTCTGCTTTAGATAGAAATTAGAATTGTTTCTAGTCTGGGCTATAATTAATAGATGGACTAGTTTCCTATTACTGCCATAACAAAGTAACACAAACTTAGTGGACCTCACAGTTCTGGAAGTTTTTGGTCCACATGGGCTCCTTTGGTTCCCTGTCCAGGTCTCACAAAACTAAATTTAAGATGTCAGCTGGCCAGTTCTATCTGGAGGTGCTGGAGCAGAATCTGCCTCCAGGATCATTTAGTTTGTTGGTAATATTCAGTTCATTTGGTTGTCATTTGTTTCCCTTTTCCTTGTGGGTTGTCATTGGGAGCCTCTTGGCTTTTTAAGACTACCTGAATTCCTTGTCATGTTCCTACCTCCAGCTTCAAACCCTCCAAGGGCAGATCAAGTCCTTCTTATGCTTCCAATCTTTCTCACTTATTCTTGTACCTCATCTTTTCTCCAGCTGGAGAAAGTTCTCTGCTTTCAGGGCTCACCTGGATAATCCTAATTAATTTCTCTATTTTAAGGTCCTTAACTTTAATCATATCTGAAAAGCCTCATTTGCCATGTAACATAACATAATTGGCAGCTTCTTAGGATACGATGTGGATGACATCTTGTGGGGGAGGGGTGGTATTATTCTGCCTTCCACAATGCTGTTTCTAATAGCATTCTTGCAGATGGCTTTGTGAATACATATCTGCACTTTATTAGCATATACTTGGAATAAATGTTTTTGCCAAAGTGTAAAATTTAGTAGATACTGGCAGTTTTCCAGAAAGTCCGTACAATCTAGCAATCTGCTAGATCTCCCATGTCTTAGGTTCTCATTAACAGTAGATGTTTTATGACTATTCCATCTAGCCATTCTAATATTGTACAATATTTCACATTGTGGTTTCAATATGGATTATAATGATAATTAAAAGATTGATAAAGTTTTCATGTTTCTTACCTTCAGATATCCTTTTATCTTTTTCCTTTTTTTTTTTTGTATAGTCTTTGTTTAGGTCTCTTGCTCATTTGTTTTTTGTTGTTTTCCTTCTATTTCATTGAATTGGAAGAGTTATTTATGTGTTATTTGTATTAATACTTTGTTGAATATACATATTGGAAGTATTTTTCCACTCAATAATGTCCTTTTGCACTTTCTTAATGATCAATTTTAATGAATAATATTTTATTTGAAAATAATATATTATCTTATTGTATTATGGCTTATCATATTTTTATTTTTGAAACTTTTGATAATGTTTATCCTCATGAAACTACTCCTCCACATTGTATTCTAATTTTTGCTATTATTCTACCTTTCTTAGAGATAAATGAATTTGAAGTTGATATGTAAATGGCATAAGATATGGATCAATACTCACTTTCTCTTCCATGAATATCCAATTGACCCAGCATAATTTCTTTTGAAGAATATCCTTACTCTAGTTATTACAACATTTACTTATGTCAGTTGTCAAGCAACTGTACATGTGTGGGACTTTCCAAACATCTTTTTCTGTCCATCATTCAGTTTGGCAATTAGTATAGCGATTCTATACAGTCAAGGTTGCTATAGCCTATAGATCCTGGTATCTATTGGTTTAAGCCCTCAACTTTGTTTTCCTCTTCAATTTTATTTATGTTTTGCTTATTTTTCTTAAATAAGATGCATGTTTAGTCAATATCTTTCCCTCTAAATATTATTTTGTCTGTCTTAAAAATGTAATAGATGCAATCAATAGGAATTAAAGCAGTAAAGCTGCTTTTATTTCCAGATAACTAGAGTGTATACACAGAAATTATAAGAAAACTTCAAAAAAGCTTCTTAGACTAATGAATGAATTTAGTAACATCAGAAAATATAAGATTAACATATATATACATATGCTATTTGAAAGAATCTATATTGTTAAGGTATAATTAAGGTATAATGTATAAGGTATACATTAATCTACAGATTCAGTGAAAGCCCATATAAAATTACAAACAAAATTGCCAACTGATTCTAAAATACATGTATTGAAATACAAAGAACTTAAAATAACTAGAATAATATATTTTAAAAAGAAGACAAAGGTTAAAAAATTGAGGGGCACCTGGGTGGTTCAGTTGTTAATCAGTTGCCTTCAGCTCAGGTCATGATCCCAGGGTCCTGGGATCTAGCTCCACACCGGGTTCTCTGCTTTGCGGGAAGGTTGTTTCTCTCCCACTCCCCTGCCATCTGTTCCCTCCCTCGCTGTGTCTCTCTCTGTAAAATAAATAAATAAAATATTTTTTTAAAAAGTTAAAAATTGAATTTCCTATGGTTAATACTTTCTAAGAAGCTACCATGTTCAAAAGAATAAAATTGATGCTAAGATAAACATTTCTATTAAGTGATTTTCAAAAACAGTACCAATGCAAATCAAAAAGAAAAAGAAATCTTTACAAAAAATAGCACTAGAAAAACTATCTCTACCTAGGAAAAAAAATACATCAACACCTTCCTCATATTATATATGATAACAATTTAAGGTAGATCATTCACTTAAGCATAAAACTAAAATTATAAAGTACTATAAGAATATATAGGGGAACATTTCTGTGACACTTCTTAAACAAGTCATGGAAAGTACTAAACATTAAAAAAAATTACTAAATTGGGGCACCTGGGTGGCTCAGTGGGTTAAACCTCTGCCTTCGGCTCAGGTCATGATCCCAGGGTTCTGGGATCAAGTCCCTCATCTGGCTCTCTGCTTGACGGGGGAGCCTGCTTCCCCTGCCCCCCACCTGCCTCTCTGCCTGCTTGTTATCTCTCTCTCTGTCAAATAAAAAAAAAAAATACTAAATTGTACTTTGTTAAATTTAGTATCTTCTTGTCATCAAAAACCAGTTAAGAAAATTTATAAATAAACCAAAGATGGAGGAGTATGTTCGCAACACACGTATCTGAGAACACGTATATCCCTTTTCTCCTGTCTTTTCTAGAATCTGTCCTATACAAATTCTCTCAAATTTGAAATCTAGTCAGTAAAATTTAGATCTCAAACTCTTATTGAATTTCTCTTCTACCTTTCAACAACAAAAAGTAAAAACCATTAAGTAGCTGAAGTTTGAGTGGGCTACAGACTGTAGCTCTGTATCGTAAACGTAAAAGAAAACCTAAAAGTTCACTCTTTTTTTTCTCCCTTCCACATCAAAATCTCTAAGGAGGTAAGAGAATTTTAAAACTTTCTATTTCCATTCACAAAAATTAGACTTTGGACCATAAATCTTTGGACCATCAATCTTGGAAACCAAGATTGATGTAGGTTATTTCTATCCTACATCAATCTTGGTTTCTTTTTCCACTAACATTTTTCCCATCACATATATTTTCAAAATTAGTCTAGTAAATGTATAAAATGAAGTAAAGTACTTTAAGTTAAAAATAATCTGATATAATTTTTATCTGTTAAACTAACAAAAATGGAAATCATATGAATACTCTTTTGATAAGTGAGTGGTTACTTCAATTTTTGCTATGGGAATAAAAATTGTACCAAGTGTCAACATTGAATACACACCTATATACACACAAAATATAACTTTTCATAGAGTTTGTCTCATTAAGGCCATTATATGAGTAATTCCAGAAAACAGAAGGTCTTTCCAAAATTATGTACAGTAGTGTTTCTTTATTGTTTCATCATTATTAGTAGTAGTAGTAATAGGAGAAACTAGAAGTTTGGAGAAAACACAAATGCCCAGCAATAAGGTAAAAACAATAATAGCTGGTATTTATTGAGCATAAACTACATGGCAGGCACTCACTAAGCACTTTAACAGAATTAACTCTTTGTATATTTATATAAACCCTACAAAGAAGTTACCATTATTAAGGGTTACTCATTTTACATATGAAGATTACCTATATTACATTCATTTTACATATGAGGAATACTTAATATATTTGATTATGACCACATATAATGGTTGGTGGATAAGAAATGATCGTAAAGGTTTTAGAGAATGTTATTGGCCTGGGTTTCTTCCCTTTATCCATCCAGCTCTAATTGCACCTCTCCTCTGTGCCCTGACCTATATGGGAGGCTGATTTAACATGAATTATGACAGTGGGCTCCCTGGATATTTGGCTTCACATTGTTTCTTATTGTAAACACTAGCAAAAAATTAGAGGCAGGGATGAGAGTGAGGTCAGGGTCTTACTTTCCTAGGTTCTTTTCTTTTGGAGGTCCCATGGGGTGACTGTATCTCAAGACTAAGGTTTTAGTTCATATAAGATTCTTGTCCCTATGAAGTCCACTTGGTCCCTGGCTCCAGAAATAACTATGCTAGCTCTTGTATGGTTTCCTTATATTGCTCAATGAGTGGAACAAATATTTAAAGTTAAAAAAAAAAAAAAAGGTGGGTGGGTGCATGCAGACATGTGATATTTATATATTCTACAAAAATTTACTAGAACCCAATACTTGACAGCAATTTATCAAAACATGAGCATACAGTGGTGAATCAAGGGAGCAGAGTCTTACAGAGATTAAGATGTGGACATACAGTAAATAAATAATATATCAAATGTTGATAAAAGCAATATTAAAGCAAGAAAGCATAGTATATAGTGATGGGGGCATAAGAGAGCTTCCATTTTAAATATCAGTAGTCAGGAAGGAACTATGTGTTAAAAAGAATTTGAGCCAGTGTGATGTAAAGTATGGGAGTGAATTTTGTAACTCTCAAAGTATAATGGATATACTCTCTTGAGTATAAGGATATCAACAACTAAAACCCAGGCCAGCAGCCTCCTTGGAGTGTTTGAGAAATAGCCAGGAGAGCAGTAATGGTTAAGTGAATTATAGGAGGCATTCCTCATAAGGTTTTAACAATTTATATGCTTTGTAATTAGTATTTTATATACACACACACACACACATATGTATGTATATATATATAAATTAAAATTAAGTTGTACATACATATATATATATATATATATATATTAAAATTAAGTTGTACATGCAAAATATTGAATGTTAAGCTGTGTTTCCCCTGGTGCATTTTTGCTGCTATCTACTTAAAACCAGTCATTCGCCTTTCTAGAGTTTATATTTATCTTCTGTTCAGGAATGGGACGATACCATTTCCTCATAGTCTTCTATGAATATGTGAATAAACAAAATTATTGTGTAACATTTTCATGTATATACAAGAAACATTCAGTCTCTAAACCTTATTAATATTTCAGTAGATCATTTCTTTTTTTATCTGTGTATATTTTAAGTTTGTTAAAACTTCCCATTCTTGGGGCGCCTGGGTGGCTCAGTGGGTTAAAGCCTCTGCCTTTGGCTCAGGTCATGATCCCAGGATCCGGGAATCAAGCCCCACATCGGGCTCTCTGCTCTGTGCTTCCTCCTCTCTCTCTCTGCCTGCCTCTCCTCTCTTTGCCTGCCTCTCTGCCTACTAGTAATCTCTGTCTGTCAAATAAATAAATAAAATCTAAAAAAAAAAAAAAAACTTCCTGTTCTTTTTTGGAGATTTAGTTCAAAACTATATAAAAATACATAACATTTCATATAAATACAGTAATTTTTTTCTTCACAATGTAAAAATATATGGCAGCTTAAAAACTAAATGAGAGTAATAGTAAATTTATGAAAAGTGTAATTCATATGTAAAATCAGTATATTCTATGCAAGTCAGAATCCTGAATTACATGCATTTTATTTTATAAAATTTTATGTTTATATAAAATTTATATTTATATAAAACTTATATAAAATTTTATATCATATTCTTTGGTCAATGCATATAAATGAGTTTTTCTAACAGGATTTTCCAACATCAAAAGGTATTGTTTCCTTAGTGCAGATAACAAAAAGTATTATTTCTCACCTGATGTTCTTTGTTTGCTACATTTTTTATAGAAAGTGAAAAAAATGTACAAAATATTATATATTTAATAGTGATATAAGAAAATAATGTAAAACCTCGTTAAAGTAATATTCCAAGAAAATAAAAATCTTTTATTAAATTTTAGATTTTTTTTTTTTACTTTTTCAGGGATAATACATACTTTAGGCTTAATTTTTCTGAAGTTATCTTTTAACTGAATTTATTCTGGAATGATATTTATTCTATAATTAATATTTATTAAATTCTTATTTGATAACCACCTCTGATAAAGTTTTGGATGGCATGTATAGAATGTGGGGTGTTTTTCATCATAAATTTTAAGATCAAGTGTAGAACTCAAATACAATAAGCTTTCTACCCAATCTAAGTAAATCTTTAAGACTCAGTCGAGACCCATATAGAGCTATTTGCCCTCTTCCAAACTAATTTGAGCTAGCATTTTCAGCTCTGCTTAGCACAGAGATTTGATAGCTATAGACATATTTTATAGCAGGTTTCAAACTAGGAAGGTGTGACTGTTCTTGGTGAGATTGATGAAAAGTCATTCCTGTTTAGTATTCTTGATTGATAAAAATAAGTATTCCTATAGAGATTAGTGCCATACTCTATAGTAGATGATTGAATATATCGGTTGCAGTAATAGTATGGTTTTGATGTATATTTTCATTCTTTCTTAAGGCAGTAAGACCATATATTTTAGTACCTATCCAGAGGTTAAACTAATTGATGAAATCTAATTTTTTTCTTTTTTTTTTTTTAGAGATAATGTTTCATACACTTTGGGAATCCCTGGAGGAAAATGAAGGAAGGGGTATAATCTAAGAAAATAACTTGTTTTGAATGATTGTATTGTGAATTAATAATATAAACTTCTACTAAAATATAATATACCATTTATCAAAAATATGAACTTTATAATAGAATCAAGTAAACTATGCAAGGCAAAATGTCATCTTTTGAAATGAAATGAATAAATACAATTGAAGTAAATTCCAAAAAATATATGACTTCCCTAGATAGATTTCACCATTGATATTTTATAAGTGAAACTAGGATAATTTTAATATTCGTATTAGATTACATCAATATTTAACAAGCTAGACTGTGCCATCCCCCCCGAACATTTAAGAAATGTAATGTTTCATGCTCATACAAATGTATACAATATATAACATATTACAAGTCTTATCATATTCTTATTTAAGTAATTAAATGGTGTATGGTATTATTCTTGATAATTAACATTTCTGAGTATGCTTTATAATAGTCATCTGCAAAAATAATAATATTACTGCTTATATGTGAGAAAATAGTGTTTATAAATAAGCAATTGATCCTTTGATAAAATGAACTCATTCAACAAGTAATTATTAAGTATTATTTTTAAACATTTCGGTAGTTATTAGGGATGATTTGAAAGTTATAAATGGTATTTATAAAATACAATATGGCCAATCCTGATCATATGGAACTTATGGAACTGAAACTTATTTTTATTGAGAAGAGACAAATAGGGAATGAAGCAATTATTTCATTATAATTATGTAAGTATTAATAGAATATAACAGTTTCTAACAGAAATCTTAAATGCTTAAGGGATAAGGAGGCATCTTTTCTTAGGAAGGAACATTAAAGTTGAGGTATAAATTAGCTCCATGAAGAGAGAATGGGAAATGACAAGAGAAATGCTGGAGCTCTGGATATAATTTTGCACACTCAGTTGGTTTAAGAACTTAAAATTATGAGTATTATCCTCAACCAAGCTATCTCTACATATAACTGAAAGCAAATGAATCACAAAATAGTTACCATGAGAAAGTAATGATTAATGACAATTGACAACATTAGGATTGCCTGGAAAAAGCAAATACTTGCCTAACTGGTGCACTTTAAAAAGATACTTGAGGGGCACCAGGCTAGCTCAGTTGGAAGAGCATGCGACCCTTGATCTCAGGGTCCTGAGTGTGAGCCCCACATTGGGTGTAGAGATTACTTAAATAAATAAAACTTAAGAAAATTAAAGATTACTTGATTAACTCAATTGAATATTTCATTAATACAGCAAATATGTGACAGGCGCCTCACCCTTATATTCCAAAGGGAGGGAAAAGTTAATAAATAATAAATGTAATATACTAAATGCATATATACATATAAGTTTAATATACTAATATTAAAATATTAAAAAAATAAAGAGAAGGGTACGGAGGATTAACAATAGTAAGAGAGCTGATTTGTGCAGTTTATACAGGGTAGTAAGTCACTGGGAATACAATATTATGAAAAGAGTTAAAGAAAATTGGTCTGCATCTGATAGGAAAGAGTATGCCAAGCAAAGGAAAAATCCTTTGCAATAGCCTAAGGCAGGTATATACTTGGTACATTCATGGATTGACAAAGTGGATGGTGTGGCTGGAGGAAAATGAAGGAAGGGAGAATGGAAGTGAAGTCAGAGAGATACCAGGGGGCCAAAAAGTAAAAGGAATTATAAGACATTTTAAGGACTTTCCTTTTAAGCTGAGTCAAATGGGAATCTTTTAAGAATTTTAATAAGAAAATTATCATAGCCTGAAATATGTCTTTAAAGTATTTCTGTAGTTGGAATGTAGGGGATAGACTTTCAATAAACCAAGGATAGAATTAAGAAAACATATTGGTTGGCTACTGCTATAATCTGAGGGAGAGGATGGAAACTCAGACCAGACTTAACAACAGCTGAGATGATGAGAAATGGTAAGATTCTGAATCTGGTTTGATTGCAGAGCTAGAAAGACTTCTTGCTGGAATATATATCGTATGTGAAATAAAGGAAAATTAAAGATATCTCATAAGTTTTTGCCTTAGTAATTTGTTGAAAGCAGTTGTTACCAAGAGGAAGGCCGTAGGTAGAGAAGGTATGGGGTGAATATTAAGAGATCAGTTTTGATCATGCAGACCTTGAGATGTTTGTAGTTACTCAAGAGAATGACTTAAGAGCTTAAAACCGTTGCCTGAGCTAAAGATGTAAATGATACAAAGGTGTGATTTTAATCAAAATATAGATGTTGTTTCAAGCTATGAGACTGGCAGCACTCCAAAGAGAGGGCATCATGCCAAAGAAAGGCACCAAACACTGAGCAACCCAAAGCTCATATCTGGGAGAAGGAGCCAGAAAAAGAATGATATGTAATGATAGAAAGATGTGATCTAGGGTATGATCATAAGAATGGATAGTTAAGATTATCGGAGGAGAAGAGTTCAAGGACTTGAGCCAAGATGTTGAAAATATCAGCCACGTAATTACTAAAATTTCCAAATATTAAAATGTGCTTATTGTTGGAGAAAATCATAAAGAGGAGTTAAACTTACAAAGAAATTAGGGGGAGTATGTTAAAGGATTTCTTGATAGACTACTAACGAGCATATATACATATATAAATAGATATAATAAATATAAACATATAGAAATATATGTATTTATAAACATATATGTATTTATATAAATATATGTAATATATTTATATATGTATATTTATAAATATATGTATATTTATATAAATATATGTATTTATAAACATAAAATAAACATATATAAATATAATGAATATAAACATAAATAAATATAAACATATATAAATAGACCAAATAACAATCAAGCCTGAGAGGGCTTCAATCTTTTCTTAAGAACATAATAGTCCAAAAAGACTACTACTTATTGCTGATTCAGCTCACAGTACCAGTCCTCTTCAAGCAGCAGCACAATCACCAGCAAACATTTTATGGGCACCTGGGAGGGACTGGAGGGAGTCGAAGAGCAATGAGCCACAACCTTGCCCTCAAGGAGCTTACAGTGTAGCTGGAGAGAAATGAAACATCCAGAACAGACACAAAGTCCACACATCTATCATAACAAATGCAATTACTGGCATGAGTTATCACATATTTTAACAAATGAGTGTTGGAATATCTTAGCAAATATACACTACATCAAGTTTCAACCTAACATATCCACAAAAAAATTTTTTTTTTATTTATTTTTTTTTTTGGTTCACCCATGGTTCAACTCAACTGAATTAAAGAGGAAAACATAATTCCAAGCCAAAGGTACCATAGTGTTTGCTGTCCCCAATGACACAATCTGATGACATGTATTTCAAAACTGAGGGTTTAAAGGAGGAAAAAGGGAGAATGGCTTGAAATCAATAGTGAGGAACAAAGAAAATGCCTACTACTCTCCAGTCCCAGAAGTTTGAGAACTCGGGGAGGAAAAAATAAATAAATAAAGTCACTACTTGAAAGGGCTTCTGGTGATACAGTGTCTTCAGGTGAGCTACAGTTTTCTGTTGGAATGAGAATGTAAAGGGACCATTCAGAAAAGAGGCTGATGATACAAGTGATTTTGCTGATGATGGACTGTGAATGGACTTAAAAGAGAGTAAAGTAAGAGTGGGGAGGACATTTGGGCATGTGTAGAGTAAAATGTTATTTGTTGTTTAAATAAAAATCAGATTTAACCAGATGCACTTGTATCTTATCTGGTAACCCTATATATACGCCACAGAAATGCAAGGAGACAAGGAGACATGTACAAAAGACATGTACAAGACAAGGAGACATGTACAAGAATGTTTCTGGCAATATTAGTAATAATAATAATTAAAACCTGGAAATAGCCCAATATCTATCAACAGTAGAATTTAAAAGGTACTAAATGATATTTAGTGGCTGCACAGAGCTCTCTGGATTTTAGAGTATAGTAGTTAAAAAATGATCTGGAAATTTGGGGCTTTCTCATTGTGAATAACAAAAACGTAGAAAAGGTAGAATGAATGTAGTTATAGTAGATTTAAGATAGATAGTGGGTGAAAAAGTCAAGGTGTCATTAGAGCCAAGGAGTTTGGGAAAGCTGTGATTTAATTCCACAGTGAGAGCCTCTATGGCATCTGATAGTAGTGATAAAGCCTAGAGGAAGTATGTCTTATGTCTATGAATTTACCCTAATATATGTTAAGGGAGAAGTGAGTCTACCACCTGGTTCCTGGCCCTAACTGGGCATTTTAGATGGGTCCAGACTCTCGCAGATCCACTTGTTAAATTAAAGGCTCACACTTCCTCTTTATCTCTACAGAATTAGATGGAAGTCTCAAATACAGCATGGACTTTAGGCCTCAGTCAAAAGTTAACTCTTGACCTATGTTGAAAGGAGACTGAACTTACTATTAAAATGTTTTTACCTTTGACTACTTCTAATGAGTTTGAAGACATCTGGGAAGTTCTTTAGCAGGTAATCCTTCATACTGGAAATAGTGATTTTTATGATCCCCTTACTTTTTGCAACAGTAGGAAGGGCTTAAATCCTCATGCTTCTTCCTTTCTCTGGGTAACTAAGAATTACATAGTCTCACATATTAATCACACCTCCTAACTTCAGGAGGGAACTATGTACAGTTACCACCTGCAGAACTGTAGAAGTATTTCTTTCAGTTAAGTATTTCATTTAGTCTGGATGATTTCTTTTTTTTTTCTTTTTTTTTTTTTTAAGTTTAGTCTCACTTAAGGAACTGAAAATTACCCAAATTATTTTATATTTAAATTCAGTTAAGAGGGGAAGTGAATCAGGTTGTTCCATGCCTAGTGGAGATATTTCTTTGACTTGAGTCAATTATTGGTCATGATATGTAGTCAGAAAAATCTTAACCAATTAAAATTAACAATTTTAAGATCCAAGAATCCCCAAGAGTAATCTAAAAACATACTAAATTTATATATATTTTTAGGTTATGTCATCAAGATGACCCACCATTTGCTAAACTGACATTTTAAACAATTGTACTCTAAACTTTTTCTTTTACTTAGTCTCAAAACATCATATGGCCAAAGCATTTGCTTTTTGAGAGTAAAACTTTATTTCTTATTGCTATGGTCATTTTAACATTATAATGATCTCTTTGAATATTTCAAGTATACAATTTTTTAAACTACCTTAAATGTCATTAAAAATGTTATTAATTCATTTAGTCATTCCATGGTATATTCAATAGTTAGCACTTTCTTTATATCAAACTTTGATATATTAGGGATAGGAGGAGTATGTCTGTTCTCATGAACCTCACAATCAAAGGAGGTGAAACAGATGATAAAGAAAGCAGAAGAGGAGTCAAAGAGTTCAGGAAGAAGAGTGGTAACTTGTAAGTTCATTTGTATTTTTAGGATGTTTTAAAATTTATTTGAGAGAGAGAGAAAAAAAGACTGGGGGGCAGAGGGAGAAGCAGACTACCTGCTGAGCAGGGATCTGGGGCTCAATCCTACGACCCAGAGATCATGACCTTAGCTAAAGGCAGATGCTTAACCAACTGAGCCACTCAGGCACCCCTGTAGGTTCATTTAGATGGTAAATGAAAACTTAATGAAAGAGATGACATTTGGGGAGGGAAATGGATGGAGTTCAGGCAACCAGATATTTGGAAATCTGGGAGGAAAAAACAAATGTAAAAATCCCAAAATGGAGACATTCTGATATGGGTGAGGAAAGCACAGGGGTAGCTGAAGCAACATAATAAAGGAGAAGAGTAGAAGGAAATGGGTCTGAAAGGTAAGCTATTTGATATTGATGCAATTGATTTGATGCAATTTACAATTTGAATGGTTTGAACACAGGATGACAGGATAAGATTTATAGAAGATAGGATTACAGAAGAGCTCTATTTAGCTGTATTCAATAAACTCTAAGGGACAAGAGTAAAAATAGACATAATAATAAAGTCTGGAGATAACAGTAATCTGGAGTACTGATAGAGCAATGCAGAGAGACAGTGGCAAGTTGTAGAAGGAAAAATACTTCCTGATTAATTGAATGGTCTAAAAGAAAGATAAATATCAAAGATGGCTCCAATATATCTTACTTGTGTGACCAAATGGAAGAGGTTGGTAATAACAGATGAGAAATGCTCTTGATGGAGCAAGTTTGAAGAAAAAATATTTGGAGTTCAGTTTTGGATATTTTAAGCTTAAATGGCTTATTGGGCATCCAAGTGGAAGTGTTAAATATAGAATTAGATTTATAGTTCAAAGTTCATGGGAAAAGTCTAGGCTGAAGACAAACATTTGGGAGTTGTAACTTTGAGATGATCTTTGAAGTCTCATGATAAACTCCTTGGAGGGAGTATATGTAAAGGACAGCATTAGTCCAAAGAGATGTTTTGTTTACAGAAGCAGACTTTTCTGAAAGTAAAATGAGAAAGTGCTTTTAAGAGAATTTATATAGAAAAATTCTACAAAATTTTACTATCAAAAGAGATAAACGTACAGTTTCTCCACCAATAAAAATAATTTCTATTTTTCTTGCTATTCAGCACTGCCTTGTGTTGAATGTTACATGATTTCTTCCTAGGTAAAACTGGCCTATGAACAGGTTGTTCTACAGGGTCTTTTTAATGCAATCTTAGATGGAATCTAGTAGTTATCAGCTATAAATGGAATATTGCAGTATTGTGATTTTCATTGGAGTTACGGAGTCTTAATAATATTCTATTTACTGTTGCATAAAGGCTAATAATAAATTATTTATTATTTATTATATTTTAGTGCCACTGAAAATATATACCTCTCCAGGAAATGAACAAAAAATAAGTAAAATACCCCATGCTTTCACTGAAGCATCCTGAAAAATGTTATCTAGTTCCCTGTATCTCATTTAAGCAACAGCTATTTTAGTTATTTGTTTAAATTTATACATAAGTCGTGTGATTCATATATATTAGAACAGAGTCAGCTTTTTTAATGAATATACATTCTATTTAATTAACACATTTTTAATGAAGTCATAAAAGATGCACTGATGCCAATGACATGTTGAGAACACTGTTGTTCTTTACTATTTTCAATAACACATAAATGATATTTCAAAACACTTATAATTTATTCTAAATTGATCATAGAGTATACAGCACATTTTCAAAGGGTTTGTTTTTAAAAGAAATCTCTTTATCACATAATTTGCTCTTATATTGAAGCTGATTTTATAGTATTACATGTTAAAAGTGCCATACTTTTATCTATAGACAGGTTTTGTTTATATGAGGCATTCTCATTAGTGTCTGGAAGATTAAACACTTCATAAAATATAAAAAATAAAGTACAAATATATGATATGTATATACATTCAATTATATGTATATATATTCAATTCTACTTTATCAAAAATATTGTCTTCAATTAAAAATGTTTTAGTAGGAGTTGTACATATTTTTTTTTAAATGTTTAAGAGTTTATTTGAACAAAAATGGTTTCAAATCAGGCAGAATGCAATCTAGCCGATAGAGAAGAGCTCCACAAAATGAAAGACCTTTATAAGCATAAGGGAGAGCAGGAACAAGGAAATTATCCTAGGCAAAAAAACAGGTTGGTAATTGCAAGGTTACCTTCCTTTAGGGGATGGTAGCAGTCTATCAGGCATGTTACCTAACTAGTACTGATCAGGCAATTCTTGATTGACTGGTTAAGGATTCCATTTCTCAGAAAGCCAAAATTGTAATTATGTATCACTTTTGTGCTATGGGACTCAGTACCGGTGACTCTATTTTGGGCAGGCCTGTTTCCTTGTTTTCAACAATTTCCCTCTTTCTATCAGATTCTCAGCCTACCTGAGAGATGTCTCCAAAATTTAAGGCATTTGTGCCACTCGCTGCTAAACTCGGGTTCTTAGAGTTTTTGTGGAATCTCTGTATGATATTCACAGGTTATAGCTTCAGGTTCACATTTTTTTTTTATTACTAAGTTTTTAATTTTAATTCCAAAATAGTTAACATATAGTGTTATATCAGTTTCTGGCATACAATATAGTGATTCAACAATTCCATACGTTACTCCGTGCTCATCATGGTAAGTGGACTCTTAATTCCCTTTACCTATTTCACCCATCCTCCCACCCACCTCCCTTCTGGTAACCATCAGTTTGTTCTCTATAGTTGAGTCTGTTTCTTGTTTGTCTCTCTTTTTTTTTTTTTTTCCTTTGCTCATTTCTAGGTTCACATTCTTTAAGTTGGTCGTTTTCTTTGCTCCTTTTCCAACATTCTTTTCTTCAGGGGATCATCTGCTTTGTGAGAGATGCCTGGTAAGGCTGCTGGGAACCCTTGTAAGCAAAGTATCAGGTAGTTTTTCCAAAGGGCTTTATTGGCTCCATAATGTCAACTTTCGTTCCTTAAAGTCCTTAAAGCTGTGGTCATATCTGAGTCTCAAACGGCATTCCAGCCAAGGCGTTGGCAATATAACCAGTGTTTCCAGTTGTGTCCTTTGTTTACAAAGGTATACTTCACCAAATTGCTGCTAGTCATAGGTAGCTTAAGAGAACAGTTATCCTTAAATCAATTTTGCACCGAAGCTCAGGGTCCAAATGTGAAGACTCACAGTCCCTGTTTGGGCGCCATATGATGAAGATCTAGAACCTAGGTGAGGTTCGGTGGGCTGAGGTCCGGAGCCGATGACCAAGAAAGAATTCTTGAGGCATCTTTGGTGCAAAATGGTGGTTTATTGAAGCACAGGGAAAGGACCCGTGGGCAGGAAGGGCTGCTCGGAGTTGTACATATTTTTACATGAAAAATTTCCAGTTTGTTTTTATAAGATTTATTTTTTGGAATGTGATACTTATATTGAATTCTAGGTAAACAAAGGTAGTATTTTAATATATGAATGTTTTTGTTTTTAGGCAAATTAAAAAAAATACTAATTAAGTAATCTCTATACTCAATGGAGGCATGAACTCATGACCCTGAGATCAAGAGTGAGATGTTCCACTGACTGAGCCAGCCATACATTAAAAATTTAGAAAAAATGTTTTGAAATAGTATTTTACAATCTATTTTTCTTTATTAGATAATAAAGAGGCTTTTAGATTTTTCTTTCCCTAATCACCATCCCCACCCATGTTTGTGTTGTCCAGTAGAGTTGAACTTGGGAGGGTCAAATTATTTAATACATACCACTAATACTAATACAAACTATTATAGTATCTAGGAAGTTTTCAACCCCAAGAACCAAAATTCATCCCTTTGGGGATGATATCATGCTCACTGGTACTGCACAACTTAAATCAAATTAGTGTGAGACAATTTGAAGACTTAAATGACCAAATGAGTGAGGTAGGCAATATAATACAAAATATTTTCCAAATGTATTTGAATACAAATTCTGTTTTTTTCAGATTTCAAGGGAATAGTGTTACAATACAAAAATTTCTGGAAGCAAAGAACCTATAGCCCTTTAAGACCTATGCAATTCTTAAGTTCTTTGATACTTCATTCACATGTGTACTCAAGTCATGTCATCTCGTTTAAATCACTGACCTAGAATTGTGCTTGATCTGTTTTCCTCTACTTTTTCCCTACCTGTAAGGAGAAGGTAATTGAAGTCTGAGAAAAATCTATAAATAATGAGCCATGACTGAGTGAGATTAGCCAAGTATGTTTTTTAAATCATCTTATTTGCAAGGTTTTCTCTCTCTGAGAGATTTGTTTTCTCTTACTTGAAATGTAGTGAAACTTAAAAAAAAAATCCAGCTTTTCTAGCAAATTTTTTAGCAAAGTATTTTAATAAAAAACTATCAAGTAATCAAAATTCAGAGAAAGTGAAATGTTATTCTAAATCTAAATGTCAGAAATTAAATCAAATATTTAATATTTATTCTTAACCAAAACTGGTTCCGAATATTCTCAAACTATATTTTTTTAAACTCATTTAGGAAAACCTTTTTAATAGAATGAGATATGATTACCATATTACTACCATGGCCTCTATTTCACAAAATGTCATTCACCAATCATTGTGTGTATAAAGAAAAAAATCTAATTCAATTTTTTTAGTAAAATAAGTTATATCAATGAAATGAAAGACAACCCCAGATAATGCAAAGATCAGAAATATATGTAATAGCTATATGAAATTTTTGATGAAAAGTGATAGTTGCTTTTTATTTTCTTTGATCAAATTTTCTCTCACTTTTAAAATTTAAATTTACTCATGATGATCTGTTAGTATTAAATTGCTTGAAAGCAACTAAAGAACAATGATTTCACATGATAAATATCTATTTCTAGGCCACATAAAACAAAAATATATGTAGGCAATTCAGAACTTGTAGAGCAATTTTACAAAGTTTTAAGGGATTCAGGTTACTTCCTTTTTACTATCCTCCCTTCTTCAGCATCTAATCCAATGTCCTGAGATTTTTTGAGAGAGCTGCAGATTTCATATACTCATTGTAGTCAGCAACAATAGGGGAAAAAAAAGTGTTTCTTCCCTCCAAAGCTACTTATTATATGTAGGGTCGCAATTTCTCCTTCCCTCCCACTGGGGAGAGGGTATGTACTTACTAAGGAATAAGGGGTAAATGTGTAATAGAGAATTAGAAATCACTACTAAATTATACAATCTGATATTATCTATATTTATTATACAATAAAATTTCTATGGAACAACTTTACATTCAATTTTTCCTATTTCTTAAGAATTAGGTATTATTTACCTGGTTATTTTATTTCCATTTCACTGATTGTTACTTCCTAATATATGTTAGTTTATTAATCATACATAGTTACCAGGATTTTTTGAGTTTTACTTATGGCGTTGCTCACATCATTGTGTTTCCAATGTATTCTTGGAAATAAGAACACAATACATTCACTGAGGAACCACCACCAATACTCTGCAGAAACTCATATACTTATATTCCAGAAACTTTAACAGTCCAATAAAGCATAGAATATTGCCTTCAGTTCAGTTTTGTTTACCTTGCTAAACTGGCACATTCAACTTCATGTGCAATCAAAAAGTTATTGAACATGCAGTCTTCCATTGTTTCACAGGAAACATAATGTTGACAAAACTATTAAAGTTGTATTAGATAAAGGAATTCTATAATATTAAGGATGGATTATCTTTTTTTCTAATATAATCTCTGTCTCTCAATATTATACTTCAGCAAACATACTAAGAATGGTGAATGATATCAGGTAGAAAGCAAAGTAAATTTCAAATTTTTAAACATAATTTCTGTAGTTGAAGAACACATCATAAATTAAAATGTATTTTGGTATTCTTTTCCATTTCCTAACTTAACATAAGAGATTCAATCTTTTTTAAAAGTTTCAAACACATATCATCAGCAAAAAAATATTTAGTATATCAATGAACTAGAATGTGGAATGGGAGCAGGAGTTCTATGATAATGTGCTTTACACAGAAACACAAAGCACATCTGCTCATGATGTAATATTTTAAAATGCTAGTATTAACTGAAGTAATATATGTTGGACTGTATCATTGATTGGTCCTTTTAAGAAATTTTAGGAAAAGACATCATGTATGTTATTATAACTTTATAGGAGTTGCAAAATATGAGTTTAAAAGTTAACTTAGGGTTTTAATGAAATTTAAATATATTAGAAACTTTGCTGAATAAAAATAATATAACAAAAATCTACTTTATACATGATATTATTTAAAGAAGCCACAAATATAATATGCTCAACTTCTTTACATAAAAAACTACAAAGAACTATCAAAGAAAAGCTATACAAGTGGATAAAAGGTCAATATTAAATAGATATCATTTATCTCCATACCGCTTAATTGATTCCGTTTAATCTCAAATTTAATTCCAGCACATTTTTGGCAAACTGAATTAATCATGCATATGAAAAACCAATGGGTCAAGTATATTCAAGAAAAACTGAAGTAAAAAAATGAATCCGTAGGCCTCAAAGTATCATATATCTAGTTTAATCATAAAACCACAGTAACTGAGATAGTATTATATTGGCTCCTTACCATCTCATGTATATTTTTAAAGTACACAACACACACACACACACACACTCTATTACCTGCCACAGATCCTGCAATTGAAGAGGTTCCTGCCAATCATGGAACCCACCCCAAACTTCAAATCTCATTATCTTGGGGACACCCTCATTAAACAAAACATATCAACATGTATCTCCTCCTCTTCTATATACCTGATGAATTCCTATGAATAGGTCAAGACTCCCACATAAAAGCTTGGATAAGGATAATCACCAGGGTGCACTTAACTTCTCTTTGAGACTCTGAAACATACTATCCATTAGTATAACCTTGAGACAAATGAAGATCATACAATATATAAAGCTTTGTCCATTCTAGTTACTTATTTATCCTAAGATTCTCTTCCAGCTGCAAGAATAAAATAAATTAATACAGTAAAGTGTCCCAATACATTCATATTCCTCTGACTGGCAGAAGCATATGCTCATATAATTCCACAGCT
The DNA here is from genome assembly GCF_002288905.1 of Enhydra lutris kenyoni. NCBI lineage: Eukaryota > Metazoa > Chordata > Mammalia > Carnivora > Mustelidae > Enhydra > Enhydra lutris. The sequence goes on from NW_019154087.1 coordinate 15,733,180, forward strand.
GATAAGATAAAATTGAATGGGTTATTGACTTCAAACCCCTTATTTCACACACGAAGAAACAAAGCCTTGGAGAAGTTTAAAAACTTCTCCAGAGCACACAAGAAGTTAGTTCCAGAAACCTTCTCTCAATGAAATGCCTTTCTTATATTAATGCATTCATTTATGTTTATAGCCTATTGTTAATAATTTATTCAAAACAACTGGATGGAGTAGAACAGGATGTGAGGGTGATCTGCCTACAACATCTGTCACCCCACTGATTGTCAGAGTTGATTCCATTGCTCTGGTTGACTAGGCAGGTGTCCCTGTCCTCCATCACTGTTCCATGTGTTTCCTTCTGGAAGCTGTGTGCTCTAAGAGGATGACCATCCCCACTAGAGGAGTACCATTCTTGGGTCAAAGGTTTAATTTAGAATAGATAAATAGATAGATTAGATAGACAGACAGGAATTTTTCACTTCTGTTCAATCTGTGTCAATGGCATTAACATTTCAGGAACATTCAAGTAGTACCTGGAAACACTGTGAAACCGAGCTTGGTTATCATGTAGTCACACTTCTGGTTTTAATTTTTAGGAAAGATGAAATATACTGAGTGTAATATACGTGAATCAATGTTAAAGAGGGCAAAGAGTCAATAATATTTTGTGGGGCTTGTATATTAAATTATAAATGGAAAAGTTTTAGATAAGGTATATTATCTAGAGCTATTTCATAGTTATCTTGAAAAGGAATTTGCCACTCAACTATATTCAGTTAAGTGACTAATTTTCTATTAAAGTTTTCCTTGTTCAACCTTGGTACTCAAAAACTTTTTTTTTGCTTTTTCAGAAAACAACAACAAAAATATTTTGATGTATAACTTTTATATTTCAGAGTTTTGAGCTAAAAAGCCCATTTTAATATTGACTAACATTCAACAACACCTAACTCAAATTAAAAAAAAGAGAGAAAAATTATTACTACATAATACGGAAGTACAGAATACTTAAATGAGGTTAAGAGCCATTTTGATATTAAATCTGAACATGACAAAAACAGTATTTCAGATTAAATATGAAAATGATCTGAGTTAATACATATAGAAACGTTCAAATTTTCCTGTACATATGAAGCATTAATAATGATATTAATTAACCTGAGTTAAGAATTGGGTTAAATGGGGGCATCTGGGTGGCTCAGTGGATTAAAGCCTCTGCCTTCGGCTCAGGTCATGATCCCAGGGTCCTGGGATCGAGCCCCGCATCAGGCTCTCTGATGAGCAGGGAGCCTGCTCCCTCCTCTCTCTCTCTGCCTGCTTCTCTGCCTACTTGTGATCTCTGTCAAATAAATAAATAAAATCTTTAAAAAAAAAAAAAGAATTGGGTTAAATGTTGGGGCACCTGGGTGGCTCAGTGGGTTAAAGCCTCTGCCTTCAGCTCAGGTCATGATCCCAAGGTCCTGGGATCAAGCCCCACATTGGGCTCTCTGCTTGGCAGGGAGCCTGCTTCAACCCCAACCCCCCTGCCTGCCTCTATGCCTACTTGTGATCTCTGTCTGTCAAATAAATAAATAAAATCTTTAAAAAAAAAAAAGATTGGGTTAAATGTTTTAGAAGTACTCTTAAGTTAGTGTGATTAGGTACATTTTCTTTCCAAATGTAAAGACTTAAATGACTAAACAACTTGGCAATTTTCACAGAGATAAGAATCAGTAGAAATGTTGTACAGTGATTGAAATCCTGGTTGTTTAGCTCCAGAGCCCCATGTTTTAACTAATGTGCAATGTTACATATTTGTACAATATATACAAATAAATTTAAGCATTTATTTCTCCTCTTTTTATAATCTAATAACCACATCTAATTATATAAATCTTAGTAACACATTATTTAGAAAATATTGACTAAAAAACAACAATGTACTGAAATTATTTGATCAATTTGGAAATACCATAAGTCAAAACTAGATAAATGACAGATACATAGATAGATGCATCTAGATGCATTGATAGTTGAGTTCTACTTTGAATCATTAGACCAAATGTTCTGGATGATGCTTCCTAAAAAAAAAAAAAAAAGAAAGAAAGGAAATTTAGGTATATATAAAAAAGTCAAAACCTTAAACCACAAAGAGAGAGAAAGAGAAAGTGAGAGAGGAAGGAAGGAAAGGAGATTGTGAAATATCTGAAATATCACCTGAGAGGAATTAGATTAATAATAATAATAGAGGGGCACCTGGGTGGCTCAGTGGGTTAAAGCCTCTGCCTTGGGCTCAGGTCATGATCTCAGGGTCCTGGGATAGAACCCTGCATCAGGATCTCTGCTCAGCAGGGAGCCTGCTTCCCTTCTCTCTCTCTGCCTGCCTCTCTGCCTACTTGTGATCTCTCTCTGTCAAATAAATAAATAAAATCTTTAAAAAATAGTAATAATAGATAATAATAGATTAATATAATTATATTAATAATAATTAGATTAATAAAATATAGATTAATACATATTTTGAAAAACCTCATTTACTATTCAACACATTATTTCTCTTTTAGAAATTTTCTTATGGAGAATTGAGCATCTTCCTGCCCTTCTTTTCCATATTAAATATATATGTTTCGTAATCTGATAATTTTATATTTTCCATGGTATCCTCTAGAATCTTGTAATAAGTACATTCTAATGAGATTCTGTAATTTCTTAACAAAACTAAATATGAAGAAAATGAATGAACTCTAGGGAAAATAACTGGCAAAAAATATTTTAAAGCCATATGTAGGGAATTGGGAATACACAGTATTCCAAATTTTCAAAGGAATAAAGGCTTCCTTTTCAAATTTAGAAAACCGGTGTATTTGAAGATGTGTACTACTACTACTATGGCTAATGACAATAATGATAAGAGTTAATAAAAAGTTAAAAATTGCTTGTGCTCAAATTTTCCATTTTGGTTTTCTAGAAATGGTTAAATTTGCTGTAAAATTAGCATAATGATAAGATCAGCATGATCTAAGTGTGCATTTATTGTAGTCCACAATTTTGTTTTAAAGTTCTAGCTGTAATAATGCTATATGCTAATAATTTCCAGGAAAAACAGATTACCATCATTAAATAAAATGTTCTCACCTTACTTTTTCCTCCAGAAATTATTTTTCTATTTTTATCAGAGCAATGGGTGCCAAATAAAGACAGCATAATATTAAGTTTTGTGCACTAAATGACATACTAATCAAACAGAAATAACCTGAGTAGAATGTCATGAAGGAGTCTGTAAACATTATAGTATTGGATCAAATGCAAATAATTCGAAGAACGATTAAAGGTATTAAGTCCTATATTTACTTTCTCAGAAAAAAATAACATTTTAAAATTTATTGGCAAGTTTAGTTAATAGAATTAATAGAAGAATCCTAATTTTTTAATGCCACTACTTTCCCCATTTTTTTTCTTTCTAGGTATAGTTATTGTATACTAAATATTATAATGGAATTTGAATACTGCCTCTATATAGTTCAAGACATTGTTCATATTGACCTCAGTGAAAGCAAACTCAAAGTAGAAATTTATATGATGAACAAACATAAAATCAGCAAATTTAACTTAATCATTAGAAACTTTGTTAGAATTTGTTATATTTTATACAATAATTCATGCCAGAAGGTGGCACCAAAAGACTCAACTTCAAAATCCCTTTATTAATAAATTCCTAAGATTTTTCTATATTTGGATGTCTAAGTGTGGGGGAAATCGCAATGCAAATGTGGATGAAAAATATAAAAGTAATCATACATTTTAAGATTATGTATAATGCTGAAACAAATAGTCTATTTTTGACTTCAGATATGGCACTGCAGAAATCTAACAGTGTATGTTCATTTCTACAAATTTGTATGTATTTCTGATCTCTTTGAAAATAGTTACTTGTATATTGTCAAATGGTACTCCACATGCCAAAGGGGAGTATCATGTCTTCTTATCAATGAAGTATCTTTCATGCCTTGTGATTTAATTTTATTATGAAACTTTGGTCATTCCTTTTAGTTTTATCACTTTAAAGACATACCCGATGCTACATTAAGTGAAAATAATTTCCAAGCTCCACCAACATTATCAGTAATATATCATTCCTTTTCATTTGCTTTTTCTTTTAGGAGGCAGTTAAGGTCAGTGATCAGGTACTCAAGAGCAAGTGTCAGAATATATGTTTGAATTCTTATTCAGCCATTTAGTAGCTTTGTGATCTTGAGGAAATTAAATTTCTTTGACACCTCTCTCTTCTCTCTCTCATTTCTTAAGCTTACTTTTCGCTAGCATTACAATGGAACCTGAAAAAAATGTACACTTAAAGTGCTTACAGAGTTCTCCGGACCTTGTAAGCTTTCAATGAATTGTAGGTGTCTTATTTCAAATAGAAGTGTTCCCTTCTGAAAGTTATCTCCAAAGAAGCTTTAATCTTAAATCCCCCCCCCAAATGAAACTTCTTGATTAGAAACCATACAAGCAAACATTATCCGATTAGCTTCTCAGCAGAGAAAACTACATTGATTTTTAACCTTTTCCCCAAATTGCCACAAATATAAGCACGTATTTTAACTCACCACTACAAAGAACTTTCTTCTTAAGATTTTATTTATTTATTTGTTTGACAGAGAGAGAGAGTGAGAGAGGGAACACAAAAAGGGAAAGTGGCAGAGGGAGAAGCAGGCTTCCTGCTGGGCAAGGAGCCCCATGTCTGCTTGATCCCAGGACATGACCTGAGCAGAAGGCAGTTGCTTAAAGACAGCGCCACCCAGGTGCTCCTACAAAGAACTTTTTTTTTTAAACATTCATGCTTGAGCACTTAACCTCTCTATAAAACGGACAAACAGGAAAAGTATGGAAGAAATAAAATTTAAGCAGTGACAATGTTTATGAAATCGAAAATGATGTTAATTTAGGCAGAGAAGGAAAATTTAGTAAGCCTTTTTAAAAAATATTTTATTTATTTATTTGACAGAGAGAGAGAGATCACAAGTAGGCAGAAAGGTGAGCAGAGAGAGTAGGAAGCAGGCCCCATGCTGAGCAGAGACCCCGATGTGGGGCTCGATTCCAGGACTTGGGATCATGACCTAAGCTGAAGGCAGAGGCTTTAACCCACTGAGCCACCCAGGTGCCCCTTAGTAAGCCATTTTTTTTAAAAGATTTTATTTATTTATTTATTTGACAGAGAGAGATCACAAGTAGACAGAGAGGCAGGCAGAGAGAGAGAGGGAAGCAGGCTCCCTGCTGAGCAGAAAGCCCGATGCGGGACTAGATCCCAGGACCCTGAGATCATGACCTGAGCCGAAGGCAGCGGCTTAACCCACTGAGCCACCCAGGAACCGCCTCTCAGTAAGCCATTTTTAATAATGAATTTCATTTTAAGATAAGTAATGTTTTTACTGAATTTTACATATATTTTTAACTGATGTGTGCCTGTTACAAATATATATAGCACCTTTATCTTTGGAGTATGAACATCAAAAATCGAAACTAAGAAACTCTAATACATTAGATAAATAGATTGTAGGGAGATACAAAACTCTATTCCACTTTGCTTGTAAAGTCATAGTTGCTTTATAAAATGAAAAGAACAAGTGTGCACTATTTACAAAACATACTTGCAAAACAAAGGCCTATTGAAGTAGCTAAAACTTTTTTTAAGGAAGATTCTAATCTTCTAGTCTGTTAGTCTCAAAAGGACACAACTGTCCATTTTGTCTCCATAAAAAGAGATCTCAATAATAATAAATGTATAGAGAAGAGACAGGAGACAAATAGACTACCACTACAAAGAACTGAAGGACTATTTCTATAGCAAGAACATGATTTATAACCATGGCATATTATTACCTCATCAACCTCTTTCTCTGTTCTAAAAACTTTTAAGTTCAACACACCTTTATTACCATGGCATAGAAAACCAAAGTTCATAGTTGATTATTACATCACTTATAAATCAAGTTTATAGTCTATTTATTTTTGCCAGTAAGACAATAGGACTTGAATTAGTGGTAGGCTAATCTCAAGAAGTATAGAGATCCACCTCAAATAAATATTCCAGGTTCAAATTGGCTTTTGAAAGCTTCTTGAAACAGTCACATTATTCTGCCATGCTTCTTGTTATTAATTACAGAAATTTGCACATGTGTACAAATAAATGTTTAGAATACACTTTCATATATGCTGTACACTTTTTTTTATATCCTTCATATGTTCCTATATAAGTCCTACTAACCAAGCCTTCCTCCATTCCTTTAAAACCACTCTATACTATAAAATGAAATTTTTTAGGATTTTATCTTAACAGTTGCCATTTCAACCTGCCATGCCTGTACCACACTTTTAAGATAGCTGGAGATGGTTTTGATAATATGTTGGGTTTTTTGTTAAAAGTTAAACTTCTTTGACTTTTCAAAATTCTTTCTGTCTTCCTTCAGCTATATAATGAACTCTAGGGATCTAATAAACAACATAGTGGCTATGCTTAATAATATTGTGTTGTATACCTGAAATTTGTTGAGGGTAGGCCATAGGTGTTCTCAACACACACACACACACACACACACACACACACACACACTACCTCTGAGAGATAATATGGTTAAGTAACTGGTTGTGGTAATCCTATACCAAAGTATACACATTCAAATGATCACATTGTACAATTTAAATATACACAATTTAGGAGAGGTAAGATGGTGGGGAAGTAGGAGGAGGCCCCTTTTCAACCTGTTCCCTAAAGTGAGCTGATTACCTACCAAAGAAATCCAATCACCCAGGAAATCAGCCTGAGATCAGAATTTTACACGTCTGGATCACTACAGGGGCAGAAGATGCCAGTGGGCAGTCTTTTTGTTTGTCTGTTTTTGTTTGTATACTTCATCAATCTTACCTTTGGGCCCATTTGGGCTGAACCTTCTCTTTTATCTTCCCTTTTTTTCTTGTATCTCTCTCTCTCTTTTTTTCTTTTTCTTTTCTTTTTTCTCTCATTTGGGTAGGGAACCCTGATTGCTCAGAAGTGTGCCAAGGTGCACCTTGACTGCACCAAGGTCGATACATCCAGCTACATCTGTTCAGACATCTCTCACCAAAATGACTAGGAGGAGGAATGCCCAACAGAAGAAAAATACAGAGGATGGGCCTTCTGCAACAGAGCTAATGTCTATCAACATAGACAATATGTCGGAAAGAGAATTCAGGCTAACAATTATCCAGGCAATAGCTAGGTTGGAGAAAGCCATGGATGAACAAACGGAATTGATTAGGGCTGAACTGAAAGCGACCAGGGATGATGTTCATGTTAGGGCAGAGCTGAAAGCTACCAGGGAAGAGGTTCACAATGCTCTCAATGAGTTCCAATCTAATCTAAATTCTCTAAAAGCTAGGGTAACTGAGCCAGAAGATAGAATTAGTGATCTGGAGGACAAACAAATAGAGAGAAAGGATCAGGAGGAAGCCTGGAACAAACAGCTTAAAAGCCACAAAAACAGAATCAGGGAAATAAATGATGCCATGAAACGTTCCAACGTCAGAATTATTGGCATCCCTGAAAGGGAGGAGAAAGAAAGAAGTCTAGAAGATATAGTGGAACAAGTTCTTCATGAAAATTTTCCCAATCTCACGAATGGAAGCAGCGTTCATGTACTAGAGGCCGAACGGTCTCCACCCAAGATTATAGATTCCAGAAAAACATCAAGGCACCTGATAGTCAAATTGAGGAATCATAATTGTAGATATAATCTCTTGAAAGCCGCTAGGACAAAGAGGCTCCTTACTTACAGAGGAAAGCACATCAGAATAACGTCAGACTGTCCACAGAGACCTAGCAAGCCAAAAAGTGTTGGAAAGATATATTCAGGACACTAAATGAGAAGAACATGCAGCCAAGAATACTTTATCCAGCAAGACTGACATTCAAAATGGATGGAGAGATAAAGAGTTTCCAAGACCGGCAAGGCTTAAAAGACTATGCAACCACCAAGCCGACATTGCAGGAAATATTAAGGGGGGTACTATAAAACAGGAAAAATCCTAAGAATAGCACTGAGCAGAAACATAGAGACAATCTACAGAAAAAAAAAGACTTTAAAGGTAACACGATGTCAATAAAAACGTATCTATCAATAATCACTCTCAATGTGAATGGCCTAAATGTGCCCATAAAATGGCACAGGGTCGCAGATTGGATAAAACGACAGGACCCATCCATATGTTGTCCACAAGAGACCCATTTTGAACCTAAAGATACACCCAGACTGAAAGTGAAGGGATGGAGAAGCATCTTTCATGCCAATGGACCTCAAAAGAAGGCCGGGGTAGCGATTCTCATATCAGATAAATTAGATTTTAAACTAAAGACTGTAGTCAGAGATACAGAAGGACACTACATAATTCTTAAAGGGACTATCCACCAAGTTGATCTACAGTTGTAAATATTTATGCCCCCCAATATGGGAGCAGCCAATTACATAAGAAAACTGTTAATCAATCAAGATAAAGAGTCATATTGATATGAATACATTAATAGTAGGAGATCTTAACATGCCTTTCTCAGAAATAGACAGATCATTGAAGCAGAAAATCAATAAAGAAACAAGAGCATTGAATGACACATTGGACCAGATGGACCTCATAGATATATACAGAACAATTCCACCCTAAAACAACAGAATACTCATTATTTTCAAGTGCACATGGAACCTTCTCCAGAATAGACCACATACTGGGTCACAAATCAGGACTCAACTGATACCAAAAGACTGAGATTATTCCCTGCACATTATCAGATCACAATGCTTTGAAACTGGAGCTCAATCACAAGGAAAAGTTCGGAAGGAACTCAAACACCTGGAAGCTAAAGACCACCTTGCTTAAGAATGCTTGGATCAACCAGGAGATCAAAGAAGAACCTAAACAATTCATGGAAACCAAAGAGAATGAAGACACTTTGGCCCCAAACCTATGGGATACAGCAAAGGCAGTCCTAAGGGGGAAATACATAGCCATCCAAGCCTCCCTCAAAAAAATTGAAAAATCCAGAATACATCAGCTATCTCTACACCTTAAAGAACTGGAGAATCAACAACAAATCAAACCAACTCCACACATAAGAAGGGAAATAATCAAGATTAGAGCAGAGATCAATGAGGTAGAAACTAGAGATACAGTAGAACGTATCAATGAAACTAGAAGCTGGTTTTTTGAAAGAATCAATAAGATCGATAAACCATTGGCCACACTAATCCAAAAGAAAAGAGAGAAAGCCCAAATTAATAAAATTATGAATGAAAGGGGAGAGATCACAACACCAAGGAAGTAGAAACAATCATCAGAAGTTATTATCAACAGTTATATGCCAATAAGCTAAGCAACCTAGATGAAATGGATGCATTCCTGGAAAACTATAAACTCCCAAAATTGAACCAGGAAGAAATTGACAACCTGAATAGACCGATATCTAGTAACGAGATTGAAGCAGTGATCAAAAACCTCCCAAAAAATGAGAGCCCAGGACCTGATGGATTCCCTGGGGAATTCTACCAAACTTTCAAAGAAGAAATAACACCTATTCTCCTGAAGCTGTTTCAAAAAATTGAAGCAGATGGAAAACTTCCAGACTCTTTCTATGAAACCAGCATTACCCTGATCCCCAAACCAGGCAAAGACCCTACCAAAAAGGAGAATTTCAGACCAATATCCCTGATGAATATGGATACTAAGATTCTCAACAAGAACCTAGCAAACAGGATCCAACAGCACATTAAAAAGATTATCCACCATGACCAGGTGGGATTCATCCCTGGGTTACAAGGATGGTTCAACATTCGCAAATCAATCAATGTGATAGAACAAATCAATAAGAGAAGAGAGAAGAACCACATGGTCCTCTCAATTGATGCAGAAAAAGCATTTTACAAATCCAGCATCCGTTCCTGATTAAAACGCTTCAAAGTATAGGGATAGAGGGAACATTCCTGAACTTCATAAAATCTATCTATGAAAGTCCCACAGCAAATATCATCCTCAATGGGAAAAAGCTTGCAGCCTTCCCGTTGAGATCAGGAACACGACAAGGATGCCCACTCTCACCACTCTTGTTCAACATAGTATTAGAAGTCGAGCAACAACAATCAGACAACAAAGAGAAATAAAAGGTATCCAAATTGGCAATGAAGAAGTCAAACTCTCTCTTCACAGATGACATGATTCTTTATATGGAAAATCCAAAAGACTCCACCCCCAAACTACTAGAACTCATATAGCAATTCAGTAACATGGCAGGATACAAAGTCAATGTACAGAAATCAGTGGCTTTCTTATACACTAACAATGAAAACACAGAAAGGGAAATTAGAGAATCGATTCCATTTACTATAGCACCAAGAACCATAAGATACCTGGGAATAAACCTAACCAAAGAGGTAAAGGAACTATACTTGAGGAACTACAGAACACTCATGAAAGAAATTGAAGCACCAAGACAGCATGGTACTGGCATAAAAACAGACACATAGACCAGTGGAACAGAGTAGAGAACCCAGATATGGACCCTCAACTCTATGGTCAAATAATCTTTGACAAAGCAGGAAAAAATGTACAGTGGAAAAAAGACAGTCTCTTCAATAAATGGTGCTGAGAAAATGGGACAGCTATATGTAGAAGAATGAAACTCGACCATTCTCTTACACGATACACAAAGATAAACTCGAAATGGATAAAAGACCTCAACGTGAGACAGGAATCCATCAGAATCCTAGAGGAGAACATAGGCAGTAACCTCTTCGATATCAGCCACAGCAACTTCTTTCAAGATATGTCTCCAAAGGCAAAGGAAACAAAAGTGAAGATGAACTTTTGGGAGTTCATCAACATCAAAAGCTTCTGCACAGCAAAGGAAACAGTCAACAAAACAAAGAGGCAACCCAAGGAATGGGAGAAGATATTTGCAAATGACAGTGCAGAAAAAAGCCTGATATCCTGGTTCTATTAACAACTTCTCAAACTCAACACACACAAAACAGATAATCATGTCAAAAAATAGGCAGAAGATATGAACAGACACTTCTCTAATGAAGACATATAAATGGCTACCAGACACATGAAAAAATGTTCATCATCACTAGCCATCAGGGAGATTCAAATTAAAACCACATTGAGATATCACCTTACACCAGTTAGAATGGCCAAAATTAGCAAGACAGGAAACAACATGTGTTGGAGAGGATGTGGAGAAAGGGGAACCCTCTTCCACTGTTGGTGGGAATGCAAGTTGGTGCAGCCACTTTGGAGAACAGTGTGGAGATTCCTCAAGAAATTAAAAATAGAGCTTCCCTAGGACCCTGCAATTGCACTACTGGGTATTTACCCCAAAGATACAGATGTAGTGAAAAGAAGGGCCATCTGTACCCCAATGTTTATAGCAGCAGTGGCCACAGTCGCCAAACTGTGGAAAGAACCAAGATGCCCTTCAACGGACGAATGGATAAGGAAGATGTGGTCCATATACACTATGGAGTATTATGCCTCCATCAGAAAGGATGAATACCCAACTTTTGTAGCAACATGGAAGGGACTGGAAGAGATTATGCTGAGTGAAATAAGTCAAGCAGAGAGAGTCAATTATCATATGGTTTCACTTATCTGTGGAGCATAACAAATAGCATGGAGGACAAGGGGAGATGGAGAGGAGAAGGGAGTTGAGGGAAACTGGAAGGGGAGTGAACCATGAGAGACTATGGACTCTGAAAAACAGTCTGAGGGTTTTGAAGGGTAGGGTGTGGGAGGTTGGGGGAACCAGGTGGTGGGTATTGTAGAGGGCACGGATTGCATGGAGCACTGGGTGTGGTGCAAAAAACAATGAATACTGTTACACTGAAAAAAAATAATAATTAAAAAAATAAAATTAAAAATATATATACACAAAGGAAAGAGAGTTAAACTTCATTTCACAGCAAATTTTGCCTTTCTTATCTGGTAAACTTGCAGTGTTTATCTTTCATGATAGATTCTTGGGCTGCTGTTGGATGTACTTTTACTGTATTTTTGTTTTGTTTGTAATTTAACCCAAATGAAATGCCAATCATGTTAGTAAAATCTCTGGTTATCTTTAAAAATTTCCAATGGTGTAGAGATGTGATTAGTTTAAGGTAAGGCATCTAATTGATGCCAATTTGCAAATTATGTGATATAGAAATGTTTTATTCCTATTTGACAGATATAAAGTCTAAAACACAGAGGGTTTATATGACTTAAGGTCATAAAGTTAATAAGACAAAGACAATGAATTTGTGAACAGAAGTGTCTGATATCAAGGCTTATAGTCAGATATCATACTATCATATCTTGATGCAAAAGGTATTTTCATACCTTCTCTTCCAAATAAATTTGTTTTTAAGGATCTGCTTCATAGATAATATATTAGAATAGTGGTTCTTTATCCTGTTCTCCATTTAATATAGGGGTTTGAATAGCCATGAACACTTTCCATACATTGATACATGCAAAAAGGAAAGGAGGAAAACAAAAACCACATTAAATCATTTAAATTAGATACCCTAATATCCAAAAGAATTAATTATAAGTCAAACTTAGAGTCATTTTAACGATATAGATTTTTTCCCTTCCAGTAAATGTTAAAACAACTTTTTTGCTCAGCTCAAAATAATCTACTTCTGTGCTTCCTTATAAGAATTCCATAATATCAACTATTACATTTGGGTCTTTGATGTATTCTGAGTTAATTTTTGTATATGGTGAGGTAAGGTCTGACTTCACTTTTGGCATGTGACTGTTCATTGTCTTAACACCATTTGTTGAAAGGTTATTCTTTTCTCATGAATTCTCTTTGTCTCATGGCCTTAAAACACTTGTTGAAAACAACTGATCAAAAATGGATGGGTTCAGGGCGCCTGGGTGGCTCAGTGGGTTAAAGACTTTGACTTCAGCTCAGGTCATGATCCCAGGGTCCTGGGATTGAGCCCCACATCAGGCTCTCTGCTCAGCAGGGAGCCTGCTTCCTCCCCTCTCTCTGCCTGCTTCTCTGTCTACTTGTGATCTCCATCTGTCAAATAAATAAATAAAAATCTTTTAAGAAAAAATGAAGTTCTATTTAAAAAATAAAAGATGCTAGGTTCATTTCTGGACTCCCAATTCTATTCCATTGATACATGTATTTATCCTTGTATCACACTCTCTTGATAACCCTAGCTTTATAGTGAAATTTGAAATCTGGAAATGTGGTTTTTCTATTTTGTTCTTTTTCAGGATTGTTTTGACTATGTTTCATTCCATTTCCATATGAATTTTTGAACAAGCTTGTCAACTTGAGTGATTATGTTGATGCTATAGATTAGTTTGGGAAGTACTGTCATTTTAACAATGTTAAATCTTCCAATCCATAAAATTGGGATGTTTTCCATTATTTGGATCTCCTTAATTTCTTTCAATAGTCTTTCATAGTGCTCAGAATATAAATTTTATATGTCTTTTATTAAACTTATTCCTAAGAATTTTATTATTTTGGATAATCTTGTGAATGTAATTTTCTTAATGTCATTTTCAAATTGTTCACTGCCAGTATATAGAAATACAATTAACTTATGTTAATCTTGTATCTTGCAACCTTGGTAAACTCAGTTACTAGTTCTAATAGTTTTCTAGTGGATTTCTTAGGATACTCTATATACAAGATCATTTCATGTGTGAATAGAGATTCTTCTCTCCAATTTGGATACCTGTCTTTTTTTTAAATTAATTTTTATTATACTTGTCTATAAGCCCTTATGGCATTTATTAACTTTTATTAAAATTTATCTACCATTATTTTTATTTCATTTTTATATCCTATCCAGTACTATTTTAGCAAAAGTTTTATTTTTTTATTTTTTTGTTGTTTTCTTGTTTTGTTTTATACATTTTTCTCCATTTTGGTAGTTAAGCTAGAACTAGAGTGCTGATTATTATTAATTTTTTTGTTTGTGTTTCTATTTATAAATCTCACCTATGATATATCTTGCTGACAGCCAGTAAACTCTTCCTAGAACTTCTGGAGCCTCTAGATATTTATAATATTTTAAAACTTCCTATGACATACGACCAATTTATGGCCACTCTATTTAAGAATAAAAATACAGCCATTGCATTTAGCATCACCTATTCTATGTGCTTTAAAATTATTTCCAAAATGTTTTCCCATCAGGGACGCCTGGGTGGCTCAGTTGGTTAAGCAGCTGCCTTCGGCTCAGGTCATGATCCCAGCGTCCTGGGATCAAGTCCCGCATCGGGCTCCTTGCTCGGCGGGGAGCCTGCTTCTCCCTCTGCCTCTGCCTGCCACTCTGTCTGCCTGTGCTTGCTCTCTCTCTCTCTCTGACAAATAAATAAACAAAATCTTAAAAAAAAAAAATGTTTTTCCATCAAAGACCTCTAGGCATCTATGGAAATTTTTGTGTTTTTCTTTTCCTCATGTCTCATCTTGAGGGCCAACAATGGTAGATGTAATGTGATATAATTTTTAAAAATGTACCCTAAATGGAGTACAAAAGGCATACTAAGTTCAGCAAGACATTCAGCATCCCATCATTCAAAATGAATTGTTATTACATATTATGTATTTAACAATTAATTGTGAACAACTGTTATATGCTCTCTTCTTGACTTGCTGAACTCCTAAAATCAACTTTTCAAAAGCAGTAAATTCTCAAATAAATTTGTACAATGTTTTGGGAATTTTTTTAAAGCCAATTAAGTCGTTACTGACAGAAACTATTGTCTATAAAGATTTCTAATTAGTAACTATAGCACAAGTTATACTTAATAAAATGAGCGGGGTTTGGCCAAAATGAGAAGGTAGTCATTTTCCTATTCTTTTCTAAATAGTGGGTCTTCAACTAATATGAAATTTCCTCATTCTACAATAGCCTATACTAGACAAATGGACTCACATTAGGAGTACACAGTTTCACTAACAGGTATTATAATTTCAATCCATTGCTCTGATTCTCGACAAGGAATAGATTCTGAATATTACAGATCTTTTTAATCTACTGATTTTCTAAGTATTCTGATAGAATACCAATTGTGAGCTAAAAGAGTAGCCTCATATGTTTCTTAATAAATTATTCCATATTTAAGACTTCCACAGGCTACTAACTTTATTGAAATTCATTTATATGTCCCTTATCCTGGAGGATAGTTTATGACACACAGTTAGTACCAAATAAATGCAATTACTTTTTTTCTGGCATTGATGATGGTGATGATAATGATTATACCCCACTAGTGGTCTACAGGTAGTATCCAGGGTAGATAATGGTCAATCAGAGAGGGCAACATGGTTAAAGTTACATAGTTAATAGCTACAAAATAAGGATTCCAAATTAGGCTATCTGATTCCATATTATGTGACTACTGTGACAGATATTCTGACCACAATTATTTTTTATTGAGTGATTATAGAATAAATAAATAAAATCAAATATTTCTCTTTGATTTTCAAATAAGGGAATGAAATCCAGAGTGATGAAGGAAGCAATTAATTAAAAACATTCACTTTTCTAAGTATCTACTTTGCACTCAGGTTTTCTAGGATTTATAAGAGGTACAAGAGGAGAAAATATGTACACATATACATACACACAAAAGTACATATGAATGTTGACTTAGATAGTACTTGGGGGACCTGGGTGGCTCAGTTGGTTAAGTGTCTTGCCTTCTACTCAGGTTGTGATCCCAGAGTCCTGGGATCCAGCTCTAAATCAAGTTCTCTGCTCATCAGGGAGTCTGCTTCTCCCTCTCACTTTCCTTCCATCCTCTCCCCACTGGCCTCTCAAGTAAATAATAAATAAATGAAATCTTTAAAAATTAGATAGTAAGAAAAAATTAAGGTATATGAGGTAATTAAAAACATTAAATTATGGCTTTAAAATGCTAGATACTTCAGAAAGGGAAAAAATGTGTGGCCTTAACTGTAAAAGGCCTTGTGGCAAAGGAAGACAGTGGTCAATGAAATCCAAAGACTTTCAACATAATAAATAAAATCTTGAGAATGCACTGGTGAAAATGCATCTAACTAAATCTTGCCTTAGGTGTCTGAGAAATACTGGGAAATACAATTGCTTAATTATAGCAAAATCATATTATACTAGATTATGAAAGCTAGGAGAGATTATTAGATTAAAAAAATTAAGTAGTAGGGTAAAATAGTGTACATAGGAGAACAATAGGAAGAAAGCAATGATTTATAAATGTTATTATGTCAACAGACCTCAGGCTAAAATTAAAAAAAAAAAAGAATACTGAAGGTAGTAATTCATTCAACAAATATTTAAAACCAATTCCAAGAGGATAAATGGTTTAATGGGGAAAGACAATTACTTTTTCTAAGAAAATTTAAATTAAGATATTAATCAGAAGAATGCATTTTTAATTGTTTAAAAATTTTTATTATGTTCAATTAGCCAACATATCATATTATATTAGCCATCATTAATTTTTGATTTAGTGCTCAATGATTCATTAGTTGTGTATAACATCCAGTGCTCATCACAACAAGTGCCCTCCTTAATACTCATCACCCGGCTATACCATCCCGTCCACCACCCGCCGCTCTGAAACCCTTAGTTTCTTTCCCAGAGTCTGGAGTCTCTCATGGTTTGCCTCCGTCTATGATTCCTTCCCATTCAGTTTTCCCTTCCTTCCTATGGTTCTCTCTGCTATTCCTTATGTTCCTCTGTGCTATTCCTTATGTTCCACATATGGGTGAAACCATATGATAATTGTCTTTCTCTGGTTGACTTATTTCACTTAGCATAAGCCCCTCCAGTCCATGCACATTGCTGCAAATGTTAGTTATTTATACTTTCTGATGGCTAAGTAATATTCCATGCATGTTTTGACCAGCATCTGGATAACATAACCATTCTGTCAGTGTCAATAACCCCGGAATAACCCTGACAGAGACAGAAGTAGAACTCATACTAGTGAACTTGGTAAATTGTGGAATGATAACCCTGCCCAAGCCTAGTTCTTCTTAACCATATTGCTCATTTTACTAGTTCTGCAATAGAAGCTAAAGAAACATTTCTAGGAGTGGATGCTTAACAATATATAATTCTGCATAATTTAAGGATTAGAATTTAGATACGGCATGTGCATGTGACCACTGAATTTATTGAAAAGAATCTGAATACAAGGAATCTTAGAGACATTGAACGTGGTATAAAATGAAAGAATAAAAAGTTGACTCACAGAACATAATCATACAGCAAAGTGTTTAGAAAGAAATGAAGAAAAAATAATAATTATAGAAGCTAGGAAGAAAATCAAGATTTTGTATTTTTCCTGTTGGGTGTGAACCTGTGAGAAGAATGCCATGAATCACTGATACTTCAACTCACACTGTGGAAGACACATCAAGATATTGCTATTCTCTCTGTCTGGATTATGATTCTTCTCCCTGGTCTTATTCAGTCCCTCCTACAATATTCATTCTCCAGGAAGCAGGACTTTTAGATTCACAGAGACGAAGACTGTGGAAACTTTAATTTCCTAAGCAAGTCAGTAAGACTGAATCACTCTCTGAGAGCAGGGCCACTCCTATTTTAATGCTTTGTTTCTAGGCCCATTTATTCTATCTGTTATAATTAAAGAACCGTACAATGTCCATTGATTTAAGGAATGTTCTGCATCATGAAGGATAAGTGCCAGCCTCACAGGGTGTAATCACCAAGCTGGTGCTTCTGCTACATTTTCAAGAGGTCACCTCAATGTTTTTTCAGGACAGGAACTTCCAGATGATATAGCTTCTGCTGGCCAGTAATTCATGGTAATGTAACCACTGTAATTTCACATTTTCCATAAGGTAGTTTTCTAAATCTGAGACCTGTTATGCAGGATCACCCTTTTTAGTAAATGAGACTTCTGTGAGCCTCTGATAATAATGCTAGGTAAAGTCTGTGGGCAAAGGGGATAACTTAAAACATGAATATGTGCTAAACATGATTAGGATGATATGTTATTTCTAGAGTAGAAAGGATGCCCTGTTATCAACTTGCCACCAAGATATCGATTGGTCTCCTTAAGGGATCATAACATTGGTCTTTGTTGCTGGTAGAACCAGATGTTCAGTAAGAATATTAGTTGATCAGCTTTGATGAGAGATCACTGATGTTATACATATTCATATATGTAGGAAATACTTTAATAGAAAAACCTTAATAAGCCAGCTTCAGGAGAATATACAGATTATAATTAAACATGAATATTAAAACATGAAAAGTAATTACGTGTACATGTATATATACATACACATGTGTATGTATATGTGTATATACATAGTTATACACAGTGTATGTATAATTAGGTTAGGGATAAACAAATGTGTAATTAACTACAATAAACTTCACAGAATTTACATAAACCAAGCGTGGTTGAGAGTATGGAAAACACTAAAGTGCTGAGCAGAAACTTTCAATATATTGATAATAGTGCATTATACAACATGTACAATAAGTGCTTTGGTGTTTTACATGTCATTAGTTATGCCTATTTATTTGTGAAATAGAAGTTTCATAGCATTTTAAAGAAATATTGCTTAATAAGCTATTATTGCCAATTTGGGTAATTTTTTGGTCACATGTTTGTTTCCAATGAACTAATTTTAATGTTTTCATTTTATTTTTTTAATATTTTTTATTTATTTACTTGAGAGAGAGATTGGAAGAGGGAGAAGCAGACTTCCTGCTCAGCAGGGAGCCCCATGTGGGGCTCAATCCCAGGACCCTGAGGTCATGACCAGAGCTGAAGGCAGACACTTAACCAAATGACCATAAACCATACAGTATTTGTCTCTCTCTGACTTATTTCACTTAGCATTGTACTCTCCAGATCCATCCTTGCTGTTGCAAATGAGAAGATTTTTTTTTTTTGTGGCTGAGTAACAGTCCATTGTGTATATATATATATATATATATATATATATATATACCACATATTCTTCATTCATTCATTGATTTGTTGTTTCCAAAATTTGGCTATTTTAAATATTGCTGCAATAAACATAGGGATGCATATATACCTTTAGAGTTTTTGTATTTTGGCGGTAAATAGTAGTGTGATTATAGGATTGCAGGTTAGTTATATTTCTAACTTTTTGGGGAACCTCTATACTGTTTTCTGCAGTGACTGTACCAGTTTGCAAATCCGCCAAGAGTGCAAGAGGGTTCCTTTTTCTCCAAATCCTCATTAATATTTGTTTCTTGTGTTTTTTATTTTAGCCATTCTGACAAGTGTGAGGTGATATCTCATTGTAGTTTTGATTTGCATTTCCCTGATAATGAGTGATGGTGAGCATCTTTTCAGGTTTATGTTGGCCATCTGTATGTCTTCTTTGGAGAAGACATACAGATTCTATTCATGTCTGTCCCCATTTTTAATCATATTATTTGCTTTTTTGGGTGTTGAGTTGCATCAGTTCTTTATATATTTTGGATACTAACCTTTATCAGATACATCATTTGCAAATATCTTCTCCCATTCAGTAGGTTGCCTAATGTATTTAATTTTAGTATAACTTGGCATGCTTTATACTTTTATATACAAAATTTAGATGAAATAGCAGAAGTTACATATGCCAGATTTTCTGATCTGAAGAAGCTAGGAATAACAGTAAAATATTTTGATGGAATCATTAGAATCCAAAATGATCCTAACAGTCTGGAGTAGGTTAACAGGCTAAATATTCCCTAGGTACAAGGAACCAAAAGTGTGTAGTAGCAGAAAATCTTTATCTATTCATCTGTTGATCCTTCTATCATCCTTCTTTTTTTTTTAAGAATTTATTTATTTATTTACTTGAGAGAGAAAGAGAGAGAGCATGCATGTGTATGCACATGCATGAGAGAGAGTGAGAATAGGGGGAGAGGCAGAGGAAAAGAGAAAATCTTAAGTAGGTTCCATGCCCAGCACAGAGCCCTATGCGGGTCTCCATCTCACAGCTCTGAGATCATGCCCTAAGCCAAAATCAAGTAGGACACTTAACTGACTGAGCCACCCAGGCACCCCTCTTTTATCTTTATTTCTTACAGAAAATAATTGATTAAAGTATATTTTGAATTATTAGCATGAGGAATGTGTCAAAACTTCTGTGATAGATTTTGACTTTTTTAACAGGAATATGGTACAGAGAACAAGATGCTTAGTGAGTCATGTCAGGACATATCTGTAATGTTGCATGGAATTTTCTGAACCATATAGTAAGAAAGATGTTAAAATTTTAGAGCGTCAAAACTGTAGTTGTTTGGCTAATATTTATTTATTTAAGAAATTATCTCTAATGACCTACCAATACTTGGAATCTATCAGTCTTTCCAATGCAATCTAGTTCTTTTTTTATTTTTTATTTTTTTGCAATCTAGTTCTTTAAGTAAAAAGAAATTATTCTCTAATATGTTAAAAATAAAACAATTTGATAAAATTCCATATGGCTATCATCTAGATTGAACTATTATTAATTTTCATATTTGTTTATTCACTAATGTGTATGTGAATAATTTTAAAACAAGTATCACATATCATGTAATTTTATTCCCATATACGTCTGTACTCATTTCTATAAAACCTGCTTATTTCCTTGTAATCAGCATTTTTATTATTATAAATTGCCAAAGTAACAGTAATGGTTGATAATAATATTTAAAAAATGTGTTTTATACTGATTTTAAGAGAGAAAAGACCTAGGGTTTAAATATTAAGTATCATCAAATATTTGATGATATGCCAGTTGGATGAAGAAGTATATATTTCTATGATCTCCAGACAGAAGGACCAAGACCAATGACTGCAGCTTCTAAGAAGACAGATAAACCTGTGTGTAGGAGATAGAACTTTTTTATTAGTTTTGCATGCCTTAAATAAAGTTAGCCAGTTCCTCAGTTTTGAATGTGTATGAAGATTTTGCTGATCATAATATTGGAAAGTTTAAAATGTTCCAGGGGATTAATGAATCAACATAGGTTAAACCAGAAAGTCATATCAATCAACACAGATATATTTGCATAGTGTATTTGAATGGAACATTTTGATGCATATTTGTTTTAATGTGAGAAACCTATAATAAATATTAAAAATAGAAAACATTTAACTTATTTTCCAAGCTTTAAGTAAGTTAAGATAATCTCTAAGACAAACAAAAATAGGAAGCCTAACAGAAAGATATCCCTGGAATAAGTTTGTCCCCTAAATATGTACCCTCAAACCCTACAAAAAAGTTTTTAAACTATAAATGTGATTTTTTTTCCTTAAAAAATAACATGATAGAGAGAAACTTATCAAACTTTAAAGGAAAAACTCATGTTGGACAATGACTACTACTAAGGTATTCATTGAAAATAAATAAGTAAATAACATACTCAGAGAAGTAGTACTTTAATGCTTTAAAAAATTGAGTTAGTCTTAGTATGATTATTTGTCTGCATGTTAAACTTTTTACCCATTAATGTATCTTTTAATATCAAGTTCAAATCAATAAATACAAGACTTTCTGTAACTCCCACAGACTCCACTCTTCATCGCTGAAATTTTCACACCTATTACCTATGCTTCCTGCGTGGAACTCTGATAAGACTTATTCAATAAGAGCAGGAGTAGAAGAGTCATTAGTGCATCATAAGTGGTAAAGTGTACTGAATTTCTGTCCACTGGAACACAAATGGGAGAATATATACCTAGAATTGTAGTTTGAATTGTAATGTTTGTGTAGGGTATCAGTGATGAATAGTGTTACCTTGTGGGAATGGACTTGAAATAAAAATGCCTTCAAATATAGCTAGCGTTGTATGCAGATAGTCCAGGGCTGGTTGTATGTCTCTGAAAACATGTCCCATAGGGTTTAGTGAGGTTGAAACCAGCAAAAAGTTTAAAGCTTGTTTTCAGAGAATTGTTTCCCCTTGATCAGCTATTGTGTCTTGTCAGTCCCACTAATGAATCCACTATCTGCCTCTGCAGTGGTCTAGACTCAAGGTCAACTGATATGGTTCCAGCCTGTGAACAAGCAAAATCCTCCATTCCTTAGCAGAGATAATGAGCCCAAGACCCCATCCAGTTTATACCAGCTCTTAAAGAACACCCAAATCATCTTCTCCTTGTCCTAGATAACTTGTTGTTAGGGGCCAAATTTTGCCTAGTTCTGAACTCCATTTCAAAGTGAACATGGGATTTATGTTATAGCATGTTTGCTCAAAGCAATGTTCCATATTTCCTCATATATAGTCATCACAAATTTCCCCACACTTTTCCTTAATATGAATGTAATCTCTTGCCCTGAATTTCCCTTTTAAAACCCCACTCCTTAATCTGGAACCTGGGAAATAGTCTTTGCACATCAGTCCACTGTCTTCCCAGGTGGCCAACCTCCTGAATAAAGGAAACTTTCCCTTCCAGCACCACTTGTATCTTGAGTATTGACTTTTGAGTGGCAAATAAACAAACTTGGGTTTTAGTAACATCTCAACAATATCACTAGTAGGTGCCCAAATCCTTCCATATGTCATTTCTCATCTTTAGTACTTCAAATAATCTTCTGTCAACAAGATTAATACTAGAGAACCAACCAGTACTTCCAGCTTTTCCTCAAAGATCTACCTAATGACTTTTTATTTTTTAATTTATTTTCAAGATTTTATTTATTTATTTATTTATTTATTTATTTATTTATTTGAGAAAGAGAGCATGAGCAGGGCTAGGAGCAGAGGGTGAGGGAGAGGGACAAGCAGACTGAGGAGTGCCATCAGGGGCTGGATCTCATGATCCTGAGATCATGACCTGAACCCAAACCAAGAGTCAGACACTTAACCAAATTAGCCACCCAGGTGCCACATGATGACTTTTAATATGTTCTGACAACTTGATTTTGCAAAGGGAAACCAAGACATGAAGCTTCTTTTTATAACTGAATATCTTCTTGCTTCTATCAATATATTGGTATTGTTAAAGTAAAAGGAGAGAATAGATTTTTCAATAGGTAATTAGCAATCTCGGCCACATTTCCCTAATAAGAAAGTTTCAAATGCCCACAGATAAAAAATTACTTGAAAACTTTGGGAAATAATATTTCAATTCATTAATATATCTGAAAAATTCTTTTCAAATGTATTCAAATTTTTCCATATTTCTTGAATGCAAAAATGGAGATTTTAATAATACATAATGTATCTTTCTATAGATGCCATAATAAGAAATGCTCATTTCAGTTCAAATCAGAATAATAGACACTTGAATAATGAGCATGGCCAATGTGAAATAACCTTTTATAGAATGATTTTATGTAATCAATAGTAATTTTAGGAAAATAATTGCATTTATGCCTCTTATAAGGAAATGTTAAATTTAGACTTTAACTTTGGATTTAATGTTGTTACCAAGGAAATAATATGAAAAGAGTATATTTTCTTCTAAAATCAAGTATAATTATTTAAATTACTATAATGGTATTTATTTTCATATTTTTATGTTTCATATCTAAGAAGGGCAAGCTGAACCAAAGAAACATAATTACATTGCTTATATTTGGCGCAGGTATGGTACCTTAGTTGTGCTGAACTTTTTATAAAACATTTTATTAATGAAAGCTTTTCATCATCATAAAGCTTTTATGTATTTTCTATCCTCTTTAATTTTATTAGAACTTTCTCACTGTAAACACTAAACATTCTCTCTAAAACATGAGAATATTCAAATCATCACGCTCAGCATGTATAATGCTTCTAGTTGTGAGGAACATTCACGAAAACAGGCTTGCCAACTATCACTGACTCTCACTTTCCTGCCCATCCCCTAGCCCACATCCAAGTTCCAGTCCTGTTCTCTGTGACCGCACTCACCCTCACCACTGAGAAAACAGAGGATTTGAGATGTTTGAGCAGGAATTTATAGAGACAGAATGAGTGATGAGGGAAGAGTAGTAGGAGAGTAAGAGGAAGAAGAGAGGAAGAAAGAGAAAGGGAAGAATGAAGTTTTAAGTAAAACATTAATTTTGCCTCTATTTCAGTTCTCACTAACCTATTAAATTATTTTATTAAGTTTTTATGATCCTCAAGATTAACTGAACCTGAGAGTTAACAAAACTCAACTTTCTTTGCTGGAAAATGAAATCCAAACAAGAAGGACGATTTCAGAATATTTTTTTCTTTTTGGGGCACCTAGGTGGCTCAATGGGTTAAGCCTCTGCCTGTTGTTCAGGTCATGATCTCAGGGTCCTGGGATGGAGCCCCACATCTGCATCCATCCATCCATCCATCGGGTTCCCAGCTCAGCAGGGAGCCTGCTTTTCCCCCTCTCTCTCTGACTGCCTCTCTGGTTACTTGTGATCTCTCTCTCTGTCAAATTAATAAATAAAATCTTTAAAAAACATATATTTCTTTTCTTTTCAGAATAATACCACAGCCACTATATTTGTAAGTAAAGTACCTGGTGAGGCCAGAGCTGAGTTAATAGAATATTAGACAATGAACAAGGCAGTCTGAAAAGTTGCTGCAAGTAGCTTGCTTATTACTTAAAGAAGCAGCGGGAGAAAAGAAAAATCTGAATGAGTAAGAGGCTGAATGTTCATTCATTTGGCTGGATTCCTCTCTCTGGTGTGTTTGTGAAGTCAACATCAATTCCCAATGACATGTAAAGAGCAGTTGCTTGAAAGCATAGACTGGTTTCTGAACCTGCTGAGTTAATCTAAAAAATGTCCATTTTGCTTTCATTTTGCTATGGCAATGAAGTTTTCTACTATCTTGATAACTGATTAGTCATGCAACCAAATCTCCAGTTCTAATCTTTTCTCTCACTATTCCTCTCTTTTTAGTCATGGCTATTGCCATTTGATTTCAACTTTTAGCTGGTAATTTCAAGCATATTCTCATTTCTGCTTTTTCAGTATAAATGTTATATATAAAAGTCTGCTGATTAAAGTAAGTTATTTACAGAAAATTAAATTGAAAAGTTTACAGAGAACCTGTGCTTTGAAAAGCTCTGGAATTTCTCATGCTGTTGCCCTGCCTTGCTTTGGTCTTCATTTTGAATGAAATTTTTCTTCAGGGTTTTTGATTATGCATTCAACTGTGGTTCCCCTTCAACACAGACCCATTCATTGATGTTAAGAATCACTCATCTGAGGAATACAGAAAGAACATGTAGACTAATAAGGACTTTCAATATAATAAGGAAAGCAAATATATAAAAATCAAAAAGAAACAAAAATATTTCATAAGCAAATCACAAATTTAAGTAATGCTTTACTCTTAATTTTTACCAAAGAGTAGAAACATAGACATTTATACTTCATTGAGAGCTAAGTGTTATTTTCTATGGTAGTTATAAATATAAGTTCTGAGCAGATTCAGATATTCAATGATATTCCACCAGGACTTTATGATTACAGAGTAGCCTTTAATCTATTCTATTTGACAAAAGTAGTCATTTGTTTTGTTTTGTACCCTAAGACTGTTATGCTCATTGACTGGCTGAGGAGAGAATAATTACATTAGTATTTATAATTAATAAAATTTAATAACTTTAAATAAATTTAGATTGTATTCTGTCAGTGTATCTGACTTTACAAGAGAATGATTATTTTTAAAAAGCAATAGATGATTACAGCTTTGTAATAGAGCTTGAAGTCTGGAATTGTGATGCCACAAAATTTGGCTTTCTTTTTAAACATTCCTCTGGCTATTTGCAGTCTTTTCTGATTCCATATAAATTTTAGGATTATTTTTGTTCCATTTCTTTGAAAAAAAATTGATGGTATTTTGATAGGGATTGAATTAAATGTGTAGATTGCTTTGGGTAGCATAGACATTTTCACAATATTTGTTCTTCCAATCCATGAGCATGGAACGTTTTCCATTTCTTTGTGTCTTCCTCAATTTCTTTCATGAGTACTTTATGGTTTTTTGAGTACAAGATCTTTGCCTCTTTGGTTAGGTTTATTCCTGGGTATCTTATGATTTTTGGTGAAACTGTAAATGGGATCTACTCCTTAATTTCTCTTTCTTCTGTCTTGCTGTTGGTGTATAGAAATGCAACTGATTTCTGAGTATTGATTTTATATCCTGACACTTTACTGAATTCCTGTATGAGTTCTAACAGTTTTGGAGTGGAGTCTTTTGGATTTTCCACATAATGTATCATATCATCTGCAAAGAGTGTGAGTTTGACTTCTTTGCCGATTCGGATGCCTTTTATTTCTTTTTGTTGTCTGATTGCCGAGGCTAGGACTTCTAGTACTATGTTGAATAGCAAAACTGTAATCATCAAGACAGTACAGTACTGGCACAAATACAGACACATAGATCAATGGAACAGTATAGAGAGCCCAGAAACAGACCCTCAACTCTATTATCAGCTAATCTTTGACAAAGCAGGAAAGAATGTCCAATGGAAAAAAAGACAGTCTCTTCAACAAATGATGTTGGGAATACTGGACAGCCACATGCAGAAAATGAAACTGGACCATTTCCTTATACCACACACAAAAATAGACTCAAAATGGATGAAAGACCTCAATGTGAGACAAGAATCCATCAAAACTCTTGAGGAGAACATAGGCATCAATCTCTTCAACCTCAGCTGCAGCAAATTCTTCCTAGGAACATCACCAAATGCAAGAGAAGCAAGGGCAAAAATGAACTGTTGGGACTTCATCAAGATCATCCTTTGCACAGCAAAGGAAACAGTCAACAAAAACCAAAAGACAATGGACAGAATGGGAGAAGATATTTGCAAATGACATATCAGATAAAGGGCTAGTATCTAAAATCTATAAAGAACTTACCAAACTTAACAATCAAAGAACAAATAATCCAATCAAGAAATGGGCAGAAGACATGAACAGACATTTCTACAAAGAAGATATCCAAATGGCTAACAGACACATGAAAATTTGCTCAACATCATTTGGCATCAGGGAAATACTAATCAAAACCTCAATGAGATATCACCTCCCACCAGTCAGAATGGCTAAAATTAACAAGTCAGGAAACAACAGATGTTGGAGAGTATGTTGAGAAAGGGGAACCCTCCTACACTGTTGGTGGGAATGCAAGCTGGTGCAGCTGCTCTGGAAAACGGCATGGAGGTTCATCAAAAAGTTGAAAATACAGCTACCCTATGACCCTGCAATTTCACTATTGGGTATTTACCCTAAAGATATAAATGTAGTGATCTGAAGGGGCACTCGCACCTGAATGTTTATAGCAGTAATGTCCACAATAGCCAAACTATGGAAAGAACCTGGATGTCCATCAACAGATGAAAGGATAGAGAAGAGGTCATACACATATACAATGGACTACTATGCAGCCATCAAAAGAAAAAGAAATCTTGCCATTTGCAATGACATGGATGGAGCTAGATGGTATTATGCTGAGCAAAATAAGTCATCAGAGAAAGACAATTATATGATCTCTCTCATATGAGGAATTTAGAGGCAGGGTGGGGCCTTGAGGGGGTAGGGAAGGAAAAAATGAAACAAGATGGGATCAGGAGGGAGACAAATCATAAGAGACTCTTAATCTCACAAAACAAAATGAGGGTTGCTGGAGGGTAGGGAGGTAGGGATAGGGTGGTTGGGTTATGGACACTGGGGAAGGTATGGGTTATGGTGAGTGCTGTGAAATGTGTCAGCCTGATGATTCACAGACCTGTATCCCTGGGGAAAATAATACATTATATGTTAATAGAAATATTTTTTTTAAAAAAGCAATAGAAAGTGAAAACAGCTCATATTCACCATACCTTACTTAGAGGGATCTTAGAGGAAGCATTCTCTCTTAGAGAAAAAAGTGACACAAGCAGAACAACCTCCCAGGAAGTTTTAGGTAATGTCTGTTCTCAATTGTTCAGATTTCTATACCAATATCCCATCTGTGATTTAAATGAAATTACTACTGCTATGACAAGAATACGGAAAGCTTCTACCCAGAGAAAACAAAAGGAGCTATTACTTCTAAGAATGTTATGCAGATAAATATTTTGAAGTAAATCATACCTATGGGGCGCCTGTGTGGCTCAGTGGGTTAAAGCCTCTGCTTTTGGCTCCTGTCATGATCCCAGGGTCCTGGGATTGAGCCCCGCATTGGGTTCACTGCTCAGCAGGGAGCCTGCTTTCTCCTCTCTCTGCCTGCCTCTCTGCCTACCTGTGATCTCTGTGTGTCAAATAAGTAAAATCTTTAAAAAAAAAAATCATACCTTATTTTGAGGGCATAAAAAGGTCATTTTAGTTACATAAACCCAATAATTTATATTCTCTAGTAGTGGGAAACATAATTTTTAATGACTCAATTATTGGACATTTAAAGAAAATATTTATGTTTATTATATTCAGAAATTAGATTGAAGACATTATAATGTTTCTTATTAATTAAATATTCTTACTTCAATAAAGCACAGTATAAAATAACCATTAATTAGTTACATTTAAGCATCTTTCCCTGTTTGCAGACCCTAGCATTCATTAAGTATTCTCACTACACATAATCTATGGTCCTCTGTGGTCCTCAACCTTGACTAAACATTGGAACCACTTGAGAACCTTTTAAAGGTTTTGGTGCCAATTAAATCTCTATTTTGTGAGGAATTACCCTTGGATAAATATTTGTAAAGCTTTCCAGGTGGTTATAATGTGCAGTCAGGCTGGAGAACAACTGTACTAGAAAATAACCTAAATGTGTCATAACCAAAGTTTCTGTTCTATTTCAGGAGATTTAACATAGGCAAATTCACCTGCCAATTAGATCATCAGAGACAATCCTAAAAATTTTTTATACTCTGATGTCTGTTCCTTAAATTAAATATCTAACATCTCCATTAAAATTGTAATGGTTTTTAAGGCATACACCAACATTATTCATATTCATCCTACATTTTCATGAGGGACTCAGATAATAATAAATATATATATATATATATATATATATATATATATATATAATTTTTTTTTTAAAGAAAGTAAGGCAGGATAAGGTAATGATAGTGACAGAGAATATAATCAATAGGTTGGTTAGTGAAGGACTTTTTGGAAATTGGACATTCGAGTAACTAAAAGGAAGTAAAGGAGACATTGACGCATGCATCTTTGAGATGATTTCCTGTTCAAGAAAGAAGGAAAAGATGATATTATGTCCCCCACCATCTAAATCAAACTCATGTTTTAAAGAGACAACAAAGAGCTCACTATGGTTTAGATGCAAGATGTACAGAATGGTAAGAAATGAAAGTGAAAAGATCATCAAGGGAAAATTATATGAAATTATAATAAAAATGTGTGGTATGCAGAATGGTCCCTGAAGATGTCCAAATTCTAATCCTTAGGACCTATGAATATTTTATGTTACATGGTATAGGAGAATGGGAGAATTAATATTTTAAATGGGATTAAGTTTGCTAACCATATGCCCTTAAAACAAGACTATCTTGTTTTTTCTGAGTGGGCCCAAGATAATGACATGGTCTTAAATATGGGAGAGGAAGACAGGAATAGTCAGTGTCAGACTGATGAAGCATGGAAAAAATCTGACTGTCCATTGCTGGCTTTGGAGATGGAAGGAAGCCATAAGCCAAAGAATATGAATAGACTTTGGAAGCTACAAAAGTCAAAGAAACAGATTGACCCCAGAACCTCTACAGGAAGCACAGCACTTCAGATACCTTGTTTTAGCACAATGAACCTATTTCAGACTTATGAACTCTAGAACTTAGCAATAAATATGTGCTATATCAGGATACTAAATTTGTGATAATTTGTTGTAGCACCAACAGAAAACTAATACAATATGATAAAGATAACTTTGGTGAGTCCAGAGAAAATGTCACCTTTTCTGATTAATACTGTAAGAAAGACATCCAGCTGCTCTATGGAGAATGTGTAGAAAACAAGAGTGGAAGCAGAGAAGTCAGTTGGGTAGGGTAGGTATTTTAGTAATTCAGGTAAGAGACGATGGGTGCTTGAGCTTTATCTTTAGCTAATAGATTTGATGCAAAGTATGATAGCAATAAGGAAAGTAAAATATACCCAAACTGCTTTGATCAGTAGGATGAATTGTGAAGCTATTTATAATTGAAGTGAATTTGAAGTGGGACTTTCCCTATTCCACATATCACACCTAATACCTTAACAACAATACAGTAAGCACTCAATAAACATTTAACGAAAACAGTAAGAATAATGAAGAAGTTGATGATAATAATGGCAATGTAAATAGTAATGATCCAAAATGACACTGATGATGAAAAAGGTAAGAGGAGACAGAACCTTAATGGGCCTCTATTGAATGTTACAAATAAGCATATTAAATGCCACTGCTTAATTTTTCCCCAAAGTTTTTTTGCTGGAATTGTAGTGAGTTAGTTGCAGTGAGACAAAAAGAGCATGTACCATGAACTACACATGGAACTACTGATGCTTAGGATTTTCTCTTAATTTGTCTTTATTTTCAACTTTATTATCATGTTATCGTTAGTCAAGTAACTAAAAATTAATTTCTACGATCCTTTTTATATGGCTATTATGCCTCCATATCATGTAGAAAAATCCTAGTAAGCCCCATACATTTAAATCTTTTCAACATTTTATTACTGAAGGTATTGTTCATTAGGGTAGAATCTGCTTTGTTTAGTGCTATACCCCTATCACCAGGAATAGCAAATTGCATATAAAGTTCTCAATAAAAACTTGCTGAAAAAATGAACAAGTGGTATGTCTTGTCTAATCTTTGCTTTGTCAGCATTGCCTGAATAATGCAGATCCTAGAGTGACTCAATTTACCAAAATGTTCAATAAATTAAGTTTGGTTTACTTTCTACATGGGTAATACTAGACATGTTTATAAGAATAACACAGAACACGGAGCACCTGGGTGGCTCAGTGGGTTAAAGCCTCTGCCTTCAGTTCAGATCATGATCCCAGGGTCCTGGAATGGAGCCCTACATCGGACTCTCTGCTCAGCGGGGAGCCTGCTTCCTCCACTCTCTCTCTCTCTCTCTCTCTGCGTGCCTCTCTGCCTATTCGTGATCTCTGTCAAATAAATAAATAAAATCTTAAAAAAAAAAAGAATAACACAGATCATATTTAAGCCCAAAGTTCAGCCATTATTAAAACAAAATTACTTTTGTGTGAGATGATAAATTCATTTTAGGCATACCTTGAAAACATAATAAAATAAGAGATTTAATATTGTGCCTGTTAATAAAGTAATATATAATTAGTATACTATACAATTAATATACTAATTTTACCTCTGATCTCATAACAAATTAACATTATAAAGCAAATACTTCATTACTTTCTCTTGAAGAATTACAGAGAAAAAATGATCAGATATGTAGGTTCGTAGAATATAGATAATATTCTGTTGGGTAATCTTTGAATGTATGATGCTCATTTGTCTTCAATATTTCTAATTTCTACATTTGTAATTGGAGAAGTAGGCCAAGCCAAAACCAACTATTCAAAAATATTTTTTAAAATATGACATTTTGGATGTTAAAAAGGAATTCTGTCAATAGACATACCATATTGAAAATGAAAATAGGAACAGCATGCTGAACAATTTGAGTAACTGACTTTAATTTTGTTTCACAGCTGAATTTAAGTACCTAAATTGTTATTTTTAGTTTCTTAGATTAACAACTATCCAGAGGTCACTTGTTATTGGAAATATTTACTTATTTTCTATTAGTTATATCTAAAAATTAATATATAACTAACCTCAAAGTGCATATGATTGAAATAAATTTAAACTATAACAAACTATCATTTATCTATAAAGTAAAACAAGCAAAACTGTCGCAGCTTCTAAATGACTTGGTGTTTCTATTACTGAATAGTTTTATCCTGCTATGCTTTCACAAAGTTGAATTAAGAAATTTTTTAAAATGCTAAAAATAATTTGAATTCAAAACACAAACACTATATTAATTTGAAAATCTTAGTGAAGTAACTATATATCTTTAGAAATTCAGAATTTAAATTATTGCATGTGATTGAATTTGCTCTTCAGGCATACATGTAATATAATATATAACAATTATGATCCTGAAAAAAAAAGGTGGAATATAATGTGATTATAACAGGTAGCCTATAGAAAACCATGTGGTTTTTTGTTTGTTTGTTTTTTATTGATAACATAAGATTAGGAGATGTCCATGAGTATACTTAGGCATCATATTTTTTCTAATGAAACACTCATTACTAAGTATGGGATCAAATCAAAGATAGAACCTAAACAGTATGGGAATGTCAAAAAACAGTCTTTAGAAATTTATTACTATCTTTAGTGTATTTGTTTGCTTGGAAGGTCATTTAAAACACACACACACACAGACACACACACACACACACACAGGCTATGTAAATGCTTAAACAACAGAAATTAATTTTTCCATAGTCCTGGAGGCTGGAAAGTCCAAGCCAAGGATTTCAGCAGGGTTTTTGGTTCCTAATGAGACCTCTCTTCCTGTCTCACAATCACCTTACTATGTAAGCTTTCCTTTGGTGAGTGCATGTGGAGAGAGCACACATTCTTGCGTCTCTTAGGACACTAATCCTATCAGGTCAAGATCACCCTTATGATCTCACTTAATGTTAATTGCTTCCTTTTGGGTTCCATTAAACATACGAATTTTAAGGAACACAGTTCAGTCCACAACATTTAGACATATTACTTAATGGCAACTCACCTTCATGCAACACTAGATGCCACCCTTCTTCTAAGAGATTTACAGGTATTATCATCCAATATCCCAACCCTATGGAATAGATATCATCATCATGATCATCATCATCATTTATAAATGAGAAAAATATGTTGAGAATCATGTCTAGGTTTAAACATCCTACATGATAGAATTTGGAACTAAAATTGTCTGATTGAAGCAATTTGTGATCCAAATCATTAATACTGTCTCTAAGTGAGATAATGTAAAAAAAAAAAAAAAGTTAGAATATTAATTAAGAGATTATCTTTTCTCAGGGCATGGAGAGTCTCAGATTTTAGTCATAATTAAAACATTTGAGTGATTTCAAAAATTATTCCAATATTAAAATTACAATGTGAATGTGAATGTTGATTAGGTATATTAACATCAAAAAATGTTATGTGAAAAAAATTTTAAATGTCAAAACTCACTAAAAGTGTTCCAATTTTACTACTACACTTTAATTATTCTTGCTGTTTAACTAAATTTCTGCTATCTTATGAAAAGGCATATGGTAATCTTACCTGGATTTCTGGGCCTTAAAATCAAAAAGTCTATTTATTCACTGATTATAGATACCTGAATGTTAGAACACCTATGTACTGAAAGTTTTCAAGGAAGTCTCAAACTGTGACAGGTTTGGAGAATTCATGAATTTAGCTATGATTATTATTTGTAGTAAAGACACACAAGCATATTGTATTTCTTTTGTGTAAATGTTTTTTATAAACTACCTTTTAATTTTCGCCTATGTGTCCTTCTACTTAGAGACAGTTTCTTATAAAAACATAGTTGGTCCTTGCTAGTTTATCCAATATGACATTGGCATGTTTGAACTATTAAATTTAAATTAAGTATCAATATGGTTGAACTAAATCTATCATCTGGTTAGATATTTTCTACTTGTTCCAGTTTGCCTTTGTTTCTTTCATTCTCACTGTTTTTTGGTCTTCTGTCAGTTTGATCATTTTTATGATTCTGTTTATCTCATCTATTGCTTTACTATGTGTACCTCTTCCTTAATTTTTCATGGTTTCCTCAGTTTATAATAGATAAATTTAAAATCATCTGAGTATTCTATCATAAATATTATAATATATCCTATGTAGTATAAAAAACTTATAGCTATATTTTCAATTCCTATCTTCCCTTTATTGTGCGACTGTATTCATATATTTTACTTTTATATATGCTATAAATACACACTACATTACGTTGTTCCTCGTATTGCTTTAAACAGTCACTTTTTAGAAGAATAAAAAATAAAGGGGAACCGGATGTTAAACCTTAATTTATTTCATACTTGATACTCCTCATTTCTTTCTATAGACCTCTTTCTGACTGCCTTGTATTCTTTCTATCTGTAGAAATTCTTTTAATATTTCTTGTAGACAGGTCTTCAAAAGCCCCATATTTTGAGAAATATTTCTATTGAAGGAATTCCCAGTTGTTTGATGTTCTCTGAGCTTCTTGGCTCCATAAATTGGTGCCTATCACTAAAACAACTGTCAACCATTATTTCTTACAATAATTCTATCCATTTTTGTTTCTTTTCTCCTTTTTTCTTTTTTTTTCTTTTTTTCTTTCTTCCTTTTTCTTACATTTGTTTGCCAATCCCCTCCCTCCAGTTTCAGTGGTTTTCCACAATTATCCCAAATACCTACAACTTAACCATCTTGTTGCCACTCTCTCCATAAAGCAGGCCTTTGTTCTACAGGGGAATTAGGAGAGATAGATTTTCAATGGTAGCTGCTGTTCTGCTCTCCAACTCCAACATGGTTATCCATTAGCACCCCCAGGCTATTCTTTTTTTTTCCCTTTGACCTTCTTCCTATAAACAAAGGTCATTGTTCCTTGTGAAAGAAAAGGAAGATGGATCTAGGTTCATTTTGGCAGTGTCTATTACTTTTCTCCACAGCTCTGAGGGTAAACTTTTTTAGAATTCTCACCCATACTTCCTGTCAGTCTCTTCAGGTTCTTGAAGAAATCCATCCAAGATGATATGAACTTCCCTATAGTCATCTAGCCAACACTCATTCTTTGATAATTAAAAAAAACAAAAACAAAAACAAAAAAAACCAGCTAAATCTTTCTTACACAATATCCAGTAGAATCTGTCCTAGGTAGGCAAATTCTCAGGTCCTTTTTCTCCCTGAAAGTTTATGTATCCCTCCAGATTTAAAGTTAGTGTTTGTCTAATGACTTCAGAGAGAGTTTGTACATCTTTCTCCTTATTGTGTAGAACAACACTCCTTCTAACACTCTTTACCTGCAAGCTAAAACTGTATGCCCCATATGACACTATCGATTTTTTTTTTGTCCAATCAGTACATTAAAAATTAATGTTAAAAGTATTCAGCATAACTTCTTCATGTCAAAGACAACATTGGTTAAAAACATATTCTTAAGTCATATATACATTATAGGCTCAGGATGTGGAGCTATCCATTTACAAAGATGAGCTCAGAATGTTTTCTACAATTAGAAAAACCTAAAGATAAAACTTTCTACCATTTCTAAGTTGTTTGACATGTAGAAAATGAAAGAACTTAGGTCATATTGATGTGAGTGTTAAAAAAGCTAATGCATATGAAGAACTGAGGATAATGACTACCATACAATAGATACTCAATAAACATTAGAAATCACTATTGTTACCAATCAAATGTCATAGAAGTCTTCTGCAAAGGTTTTAAATGAAAACATCTATCAAAAAAAAAAAAAGAAAAAAATCCTAAATAATAAATCCAAGACTACAAAATAGTTACATTTTATTTTAAGTCAGGCCAATAACCATTTTGAAAAGCTTATAACAAAAATCTACAAGTGGCTATGTAGTAACTTTAATAAGTATTTCTATGGAAAAGAGGTTAAGTATGTCAATGGGAGTCCTCATCACCATGCTGGAGCTTTCTGAAACACAAACACACACACACACTCACACTTACATGGTTCTTAATTTAGTGGCCATATTGTACAATGAAATAAAAACAACAAAATTAGAGAAAATGCATATTTTTTCTACCGATGCAGATATTAAATTAGCAGCTCACAGAAAAGTAATATACAGTCAGTCCTCATTATTAGCAGATTTCAACTAGATACAATTTATCTGTAATACTAAAATTAATACTCATGGTGCTTTCACGGACATTGGCAGATATACAAACAGAGCAACAAAAAATTTGAGTCACCTTAATCTCATGTTCCCAGCTGAGATCAAAGAAATGTTCTGCCTTCTTTCTTCAGTTCTCATAAAAAAGATGACCAGAATGTAGAAAAGTCAGGGGGCAGTGCAGTGCAGTGCAAGAAGCTCTCTTCTCTGGGGCCAGTTGGACAGGGTTTGTAATTAACACTTGTTTATGAGATGGCCTGGGGCAAGTCACTTAACAGATGGAAATCTCATTTTCTCTCTTGCAAAATAAATAGAAACTACCAGGATGAGTTAAAGATTTAGGATTATAATTTATGTGAACTATGTGTGTGTGTGCATACATAAATATAGATACCAATATACATGTAGATAGATATATAATCTCCCCTAGGAGTAGTGGTTCAATGCTTGGTAATTCAGTGTTCACAGCAAACTTTATAGAACAAAACTCCTGAAAATAAGAAGAACTGACTGTATATCACTGTAAAAACAAAAATGCGTGGCTTAAATACAGTGAGAGGACATATCTCTCTTAAATAAGACTTCACAGTCAAGAAAGGACTATATTTAGATATACATGCATGCATGAGAAGTGAGAGCTGGGGGACAGGGACTGTGAGAGAAGTTCACTTTATGGAAAGCCTTAGATCCAAATGAGCCATTTGGATAGGATATGCTAGTTAACTCAGAACTAGCAAAGGTTTTGACCAAGGGAATAAGTCTGACAGCAATCTTTGAAGAATATTAATCTAGAAATAGCATGGAAGTTATCTGTCTGATAAATTCAAAAGAAAGAGATTGGAGAATATTGTGACAGACCAAATAGAAGAGATGAATCTGGGGATCATTAACATAGAAAAACTGATAAACGATATGACTGGAGATGAAGCAGTGATAGGAGTCAAATTAATGCTAAAATTGTGACCCAGAGTAATTGGAAAGAATAGTAATGATCAGGATAGAATTGTGAATTTATAAAGCAGAGCAGGATGAGGAGACAGATGTAAAGCATGACATCTGAACAGCTGGTGTTTTTCATTTTAAATGAAGGCAAAAGAAATACTATCAGGATGCACCAACACACAGCTGAATTCACCGAGGCAGAGATGTGGAAAACAGAGAAACAACAGTGGCAAACAAACCAAAATGATCCACAATCCAGCAAAGATGAATTGCACTTTTTCAGCAATGACTTAGTTAGCAGAGGTTGCTAACCCTGCCAAATTACTGCTGGAGAAACTGAAATGTTCAAAAATAATGTTAGACAGCCAAGGAACTTCTGAGTAGCATATGGATATAATAGGAAAGAGATTTTTTTTTTTCTCCTGATAAAGTCACAAGATGAGTAGTGTTGATTCACTGTAATGAGGCATCTGGATGTCAAATCAACTATTTCATCTTGCCTCTTCAGGCATGATTCTCCTTCTTTCTGGGGAACTACATTAAGTGGATCTGATTAGACTGGAGACGCTCTTCTTTCCTCTAAGAAGAGTAACAGTTGCAGGGGGCATGCATTGCCTTTGTTCACGAGAAATTCCTCCCCTTCTTCTGCTGAGTTCCTCCCTGGTCAGTGAATGTTTTCCGTTTAGGTCACTACCTTAGACAGGGTGTACAAAACCCGTCTTCCATTGGTTTGGGACAGGGGAGGGAATATGCTTATTATTGTCTTACACCATAATAGGGCAGGTGGCCCACAGGTAAAATCAAGAGGGATAGGCACAGCAAATGTTAGCTTACCCTCACAGTTCCTAGTCCTTTCTCCCTAGCTCCAAGGCCCTCTGTAGTGATCTTTTCCCTTACACTTACTATTTCTCTTCCAATATATTCAAGCATGTTGCTTCTCTTGTTCCTCTCCCCTTCCAGGCATTTAAAGTTAAAATGTTGTCTCTACAAACCAGCATTTCTGTTACACTAGGATACGTGTTTTCTTTGAATCACTGTTTTTAATTACTAAGGTTGGGGAAAGAATATGCCCTAAAAAAGCAGAGGGGGTGGGTAGGGGAATAAGCAAGGAAAGCAAAATGCTTTTATTATTGTTCTGTTACAACACAACAGTCTGTTTCTACTACAATTGCAGTGAACATTGTTTTTTAACTTTTTTTATCTATAATCAGTAAACCATGGATCTTAGTATAATCACAAAGCAAAAAGTCAAAATGACAAACCACAAGAAACTATTAATAAATTACACAATAGATTTCATGTATTTTCTCTGTGGGAAATAAAAGCTTATTTGATCTCAAATATATTTAAAATTCAAAAGTCCACAAAAGTATTTGCGCAGAGAGTAAATTAAGTATAGATGTTTTATATAGACAGTAAATAATACGACTCATGCCATTTTTTAATTCCTCAGCTAATAAATATTGATTATCTCTTATGTGCCAGGTACACTGGGGGATTATATTTAAATTAGATATATTTCTTGCCTGCTTTGCACTTACATTCTGGTGAAGGAGCTAGCTGTATTTCCCTCAGCTTTATCAATGTGTAATTTGCCTGAGCCGAAGGCAGAGGCATTAACCCACTGAGCCACCCAGGCACCCCTAACATAATGTTTTTGTAATTTTTCATGTTGTGTTCATTAAGACTGTACTCATAAATTGCTAAGCATGATAGCATAGTATGGATATAACACTTTTTTAACTCAATAAAATTTAACTCACCGGTTGATGGGCATTTAAGTTCTATCAAATTTTAATTATTAAAAATAATACTGCAATAAAATTTTTCTTGTTTACAAATCATTTTTGGAGACATGTTTTTATTTCACTTCAGTGAATTCTGAAGAATGAGATTGTTGGATAACAGGATAAGTGCGTATTTAATCTTATGACACACTGCCATACTTTTTTCTAAAAGGACTGTATCATTTTGCATTCCACCAGCTGTCAAGGATTTCCATTTGGTCCATATTTTTGTCTATATTACATGGTCTTGGTCTCTTAACTTTTACTCATTCTAGGGAGATTGTAGTAAAATCTTACTGTGGTTTCAATTTGCATTTTAAATCTCTACATGTATGTCTTCCATCAATTTCAAAGAAATTTCAATTATTATTTCTTCAAATATTTTTCAAATATTCTTCAAATATTTTTCAGCCACATTTATCTCCTTTCTCACTGAGATTCTAATTCATTGGTATAATCATTCCTCTTTAACTTCACTTTTTCCTCTGTTATCTCCATTTGGCTGGTAAGACTGTTCACTGATTTGCTTATATATGATAATTTATCTTCAGTTCCAAAATTACCACTTCTTTTTCTCACTCAACTTCTCTAAGAGTCATTATCTTTTTTGTTTGTTGCAAGCATATTTTGTTTTATATCATTAAAATTATTTTAAAGGAACCACTTTTAAAATTTTTTAGTTTAGTTAACATATAGTGTAATATTGGCTTCAGGAGTAGAATTTAGCGATTCATTACTTACATACAACACCCAGTGCTCATCCCCAAGTGCCTTCCTTAATACCCATCACCCATTTAGCCCATCCCCCACTTCCCTCCCCTCCAGGAACCCTCTCCTTGTTTTCTACAGTTAAGAGTCTCTTATGGGGGCACCTGGGTGGCTCAGTGGGTTGAGCCGCTGCCTTTGGCTCGGGTCATGATCTCAGAGTCCTGGGATCGAGCCCCGTATCGGGCTTTCTGCTCAGCAGGGAGTCTGCTTCCTCCTCTCTCTCTGCCTGCCTCTCTGCCTGCTTGTGATCTCTCTCTGTCAAATAAATAAATAAAAAATCTTAAAAAAAAAAAAAAGAGTCTCTTATAATGTGCCTTCCCCATGCTCTTTATTTTTTTCCTCTTTCCCCTATGTTCATCTGTTTCATTTTTTTAAATTCCACACAAGAGAAATCAGATGATATTTGTCTTTGTTGACTTATTTTGTTTAGCATAATAAATGTATCATATTTCAATTTTGTTTAGCATAATAAATGTATTATATTTCAATTTTTTAATGAACTTTCATTCTGTTTTCCATAATGGCTGCACCAATTTACATTCCCACCAACAGTGTACAAGGGTTCCCTTTTCTCTTCCTCTTCACCAACAGTTATTAATTATGTCTATTTGAAAATAGCATTCCTAGAAATGTGAGGAGATAGCTCATTGTAGTCTGAATTTGTATTTCCCTGACGATCAGTGATGTTGAGTACACATTCACAAACCTGTTTGTCATTTCTACATCTGCTTTGTAGAAACATCTATCTATGTCCTTTGTCCATTTTTTAAATTGAGTTATTTGTTTTCTTGCTATTGAGTTCAGGTCCATATATTTTGGATGCTCTCCATTTGTTTATTTTTGCTTTTGTTCCCTATATTTTTGGTGACATGACCAAAAAAACCCTTGCCAAGACCAATGTCAAGAACAGTTTTTCCTATATATTTTTCCCAGTAGTTTTATAGTTACAGCTCTTACATTTAATTAAATCTATTTTGAGTTAACTTTGTATATGGTATGAGATGAGGGTCCATTTTATTCTTCTGTACATAATATCAAAGGATTATCAAAAAGACAATCCTTTCCCTGTTGCGTGTCTTGGAGCATTTCTTGAAGAGCAATTTGACCTTAAATACGTAGATTTATTTCAGAGTTCTCTAATCTGTTCCATTGATCTATACATCTGTGTTTACGCCACTACCACACTGTCCTGATAGTTATGCCTTTATAAAACATTTTGGAACCAGGACATCTTATAATTGCACACTTGTTCTAACTCAAGATCAATAGAGTATTTGGAGTCTTTTTTGGCTCTATATGAATTTTAGGATTGCTTTTTCTATTTGTCATTTGACATTATTTGAAAAAAACTGACATTATTTGAAAAAGACATCAGTGGAATTTTGATAGGGATGACACCGAATCTATAAATCAGTTTGGGTAACATGAACATTTAACAACATGAATTCTCCCAATCCATAATCACAGGGTTATCTTTCCATTTGTTTGTGTCTTCTTTAATTTCTTTCATCAGTGTCTTATAGTTCTCAATGTATAGATCTTTTGCCTCATTGATTAAGTTCATTATTTTTGATGCTATTGTAAATGAGTTTGCTTATTTTAATTTATTTTTCAGAAAGTTTATTGTTAGTGTATAGAAACATGATTGTTAGTGCATCCTGCAATTTTATTGAATTTATTAGTTTTAACAGCTTTTTTGGTGGATGTTTTAGGTTTTCTACATATAAGATTATGTCATCAGCAAACAGAGACATTTTTACCTCTTCTTTTCTTATTTTGATCTTTTTTATTTCCTTCTCATGCCTAATTAATTGTTCTGGCTAGGATTTCCAGTACTATGCTGAATGAAAGTGATGAGATTAGGTTTCCTTCTTTTGTTTCTGATCTTAGAGGAAATGTTTTCAGATTTTACTGTTGAATACAGTGGGCTGGTCATATTTGGCTTTTATTATGTTGTGATACATTCCTTCTATATGAAATTTGTTGAGGGTCTTTATCATTCAAGGATGTTGTATTTTGCCCAATGCTTTTTCTTCATCTATTGAAATGAACATATTTTTCTTTCTTCATTCTGTTAATGTGGTGTATTAAATTTACTGATTTGAGTATGGGGAACCATCTCTGAATCCCAGGAATAAATCTCAGTTCATTATGCTCTATGGTCATTTTAATATGCTGTTGAATTTGCTTTGCTAGAATTTTGTGGAAGATTAATGCATCTATGTTTATAAGGGATATTGGCTTATAATTTTCTTGTAGTGTTCTTATCTGGCTCTGCTATCAAGGTAATACTGGTCATGTAAATGAGTTTAGAAGTATTCCTTCCTCTTCTTCCCCCCCCCCCCCCCGCCTTTTTGAAAGAGTCAGAGAAAGATTGGTGACAATTCTTCCTCAAATGATTGGTAAATTCACCAGTGAAGATGTCTGGCTTTGGCTTTTATTTTTTGGGAGGTTTTTGATTACTGATTCTATCTTCTTCTCCATTATTGGTCTGTTCAGATTTTCTTTTTCACCATGATTCAGTTGTATGTTTCTAAGAATTTTCCATTTCTTCTAGGTTATCCAATTTGTTCACAGTACTCTCTCATTATCCTCGTATTTCTGTGGTATCAGTCATAATATCTCCTCTTCCAATTCTGATTTTATTTATTTGTATCTCTTTTTTCCTTTATAGGTTAGTGGAAGATTTGTCACTTTTGTTTATCTTTCAAAACACCAGTTATTAATTTCATTGATCACTTTTATTGTCTTTTTAGTCTCTATTTCATTTATTTCTGTTCTAATCTTTATTATAGCCTTCTTTCTGCTAATTTTGGACTTAGTTTGTTCTTTATCTAGTCTTTTGAGGTGTAAAGTTAGGTTTCTTTTTTGAGATTTTTCTTTTTTTCTGGAGGTAGGAATTTTTATAAATTATAAACTTCCCTCTCAGAACCACTTTTGTTGTGTCCCATACATTTTGATATGCTGTGTTTCTATTTTAATTTGTCACAAGGTATTTTCTTATTTCCTTTATGGAGGACAAAACTCAGTTCTGTGCTTTTTCCCAACCACACAAAGGAGTGTGTGATGTAAGAGGATGCTTGTCCCTTTTCTTTACTGCTAACTATCC
This sequence comes from Enhydra lutris kenyoni, assembly GCF_002288905.1. NCBI lineage: Eukaryota > Metazoa > Chordata > Mammalia > Carnivora > Mustelidae > Enhydra > Enhydra lutris. Next base: position 15,775,625 of record NW_019154087.1, read on the forward strand.
TGGGGACAGGGTTCTATATGTTGTTTAGTTCTAGGAATAAGGTATTATAGAAACTGGCTTCACAGAGGACGTCCTAAAATGCTGGGGATAGGACCCCTTTTGTTTCCTTTTCTCCTTGATAGAGAAAAACAAAATAAAATAACAAAGTTCTGTTCTATGCCTATTCCCAATCTCACAGAGCAATATCAGCTGTAAAGAAATGCCTTCTCTTTTCCTTTGTTCCTACCTGTCCCAGGGCAGCAGGTTCTGCACTCGTATAAGGCAAAATAGAAACTGGTTCCAGGGAGAAAGCTCTGATAAGAAAGAAGCACACTCCAAAATCTCATTTTCCCCCACCACAGGAGAAATTACAGGCAATCTTCTCTCTTGGAGCAGAGAAGATTGGAGAAGGGATAGTTGAAGGTAAAGTGAAATTGTTTTCCTTACCTGTTTAAATGTGACTGTTCTATTTGTACTTCTCTGGAACTTCTACTTCTTAGCTGTATGCTGAATTTTTTTTTTCAAGATATTTTGGTACCAATACTATTGTTAGATCATTGTTTTTGTGGAGGAATGAGAAGTAGGGATTCTTATTACCCCATCTTTCTGACATCATTCCCTCAATGTCTATTTTTTGGCCAAATATTTCAGTCTAATTTCAGATATTCTGAATTGAGTTGCTTTGACTCTGTTTGGCATATGTTTCCTTCATACTGGCCAACATGTGAATAGATAGATTTTGGGAATCTTCTCTATGGTTCTTTTCTACCTGAGATTGCCCATCTACTTATCCTGCAGTTTCCTCAGATTTAGATTTCCAGTTCCTTAGGCAAAAATGACTGCATATTTTCCACCAATATCAACCTCCTAGGTGCCATACTAGAATGTGGCTGGCAACAAGCTAAATGTTCTGAAAACAAGAACTCATATATATGACTCTGTTCTTCCAAGTATATGGGCTCAACAAGAATTTGCCTGCTTTGTTCCACTCTCTAGTTCTCTCAGGTAATTCCTTAATACAGCTAGATTTTATAGCTGTGTTCTACAGAGGAATGAGTCCTATACAAACTAAGTACAAATGAAAGCTTGTTGTTGGGTTTTGACCATATGGAGATTTTACTCTTTCTCAACCATACTGACTTCAATATATTGATTTTTCAGTTCTGAGAAAAATTTAAAGAGCTTTAAGTATTTAAGAAGAATGTTAGTAAAAGCAGTAAACTCTTTAGGAAAGAGAATACATGCTATTTAGTTTTGTGTCTGTCTAGTATAGTGTCTGATAAACTAGTTTTGTAGAGACTTTAATTAATGGATAAACTTTTTAATCAATCATTTTAATCAGTTTAATAATATTGCACACTAAATTAATGTGACAATTTATATGTGGTAGATGTTTTCTCTCACACAGTATAAAGTATCAGGATGACTTTGATGGCATATCCAATGTGTGTTCTAGGACACACAAGTTAAAAGTTCTTCCAAGGAGAAGATACAAAACATTCATAATGAAATGCTACCATTATTATATATTTTTTTCTTTCTGAGGATTACAGAATAATTAAAACATTTCATGAAAAATTATGCTATATATTAAGGAAATTTTTCTCTTCTCACTGACTCCCTTTACACTGCTTTGATTTGTATCAAGTGTTAATCTCCCCGTGATATATAATGTGAGAGTTTCTGTGAAATTTGCTTTGTGGTCTATCTCTTTAAGGCTACAAATTCCACGACAGAAAAATTCCATATGTATTTAACTGCTCTATTCCAAGCTCTAGAAAAGTACTTGGTACTAAGGAGAAATACATAAATGATAGTATCCCTTGTGCATTCATTCAGAAAACTTGTATTAAATACTAATTAGATGTGAGACTTCACTGGAAGCTCTGGGTATACAGAAAAGAATAAAATGCTGTATATCCCATTATAAAGTTTATATTTTGATCATTTCTGAAGAAATAAAGGGAGCAATTATAAAAAATATAAAATAGTATATAATTATTATAAATTATTGTCATCATACATGGCTGAATTGAAAACAGAGTTGAACACAGAGTAGTTTGTCTGGCAGTAATTTAAATATATTCAGAAAACCAAACAGAGAAAACATTTACTTTCTAAATAAAATGAACAGTTCACTTTTCTTGTCGCAAGATATTTAACTACTTTCTCTTACGCCCATTAATTATATAAAATATTAAAAGGCAGTGCTTTTCTGTAAAAGAAAGTAAATTAAGAGACATTTACATTTAAAACTTGACTTTTCTTATTTATTTAAATATAAATCTGAATAGGAAGGGTAACCTTGTAATTATTGCCATAAAGGGGGAAAAAAAGGATTGGGAGTGTGGTCACATAACAAATCTTTTATTTTTATTTATTTATTTATTTTTTAAAGAGTTTATTTATTTATTTGACAGATCACAAGTAGGCAGAGAGGCAGGTGGCGGGGCGGGGGCTGGTGGGGGCGGAGCAGGCTCCCTGCTGAGCAGAAAGCCCAATGCGGCACTCGATCCCAGGACCCTGGGATCATGACCTGAGCCGAAGGCAGAGGCTTTAACCCACTGAGCCACCCAGGTGCCCCAACAAATCTTTTAATTCATAAACTACTATGTGAAATTTATGATCCACAGCAGTTACCTTTTCATGGATTTCATTGTCAAATGTGCTCTATAATACATACAGAGTTTAATTATTATAATTACTTCATGAGAGAAACAATACTTAGAGAATTTTTTTTTTTTTTTAAGAAATGAAGAGAAGAATCTTGGGTCTTCTCATTTGTTGCTAATTTATCAGAGTCACCACATATGAATTTAATTAAGAGCTACCCATGCCTCATTTACTACTCAATGAGCTATAACAGGTTTGGAAGAGCTACTGCCAGTTTTCTGAGTTAATGCAATATTTAAGTTAATGACATTCATGGATAATATATGAAACTTCTAAATAGAGCTTATATGAAAAAAAAAGTTACCTAGTATATGATTTTGTATTCAACAAGGAAATTTATCGCTACATTATCTTCTTTGAATAAATACAAAGTGGGATGCATACAAAGTAATGTCAGTTTTATAAGCTTATTGATTCATGTCCCTGTTTCTCATAAATGTTAAATATTGATTTCTTGAAGTGTCTTCCTGATAGCATGCTTTGATGATCTTCCTTCTAATTTTCCATTAAACATATATCTAGAATTATGCTGCTCTATAATCCTTACTCCTTTCTTACAATAAACACTTGTAGTCTATCTAAACCTATCTCATTCTAAGCAAATTATGTAACTTATTTGCATTACTTTATCACCTATAAAAAGATGAAAAAATATATCTTAGAATATATGACAATTAAGGGTGCTTGGGTGGCTCAGATATTGAGCATATGCTTTGGCCTCAAGTCATGATCCCAGGACCCCGGGATCCAACTGCATCTGGTTCCCTGCTCAGCGGGAAGCCTGCTTCTCCCTCTTCCACTCCCCCTACTTGTATTCCCTCTCTTGCTGTCTCTCTCTGTCTGCATCAAATTAGTAAATAAAATCTTAGGAAAAAAAGTGACAATTAATATAGCAGTACTTTAAATCATATTCAGATGTATAACTTTCATGGTCCTCTAGAGTTCAGCAAAGTATCTTTTGTCTACCCAATAATCCTCAAATAATTTGAAACATGGGGGATCCTGGGGGGCACAGTTGGTTGAGCGTTGACTCTTGGATTTAGCTGGAGTCCTGATCTCAGGGTGGTGGGACCAAGTCCCCTGTGGAGTTCTGCACTCAGTGCAAAGTCTGCTTAAGACTCCTTCTCCCTTTTGCTCTGCTTCTCCCTGTTCTCCCTATCCCTGCCCCTCCGCACACTCTCTCTCTGAAATAAAGTCTTTAAAAAATAAATTGAAACATGAGTTAAGATGCAGAATAAATAATTTTGACAATAATTTGGTACCAATATCTTTTATCTATTATAACAAGTTTGCCCTATAAAAAGAATATGATTGATGGTATCTTCAATTTTACGAACTTTTGAGTGAAATGCTACACTTTTCTCTGAAAAAGAAAACATGCTCAGAGAGTCAATAAGTGTTTGAGATGTATATCAGCATAAAACACTTTTCTGTATTTATTAAAGATCTATTGTTTAATTTATGAATCCAATATTCACTTTCTTCTGCATAAATATATAATAATTATATTTAATTTTAAATAAAATAAGTAATAAATCTACATAGTGCTATCTCCTTGAGGTGAAACCTAATGTAAATACATTGAAAATTATTCATTAATTATGTATTTAAAATAATAAAAATACAATATAAAATCATATGGCTATTATTTAAACTATTTTAAAGTATATAAGTTCAAATGAATTATAAGAGATAAAATATTCATATTCATTAAATTCATCAGATTAATCAGTAAAACATAATAGTTTTTGAGTGCTAGATACTCTACAGGATACCTGGATTCTAGCCCTTACTATATACAACTATGTTACTAAAGTTTGTAATGTTTAGATTCTACAACACTATTATTAAGATAATAATCAGTGATAACACTTTGTATTCCTTCATTTTAAATAGTTTCACTGTCCTGTTTAATAATATAATCATTCTAAAAGAAAAAAAATCATATTTCATTAATTTTGTCCTATTTTTCAGTTTTTGTAAGCAGATCTGCATATAACCAGAAACCTTATAAGTACATTATATTAGAAAACATATCACAGATGAGAGTTCTGTGTCTCATTAAAATAAATTTTTGGGTGGTTGAACACTGGGGAGGGTATGCGCTATGGTGAGTGCTGTGAAATGTGTAAGCCTGATGATTCACAGACCTGTACCCCTGGGGCAAATAATACATTATATGTTAATAAAAATAAGTTTTAAGAAGACCCCCAAAAAATGAGTTTTCATGTAATATTCAAATTTTGAAATTTACTTGTATTATTTCAAGGAAAAATATTATTCCAACTGAAATCTGTCCCAATTATTCATCTAATGAAAACTTGATTCTCTGAGGAAGAGACTGTAACACTGCAGAAGAAGAAAACAATGATACTACAAAGTTTCTCTGTTTTCCCATACTTCTGGATAAAACAAGCATTATATTTATGACTTGTTAATATTAAAAAAATAATTTTAGTAAAAGATGAGAATCAGGTAAGAAGTTTTGAAAGTAAGACAATTTTAATAATCTAGGTAAGGTGAAATTTATTTTTAAGTTGAATATAATAATGGAATTTTTGGTGCTACAATAAGAAGCTTAATTATGTAAAAAATAGTACATATATGTATGAAGTAAAATGTTTAAGAGCTGACAAATGTGGTGCTTTTTTAAAAATTGGTGATGAATGTGATCAATTTGCTATCTGTGTGATGTAAACCTTCTATTTCCCAAGAATCTTTAGTGATTAAGTAAAGCATTTGGAGGTATGCTAAAGATGGTTTACAATCTGAGATAATTGTATTATTTTGAAATTAACTTCACACAGATAATAGTACTAGTTTATATTTGTACTTAAATAAAAATTTCATGAAAAAAGGCCTCAATTTGTTATTTTTAGTATGACTTGAATTAGAAAATATAGGGCTGAAGTGCTAAGCTATTCTTTTTGGTTCTTGTTCTCTCTCTCTCTCTCTCTCTTTTTTTTTTTTTTTTAGTTTTATAAGTGTACATTTGGCTCTGTTCATTTGTCTACAATTTTCCCAAAACATTTGAAGCAACCAAAACTGAATATTAAAAATCTTGATAAAATCACAGATTTTACCTAGCATCTAACTTTTTTCCACTTTAACATTTGCTAGTAAGCATAAACAATGTGAAATAATGATAAAATATTAAATGGTAATCACATTATCATAAATATTAAGAATTGAAAAGAACAAAAAAGACCCTATTAACTCAACAGGTCTTTTCATCTTGATTTCATATACCATTTCTGAATTAATATATTTATTACAAATCAATAAACCATTTGTTTTTCTGCTCAGATATGGAAATTAACTGTGCTAAAATGCCATTAAATCTTTTTTTTTAGAAATATGTCCTTAGCATATACATATTTATTCTAGAAAAATACTATCTGTGCCTTAAACAATTCTCAACATGATCCTTCTATTTAAGCAATACATCATTTGAAGATATGAAATATAAATTTCTGTTTGTATACTGGTTTTTCTAATATGACCTTTTCTTCCTAATACATTCTTTTCAAATGTATCTTTCATGACATTTCTAATATATATATTTTTTTCTGTCTGGAGTTTTTACATTTTATGTTTACTTCCCAATGTAAGTATTATGATAAGCTAATACAACTTCTAAAATGTATTTTTAACAATTATTACAGTAGTAATTATTAATTTAAAAGGATTTTTAAATTATGCCACATAGGATTTTAGCACATTTTATTCCTTTTATTGGCAGAGGCATAGGTAGACAAAAGAGGGAATTGTGAAAAGAGAGATGCTCCTATTTTTATACCATTTAGAATTCTCCTGCAATTTAATCCAGTTTTCTCAAATACTTTAAAATGAGATAAAATTATAATTATTTCTTTTAAATCACTGTCACTATTTTTTTAAAAAGACATACACAGACGGACACACATGGAATTATATTATGTCAAGAAGAAAACATAATCAACAATATCTAAGAATAAACCATTTATTTTAAAAACTTTTCAGGCAGGAGGAACATATATACATATATATTACTCTACTCATCTGCCTACTGTAATGAACATTTAGAGATTGTTCTTTATCACTTATTGTCTCTCTTCTATCAAAAATACAATTCTTGGGTCACCTGGGTGGCTCAGTTGGTTGGGCGACTGCCTTTGGCGTGGGTCATGGTCCTGGAGTCCTGGGATCAAGTCCCACATCGGGCTCCCAGCTCCACGGGGAGTCTGCTTCTCCCCCTGACCTTCTTGCTCATGGTCTCTCCCACTGTCTCTCTCTCAAATAAATAAATAAACAAAATATTTTTTAAAATACCCTTCTTTCATTGACAAGATATGCTTCCCTCCCTATTGTGTTAGAGTAGTCACTCTGTTAGAGAAATTCCACTTGACTCTAGGTTCTAGTAGGACTCAGTGTCTCTAATAGAGTATATCATCACCCTACTGACCATGACTGTCCTAGGGATGGGCATGTGAATCATTTTGAGCTAAAGAAACAAGAAGTTCTGAAGAAGGTTTCAGATTTAAACAATGTGATTTTCCTCATCCATAGGAGATGTAGTGCAGGCATTCTATAATTCTCTAGATGAGATAAGATGTCTGCTCTTACCAAGAAAGATGAGTCAGAGTTGAAGCACACAGATTGAGTTTACTGCCAGGAAATGGAAATGGACCAGGAATGATGATGATATCATTAACTTTTTGATCAAATGGCACTTTAAGTGAGAAGTATTCCAAAGTCCTTTTCAAAGTGGAAGTCTAAACTAAAAGTCTTACTTTGGCCAATTAATGCCTCCATTATTTTTCTTTAACTAATGTGTGTATTTCTAATTGAAAATAGCAAACATACATAATAAGTGAAAGATGATGACACTGTCACTGGATTTATCGTAACAGATGCTGGAATACAATAAAACCCTGGGTCTTAGATAGTGGTGGGGAGAAGTAAAAAAGAACCTCTCATAGCCATGATTACCTTTATCTATTAAGAACAGAGAATAAGAAAAGAAAAAAAAAAAAAAGAACAGAGAATAAGATTTTCAGAATGCAAGGGTTCTGTTGGTATACTTCTTATGCCTGAGGTAAATATCTGATGAACTCTTTTGACACAATTGAATGAGAAAAGATACCAACACAGGATAATTTAGAGCAGAAAAGATGAATCTTGATATTTACATAGTTAAATGAATTATTAAAATGTTTCTGGGGATTCATATAAAAGAAAAGTGGTATTATTTCAGACACTATGAAATGTCTTATTACAGTCTTGTGCAAGATGTCTTGTGCAAGATGCTTGCAATAGTTTATATACATAAATGTATCTAGATATATAAATGTATAATTATATATCTAATATATCTAATAATGTAATGATTTATATATGTATAAATAAATATAAATATATATAAATAAATAAATGTTTGGACAGAACACAAAACTCTGGGTCAGATCCACAGACACAAAATAATAGCCAGAGCAATACCTTGTATCAGTTCTCCATGTCCCAATTCCCACAAAGTGACATGATGAGGGCCAGACATACCTGTGCATGCAGCAGGTTGTCCCACAGGAGAAAAACAGCAAAATTATGAAATTCAGAACTTCAGTGGGATGGCTAGCACATCTGTTCACACTCCCTTTCAGAAAGTCAAGCTAATCTTTGAGGAAGCATGGAAAAGTTGTCTCCCTTATGGACAACAATATTATACTAGTTTCAGGTGTACAACATAGTGATTTATCAATTCTATACACAGTGCTTACCACAGTAAGTATCATCTGTCACCATACTTTATTACATTATTGACGATATTCCATGTTGTACTTTTCATCCCTGTGACTGACTTATTTTATAACTGGAAATCTGTATTTCTTAGTCCCCTTCACCTCTTTCACTTATCCTCCCCAAATACCCATGGTGTCTATTTTTAATACCATCAAAGGTAAGCAAATGTCTGTGAGGGAAAGGAAAAAGACTTTATTATTTTGGAATGTCTCTGGGGGTCTCTATCTTTTAGGAGATACTATGTCTGGCTTAAAGGCACATTTGTCATTCAAACTTTCACTTTGCTTGCAAACTCCAGACTATTCAGGATTGCAAAGTCCAAGAAAAAAAAAAAGTCTCCTAACAGACATACTATAGGATAAAATATACATAGTTAAAATTATCTCAGCAAAACACAGGAGTTGGGCACCTGGGTGGCTCAGCTGGTTAAGCAACTGCCTTTGGCTCAGGTCATGATCCCGGAATCCTGGGATAGAGTCCCACATTGGGCTCCCAGCTCTGTGGGGAGTCTGCCTCTCTCTCTGACTTTCTCCCCTCTCATGCTTTCTCTCTCTCTCTCTCTCAAATAAATAAGTAAAGAAAATCTTCAAAACAACAACAACAACAACACAGGACTTGAGGGAGGGAGGAGGTAAGGGAATAGGAGACAAAAACTGTTCTAAATGAATCATCTTGGAGGAGGGGAAGAGAAATATAAATCTGTCTATAGGAAAATAAACCTTTTTTCACTTTTATATTTTATATTACAACATGTGACTCTAAGTTTATGATTGCTAAGAAAGGGAAAATAATTATATAAACTATTGAATGGCTTAGTGGAATGTCCAAAATGAGAATGGGTAAGATCAAAAACTTGACACAATCAGCAGACATGAAAATAGAAAAAGACATTACTCAATGATATTGTGTTAGCATATAATTAAAAATGAACTTTCACCATTTTCAGTGATGTGGATGGAACTAGAGAGTATTAAGCTATGTTAAATTAGTCAATCAGAGAAAGACAATTATCATATGATCTCACTGATATGTGCACTTTAAGAAACAAAACAGAGGATCATAGGGGATAAAAATAAAACAAGACAAAACCAGAGAGGGAGATAAACCATAAGAAGACTCTTAATCATAGGAAACAGAGGCTGACTATAGGGGAGAGGGGAAGGGATAGAGTAACTGGGTGATGGACATTAAGGAAGGCATACGATGTAATAAGCACTGGGTATTATATAAGACTGATGAATCACAGACCTGTACATCTGAAACCAATAATGCATTACATGTTAATTAAATGAATTAAACAAAAATAAATAAATAAATAAATAAATAAAAGTGAACTAATAAAATTTCATTTCCATAAGACAAAGTCAGTTAATGTAAGTTAAATATGAACAAAATACTGCCAAATTGTGTTATTTGTATTCTAATAAAATAAAATGTTTTCCAGTACAATAAAAGATAAAACAAATTGTGCCTGAAGACATTAATATCAAAGTAGAAATTAAGACTAAAAGGGTCATGAAGTAAAGAAAAGCATAAATTTAAAATGATTATATAAAAACAAATGAACAAAGTAGAGAAACCAAAACTCATTTAAGAACAAAATATGATGAAAACAAATTTAGTAGAGAAACAAAAGAAATAGAACAAATTGATATATCTTTATCCTTATATTTAACCAACATGATGCTGATTTTCATGTCTTTGAAATAGTATCTAAAGTTTGCACTAGAGACCAAAAGCCAAATTTTATAATTATACATTGATAACATTACATATAAATAATAAATATACTCCAGATCCTTGACTACTTAGAAATTAAGAATATTTTTAAGAAAATAAAAACTGAAATTATGTATTGCTTAGGAATAATGAGCACATTTATTCCTAATAAGGAAATACAAAATGAAATTATATATTATCTAGGAATAATAAGAATGAGAACATTTATTCCTGATACATATGTATATGTACTATATATGTAGTTACATATTTATATATATGTATATATATACATATACTATATATGTAGTTACATAGTTATATATGTACTATGTAGTTACATATACATATACTATATATGTAGTTACATAGTTATATATATGTATATATATACATATACTATATATGTAGTTACATAGTTATATATGTAACTACATATATAGTTAAAATATATGCAGATAATTAAGTGATTTTATTTAAAAATATGACTAAATGTTAACCAAAGTAGTTCAATTTAATAAATTTGAAATACAAAACTAAATAATAAGCATATAGAGAGAACTTAATGGGGCTCCTGGGTGGCTCAGTAGGTTAAGTGTCTGACTTCAGCCTGGGTCATGATCTTAGGGTCCTGGGATGTGCCCTGTATTGGGATCCACACTCAGTGGGAAGTCTGCTTATCCTTCTCCCTTTGCCTCTGCTCCTTCCCCTGCTGATGCTCCCTCTGTCTCTCTCTCAAATAAATAAATAAAATCTTACAAATATGTGAAACCCAGGATTACATAATGTTTCAGATTCAGAAAGTAATATTTTCTACTATGGTATTATTTAACTTTTGGGAGATTAGAAAATGTTTAATACAAAAATTCATTAATCATTTACAAAGGGTTACTTGAGATTTATATAGTTCAATTTTCAAAAGAATATCTATTCATGTATATATGTGTCTTTTTAATACTGTGTGTATATATACACATAAATTCATTAGAATAACTTTGTTTATCATACTATATGATGACATATATGACTATATATAGTCATACATATATGAACTACTACAGAATATGAAAAATTTTAAGCTTTCTGTTCAGAGGAACACATCTAGGTTTAGGTTTATCAGGGACTTTGGAGGTAATACTAAACTTCTGGAAAATGAAATAACTTTTCTTTTTTTCAAAATAAAAAAAAAACACCAAGGAAAAATTTCTAAAAACAGTATTGTTGGATCCAGTGGCATTGATTTCTCCTACACTAGGTTTTCGTTTGGCATTAATAAAACCCAGTAATATTAACTATTACTTTATTATATAAGTCTTATATTTACCCAAGAATCCTTCTCTCCAAATTACAGTTTCTCATGCAACACTGTCCTTTTCTGTAATTGTAATTATTTACTTGCATGCAATGTAAGGATCCTTAAGAATACCATATATAGTGTATATACATGAGGCAGTTATATTCCTGATTTGCTAACCATAAGTGATATATAGTTTATATTATCTTTCCTAGTATGATTAGAAAAATACTTTTTTTTAAATGTTCATGCATTTCAAGAGTCAGTTCCTCCTGATGGCTCGTGATGAACATTTTTTCATGTGTCTGATAGCCATTTGTATGTCTTCATTGGAGAAGTGTCTGTTCATGTCTTCTGCCCATTTTTTTACATGATTATCTGTTTTGTGTGTGTTGAGTTTGAGAAGTTCTTTATAGATCCTGGATATCAGCCTTTTGTCTGTACTGTCATTCGCAAATATCTTCTCCCATTCTGTGGGTTGCCTCTTTGTTTTGTTGACTGTTTCCTTTGCTGTGCAGAAGCTTTTGATCTTGATGAAGTCCCAAAAGTTCATTTTTGCTTTTGTTTCCTTTGCCTTTGGAGATATATCTTGAAAGAAGTTGCTGTGGCTGATATCAAAGAGGCTATGTTCTCCTCTAGGATTCTGATGGATTCCTGTCTCACGTTGAGATCTTTTATCCATTTCAAGTTTATCATCATCACTAGCCATCAGGGAGATTCAAACTAAAACTACATTGAGATACCACCTTACACCAGTTAGAATGGCCAAAATTAGCAAGACAGGAAACAACATGTGTTGGAGAGGATGTGAAGAAAGGGGAACCCTCTTACACTGTTGGTGGGAATGTAAGTTGGTGCAGCCACTTTGGAGAACAGTGTGGAGATTCCTTAAGAAATTAAAAATAGAGCTTCCCTATGACCCTGCAATTGCACTACTGGGTATTTACCCCAAAGATATAGATGTAGTGAAAAGAAGGGCCATCTGTACCCCAATGTTTATAGCAGCAATGGCCACAGTTGCCAAACTGTGGAAAGAACCAAGATGCCCTTCAATGGACGAATGGACAAGTAAGATGTGGTCCATATACACTATGGAGTATTATGCCTCCATCAGAAAGGATGAATACCCAACTTCTGTATCAACATGGATGGGACTGAAAGAGATTATGCTGAGTGAAATAAGTCAAGCAGAGAGAGTCAATTATCATATGGTTTCACTTATTTGTGGAGCATAAGGAATAACATGGAGGACATGGGGAGATGGAGAGGAGAAGGGAGTTGAGGGAAACTGGAACGGATGAACCATGAGAGACAATGGACTCTGAAAAACAATCTGAGGGCTTTGAAGGGGCAGGGGAGTGGGAGGTTGGGGGAGCCAGGTGGTGGGTATTATGGAAGGCACATATTGCATGGAGCACTGGGTGTGGTGCATAAACAATGAATTCTGTTACACTGAAAAGAAATTAAAAAAAAAAAAAAAAGTCAGTTCCTCCAGTCAATAAGGAGAACTTTTGACAATTAAAGAAAAGCTATTTAAATGCACATAACCTTATGGAAATAGTTCTCAATCACTCTAATAAATGGGAAGTCTAACCACTTTTTATTATCCACATTTAAAAGCAACTTTTACAGTAGACTGTAGGACTATAGGACTGTAGGACTTCACCTAGAGAGCTACTTCCTGAGGTGCCCCTTCTGCTTCTCAATTTTCCTTTTTCAGCCTGAGATCTCAGTGTAAGTCATTCTTCAAGGAGACCTCTTGCTGTTTCTCCAAGACTCACATTTTTCTACTATTCAGAGTGCCAAACAGCTAGGTATCAAATTGGTCAAGTGGGAAATAAGTCAATAAAAAAAAAACAACAACAATCAAGCTTTATTCACTTACCACAATATTGAAAGCAAGAGACAAAAAGTAAGGGTCAGCTAACCACTGTTCAATCCCTGCACCACCTCTCCCTCCCCCATAGAATGGCACCAGGACTGCATCAGGTGGTTGCACCACAGATGTGGGGTAATCTTTTCACTGCCAAGGAGGCCCAAACAAAGGATGATTGCCTCTTTATGGATCCGTGAAGCCGAGAAAGGAAGAGGGGCTGAGAGTAGAATTGTAATGAGTCAGAGTACAGTAAAGCCCCTAGGCAATGTCCCTGATTAGGAAGCCTCTGAATAAGAACTGATTAGCTTGAGGGCAGGGAAAGGTGGCTGAGACCTTGACTCTAACTCCCCACAGAAAACTACAAGACAGTGACTATGCACAAAATCTGGTGCAAAAAGAGCATCATTCTCTCAGAGGGTTGTCAGGCAAAACCTTGTGATTCGCAATGGTTCAAGCCTGAAATATCACACATAAGAGTTCTGTCATGGAGCCAATCTCCTCACACAGTGCCTGCACTAGAATTCTCCTAAATCATATGGATGTGATCAACTACTATTTATTTTATGATTCACGCATTCATATCCTTCTTGGTCTTCATTGTAGAAACATTTATTGGTAAAAGCTTTTATTGTTTATCCACATCTGGTTCTCCATCCTTTCCAAGAATACTAGAGGATTATACTTCCTGTCCTCTGGAAGTTAGGCAAAACCACGTACAGTTCTAGAAAAGTGATGGGTACCAGTTCTGGACAAAAATATTTAATTGTCAGTGAAAACTACCTAATGTTCTCATCCCTGGTGACACAGATAAAGAAGACTGCTCAAAGAACAAAATTTTAAATTAATCAAATATAAATTAGAAGATTATACTTTACCATATATGATTTTAACTTTGTAATATCCCCTTTTAATAAGAAATATGTCTAGGGAGTTATCAAAACAAAATGATGATGATGATGATGATGATTTATTTTTAAAATAAATTTGGTGAAACATTTTTATGAAAAATTATCCAAAAGTTGATAAATAGAGGAAATGGCAGTGATAAACTAACTTTATATTCATTACAGCAGAATTAACCCTGAAAAGATAAGTTTAAATCAACTTAATTCAGTAAATTTGACTAAAGGCCTTTCACTGAAATAGCTCCATACATACTTCTAAGTATCTTCTAGTTACTAGAATAAATTTCATAATAAATTTAATTCTTATATGAATTTTTAGGATATAAAAGTAATTTGAATCAAACCATTTTTGACACTATAAAAAATGGCATCAAAATTAAATATTATAATGAAAAAATAATATTCTTTTTCCTTATTTTCTTTATTACTTAAATCTACAGTAAACATAACAAAACTAGAAAAGAATTTGGTACTCTCATGTTCTGAAAACAGATGTTTTATATATATGTTTTATATATTGTTGCTAAGGAAAATTATTTCAAGATGTCTGCTAGGAAAATGTTCTAACTAATACATTAGAGAAAATGTAAGAAAGGAAAGGTATGATGTTAAAAGAATTATTTTAACATCTAAAGACAAAATGAGTGTTAATTACAATTACTGAATCGAAACAAGAAATTATAACTTTCTTTTCAACCTTGTTATCTCTTACAAATTAGTAATGATATTCATACATTTTATAAAATTTATATTTAAAAATCTAGCAATATTATGCATAAAAAGCAGGCCTATTAACTGGAATTCTTTCCCATTGGGTATTCATTGTTTACAAGGGCCAAACAAAACTGTAGCAAGAGCAAAAAAAGACTTATGAGAGTTTATTTTTCCCCAGGGCATCATTATGCAAAAAACATAATAATAGAAATGTTCCTAGCAACATAAGCTTAGGTCACTTTTCTAATACTCATGGAATGACAATTTTGAAGACTTTCAACAATGGGATGTGTACAGGAGGAAAATGTTGGATATACAAGTGAAAACAAAAAAGATCTCTGAATTTTCATTAACTTTTTTCATACAATTTGAATAAAAACTAACTTGGAGTTTTTCAGACTATATTATTTGTGCCAAAGATACATATGTATATCTTTAGATTTTCTTAATTCTTTGTCCTCTTTTTTATATATTGTTTTTAATATATTTTATGGATTAATTTGATGAATATTGTTTATGTTGTTATTAATTTGAACAAGATAAATTGAAAGAACGGGACAGGCATTCCAGCACAGAGACAAAGATATCCATTTCCACATGAAAAGCAATTGGTATGAAAGTGAAAACCATAATGAGAAGTATCAACAACAGATGTTCTTGAAATATCTCTGGCACATGGTAATCACTAATGACAAAAAGAGCTGTGCAGTAATAAGACAATTCTACATGTCAATGTATCAAGAAATCTCTTGTAAAATGTTTATCAAGAAAAAAAACGTCCTGCAACATGTTTGTTGAAAAAACTCCAGAATGTTTTAGGTCCCTAAATAGAGTGTGATCATTTATAAATGAAATAAATATTTTACAAGTAGACCACTGTGACCCTATCTAAGCATATCATTATTTTAAGTACCTATTTTTCTAAAAAATCTTAATTCTAAAGTGTGAAGATACACTTTCTCCTCCCCTACTTCAGTGTCCCAAGTCTCTTATCCTATAGTCAGTGTCACAGTTCCTACATCCCTATTAACCACAAGGCAATTCTCACACAGGGCTTTAGAGGTGCTTTTTAAAGGAAGCACGTTTTGATGTGTTAATGAACCAAATAAGTACAAATACTTAGCTCTAGGTGGTAGACATTTTCCTTTAGTGTAGCTCTTTTTTTTTTTTTTAAGATTTATTTATTTATTTGACAGAGATCACAAGTAAGCAGAGAGGCAGGCAGAGAGAGAAGAGAAAGCAGGCTCCCCGCTGAGCAGAACCGGATGGATGTGGGGCTCCATCCCAGGACCCTGGGATCATGACCTGAGCCGAAGTTCTAGGCTTTAACCCACTTAGCCCCCCAGGCACCCCTAGTGTAGCTCTTTTAAAAAGTCAAAACTCTCAAAATTTCTGAGAGTCTGATGTCAGTGTAACTGGATGAATGCATGATCTGATAACTTTACATAATCACTCAGTTCTCAACATTCCTCTGTACAATAAATACCAATTTTTTGATGTGAGGATTTCCCCAACAACTGAAGATGGAGAATTTGAGTACATCTCAGAAAATGTTCTAGATTTTGTTATAACTAGTACAATGAAACAATGAGGTTCCATTAGAAAGATAGTTTAGAATAATCAAAATAAAGAAACATCTCCCATTTAAAGAACACATCAGAGGTATTTGTGCCTTATGGTCCAGCTAAGACTGACTAATGTAAAGTTATAGGAAGACTTGGAGTTTTAAATGAAATCCAACTCATTCCAACTCTTAAGAGGTCCCAAACTATTCAAATAATGAAAGTAGTATCTTGTTAAAAAAAAAAAAATCAAGCATAAACATACTCCACTCAGACAACTCTCTGTCTATTGGTTAAAATATTTCCTTATTCTAACTTTTTAGTTTCTCTTTTTTTCTAATCCCTATTTGGTTGTGTACCTCTATTCTTAAAATGTCCTTAGTTGACTTACTTGTGATTTTAGAGTTAGGCCAAAATACAGGTTAAAGACATCATCTTCCAGACTGCCAAGTCTGTTCATGACTTCTGATACCAGTTACAAGTCTAAGGGTCGCCAGGGTCACCCTTACTTCATTAAAATTGTTACTTTGGACCAGCTACCTACACATTCAGGGGTCTCCACAGACTCCCTCAGTTTTGGTAATCCCCTAGAAAGTCTCACTGAACTCAGTCAAGTATTATATTTATAATTACAGTTTTATTATAACAAAATGATAAAAATTACTATCAGTCAAAGAAAGAGAAACATAGGATGAGACTTCATATTCTTCAAGAATATGGTACCCTTCCAGCATCCAAGTATGACAACATCAAAGAGTGTTGCCAACCAGAGAAGCTCACCCTTTACCTAGGTATAAATGATTAAATCTTTGTTCTGTGGTTGAACTCAGTCTCCCGCATCATTCTATTCCAGAGTTAAACTGATATTGCATGACTCAAAACCCCAAAACCTCTGATTACATGGTTGGCCTATTTGACATGGCCAGCCTCCACCCTTAGTCACTGTGTTAGCATAAGCTATCTACTGGCCCACCATGAGTCACCTCATTATCTAATTCAGTAGGGACTCACCATGAATAACAAAGACTCTTATCCTTTGGGAAATTTCAAATACTTTGAAATTACCTCCTCAGAGCTGAGATAAAGGCCAGACCTCTCTGAGTAAAGTTAATTCTTCACTACACAGTAATTCACTATAGTCCCTGTTCTCTGAACTGGTCTTTGCATGGTCTTTAGTGTTTGATTTTGTTTTTTTTCTCTTTTCTTATGGTATGGTGACAATGAGTAAGAAGCAGCCTTGATCACTATAATCATTCAGCCAGGCCCACCTCCTCTCTGGCTTAGCCTTAGGGAGGGGAAAGCACAACTACCTTCTCTATTTTTCATTCTTACTAATTAAATTATATGACATTTTCTTTTTTCTTTTTTTTAAGATTTTGTTTATTTATTTATAGAGAGAGATTGTAGGGAGAGGGCAGAGGGAGAGGGAGAAAGAGAATCCCAAGCAGACTCCATGCTGAGCTCAGAGCTCCACACAGAGCTCGATCTCACTACTCTGAGATCAGGACGGGACCTGAAATCAAGAGTTGGATGCTTAAACGACTGAGCAACCCATGTGCCCCTATTACATTTCCATTTCCAAAAATTGTCAGATATTGTTAATTCTATTATCACCAACCTATCAGGTGTTCAAAGTAAAGACATAATACTACTCAAGAGTGACATGTTCTGTGGTCAAGATAGTTTATAAATGTATGCTAAAAATTCTTTAAATCTACCTCTTCATTACATGAAAATTCAGCTTTAGCCAAAAGTGTCATTTACCTCAGCATATTAAAGAAATCATGTATGATCTTGCTGGGACAAATAAATGGAAACATTACCATCAGTACACATATTTAGATAAACATTCCTACAACCCTGAAAGAAGAAGCTAGAGAAGTGAATGGAAGACGAGAAAGTTGCCCATTTTAAGAGATTTTTTCTTCACTTGTTTTCTCCAAAGAGTTACAGGAATTTCCCATATATCTTGTAAGTAGTGAAAATTAACTAGATCATATTTCAAGTATAAATGTAGGAGAAAGCACGAGGCATATTTTTTTTTTCCTTTTGAATTGTAGTAGGGGTGTTAAACTTCAGTTAGTCAAGAAAATACTGAGAGATAAAATTTTAAAAACTCATAACTATTTTACATCTTATGTTTAAAAATTTATTTTCTTTTCATTTAACCTAAATGAAACATTTTTAAAATTTTAAAAACTGAGGTTTTGAAAAATATTTTTCCTATAAAGAGAGTAACTCATTTAAAAAAATAATTGAGGGCGCCTGGGTGGCTCAGTGGGTTAAGCCACTGCCTTCGGCTCAGGTCATGATCCCAGGGTCTTGGGATCGAGTCCCGCATCGGGCTCTCTGCTCAGCAGGGAGCCTGCTTCCCTCTCTCTCTCTCTCTGCCTGCCTCTGTCTACTGTGATCTCTCTCTGTCAAATAAATAAATAAAATCTTTAAAAAAAAAAATAATTGAAATACTTTTATATTACAGGTGGATTGTGTTCTCCCGAAATAAGATATGTTGAAGTCTTAATCCCCAGCCCCCAAATGTGACTTTTTGGAGATAGGTCCTTTTAGATGTAATAAAGTTAAAGTGAAGTCATTAGGGTAGGCTCTAATACAATATGACTGATGTTGTAATAAAGAAGGGAAATTAATACACAGAGACAGGCATACATAGGGAGAAGACAACATGAGGAAACAGTGAAACCACCTACAATTCCTGAAAGTCCTGAAACAGATTCTCAGATTCTTCTTTTACAGCCTTCAGAAAAAAACAATCTGCCTGGCCTTTGATTTCTGACCAATAACCCACAAAATGTGAGACAAATTTCTATTGCTTAAGCCACCACTTTTGGTAGTTGGTTATTATAGCAGCCCTGGAAAACTAATATACTTTACCTTTGTAGCACTATTACTATATTACTAATGTTATAATACTAAGGTAGTATTTATTTTTGTAGTAGTATTTCACTGCAATTTCTCCCCCATAAAATTAATCCTGGTAAAGAACCATAAGAATCTATTATATGATGTTTTACATGTACAAAGCTATAATTCTGTGTACATGTGGCAATTGAAAGTTGACTAGTACAATGTTAAATTCAGTGTATAATTTCTTATGTTACTTATTGTTTTAAAACAAAATTCAGTGTTCTGAGACACTTTGATAAGATGGCAATTTTGCCTTTAAAGAAATTCTACTGATAATATCTTGTTTCATGGAAACTAAATGTACTGTTAATACTTGTATCTCAGACTAAGCATTGCATTAAAATTGCATACTTGGGGCTCTTGGGTGGCTCAGTCTGTTGAGCATCTGACTCTTGGTTTCAGTTCAGGTCATGATCTCAGGGTCTTGGGATGGAGCTGTGTGTTCGTTCTGCCCTGGGCATGAAGCCTGCTTATGATTTTCTCCCTTTCCCTCTCCTTCCCTCTCTGCCCCCTCCCTGCTCATGGGAGTACACATGTGCACATGCACTCATACTCTCTCACTCAATCTCTCTCTCCAAAATAAATAAAATCTTTAAAACAAAACAAAACTGCAAACTCATTCAAGTTATACAAGATATAAATCTATTAAAAGCAAATTAAATATTCAAATGAACCAGGTGTAAAGATTTAGTATGTAGAAGGATTTAAAAAGACATTCTCAAGACCAAATACTGTATATTTTATCAAACTTTTAATAATGTTTGTCCAGAGGGTATGCGTTTTGCTGTATTTTTTTAACATGAAAATTGCTTTACTTATGAAATCTAATAATACTAAGTTGGAAATAAAAATAGGAAGGGATTACAGAAAGCCAAACAAAGACTTACAGAATCTTTGTTTTGATGCAGTGAGAATATTTTAAGAATTTGAGGGCAAAGGCATTGAAAGATAAGAATTAGAGAGTATGGACTGGTTGCAATATCTAAAATGAATAGAGAAATGTTAAAAACGGGACCAATTTTAGTATGATTATAATATATTTAAGCATTTCATAAAGCAATCACTCATATTATACTTGAATTGCTTCGGGGTTTTTCTTCTTAATAAATTCTATTTGTAATTCCCCTCAACCAAACATAAAAGCCCCTATATTTAAATTGTATCTTACTACTTTCACTTTAGAGCTTTTGATTCTGCTTTAAGTCATGTCAGCCTGGCAAGTTCCTCAAAGGCAAGAATCTGTCTTTGCCATGTTTATGTATTTCATAGCATGTTAAACCATACACTAGATGTAGTAAACCACTTAGGAAATGATTCATAAGAGAATAAAAGAGAATTTCAGAATTCCAGAATAATTGCTTAGCACTGCTCAAGAGCAAGACAAAATTTTTATATTCCTCCTGTATATTTTACAGTCTTTACATTGTGAACCTGAAGATTAAAATATTAAAATTAAAAGGTAGTGTTATTTTTATAGGTTCTGTCTTTAGCAGAGCACCTTATTTCTCAGAACTGCTGTCATTTCTGAAATTGCTTCCACTGAGAAATAAACACTAGCAAGAGATACCAGATATTGAGGGTGAAACAGCCATTAAGAAAAACAATAACCTGGTCAAATAACAAGATAAATTTAAAAGTGGCTTGTTGCACTGGTATGATTTTGCCTTGTGGAAAAGAAGATTCTTAGGCAATAGGCAATGGAGACTGACCAGAGATAAAATAAGATAACTTAAGATTTACTGTATTTGACTTTTGATAATCAATTATGACTTACTTAAATTAAGAGGTTTACCATAACACATAATTTGCAATGATCAAAGCAAAAAGGATAAAACTATTAAAGTAATCATAATTTGATGCACTACACTTTTAGGCTTATTGGTAGAATTTTGGATGTATGTGTGTGTTTGTGTTCCTATGCAAAAGCAAGGAGGATGTCTATGTATAAATGGATATTTTCCTCTCATTTCTTTTTTAGTTAACAGTCTCCTGGAGAAAGGACATTTTTTTTTTAAATGTTTGTTCAGCTTGCTATTGTTAATACACAATTTCTAGTAAGCACCAGGGCAGTTATCAGCCTCTAAGATGAGTGTTACACTTGGAGCCGTGGCTCTCCACTGGGAATGATTATGGGCTCCAAGGAACACTCTGCAATGTCTGGAGATATTTCGGATTGTCATAACTGGGGTAGAGGATTGTTACTGGCATGAACTGGCTTGTGGGCAGAGACATGCTGTTAAACATCCTACAATGTATAGAGCAGATTCCATAACAAAGAATTATCTCACCCAAAATATCAATAGCACCACAGTGGAAAAATCCTCACTCAAAGTCTTGTTGACTTTGCCTTGACATCTCAGCTTTCACATTCCTCTGTTGTATCATTAATAAATTCTGTAAAACCTTTTTGGAATCTATTTACATACTCACATCTTGTGATAATGTATCCCATAAAATAATTACACACTATATAAAGCAGTCCTCATTTGTATATGATTTAGCATTCCTTTCTGCAAACATGTTATGAATAAAGATTGTATTTCACCTCGCATACTGAGTTATGTTTAGTTTGTTTCTTGTATTTTTTTTTCTTTAAGAAAGACCCCATTTTACCCTCATGCTTGTGAACACCACATATTTAATGTAACCTCTGTTACATTAAATAACCCAAAGAACTAGGAAGATATATTTGTATTGTGACAGAAATAGTTACACTGTATTTAGGGGCACCTGGATGACTCAGTCCGTTGAGTGTCCGACTGGTGTCTGATTCTTGATTTAGGCTCAGGTCATGATCTCAGGGTCATGAGATTGAGCCCTGCATCAAGCTCCAAGCTCAGTGGAAGAGTCTGCTTGAGTTTCTCTCTCTCCCTCTGCCTCTGCTCCTCCCCTCACTTGTGTGTGCACACTCTCTCTCAAAAATAAATTTTAAAAAAGGAAAAGAAAACAAAAAAAAAAAGAGAAAGAAATAGTTATTCTATATTTAGTTCACAAATGTTGTCTTAATCTCTTTCCCACATACATCTCAGTCTCTCTGTCAAACAAGGGAAAAGCCAGCTAACCCTGGCACTTAATAATCATGAAAAACATGTATCCATTTGCCACAACAGCAGAATGTTACAAATTAAGGAAATTTTGATAATAGATCACAGTATCTTGCTTTGTGTAAAACAGACTGCAGACTTACATCTTTTTTGACATGCTCAGATTAAGCAAGCCTTGTTTTTCACCAAACCAGTTATCTTGCCTGAAAATGAAGAATTCTTATTCCTTTTGGTAATATCCACAGCAAATAATACTGCCAGTAAGCCCATCAGTGCATTTAATCCTAGTGCATTTAAGTACCCTAAGTCCATAGTATCTTCTAGATAAAGACATGAAGAATGACAGATTCTGAAAGACAAAAGAGTTTAGCTGTGTTTCATAAATCTGAGGTCTGTAAAACTTGGGTTTCTTACAGGTATGTATTTGTTTTCCACAAAAATAAATATTACTGGACTGAAAATTCTGTTGAAAATTTTAAGATATGGATAGTATTTTGAGGTTCAAACAAGATCAAGTTTTCTTTTTAGGACTCCTTGAAAACGTATAAAGACAGTACCAGGAGAAACAGAGGAAAAAGTATTCAATGTTAAGTGAGATAGGCTCCTCAAAGATATTGAAGACAGAGTCAGGATGACATGCTGAGGTAATACTCATGGCAAGAATGAACACTGTTTTCCTCAATGATTACTTGAAAAAAGAAAAAGATATTTTTCAGAGAGAGGAAAGGGAAGCTACATTGGATGGGTCTTTACCATTTGTCATATACAGTCTAATGTATTCTGCTGAGCAGTTGGGATAGACATGAGATTGGGAACTTTAGTAACATGGAAATATCTAGAAAAACAACCATAGGACATGTGACAGAGAATTTAAAATAAATTGATGACTTACTCAAGAGTGGTGAGCAGTCAGTAGATAGTAATTTCTTTATAAAGGAAATAAAATAAATGAAAGCTAATTCAGATCTCCACATTCAAGTAAGGAATCAAGGGTTTAAGTATATTTAATGAGAGTTTACCCAGTCACAAAGGGAAAGACAAAGAATTCTCTCAAAGATGACATAAATGTACAGACTGGGAAGTGTCAGGGAACTGTGTTCCATAATGATGACATGAAAACATTCAGTAGGAAAAATAAAATAGAAAATACAATAGTTGTTGTAGAAATGGGCATATGGTGAAAGCAGGTACTTAAAGTTCAATTTTTTTTTCCCTTTTTGCCTCTGTCCATAAGTGCATTTACTCAGCAAATATATTGTGACACCACTTTTGTGATATGCAATCAAAGGCAAATTTACAAGAGCCAAAACAAAATACCACCCTCCTCCAAACAACAACAAAATAATGATATTTCAGCATAGCCTGATGCTCATTATTCACTGAATAAAAACATATTTGTAATATACATTTAACTATGAATTATATAAAATTTTAATTGACATTAAATGTTATATTTGAGTATAATAAATTTACCTGAATTTAAAAAATATTTTGCACAATCAACATTCTATATCTTAAAAATGTTAACTTTAAAATAAACTTCCTATTTCTTCTGTTACAAAATTATCACTAAGTATTTTATTTTTTATGCCCTAACAGCTCAATTTTTTTTTCATCTACAAATCCACTTTCACTTAGTGTCATGAAACTAAACAAATACTCAATTAAAAGAAAATTATAGAGATGCCTGGATGACACAGTCAGTTGAGGATTGGACTGTTGATTTTGGCTCAAGTCATGATCTCAGAATCCAGAGATCAAGCCCCACATATGGCTCTGTACTCAGCACAGAATATGCTCTCTCCCTGTCCCTGTGCCCACCCTCTGCTCACAGTATTTCCCTCTCAACAAGTAAAATCTTAAAAAAAAATAGTATAATCCAATTAATCTAGCTTCACAGAGTACATAAATATATCCCCTCTGCAAGAACAGAATATTAAAAGCTCATGTAGTCTGAGCATTCTGCACATAAGTAATCTGCAAGACATAAGATTATTTTCAATAACCAACTACTTGTTTTTCCTCTCATAAATATTTTTGAAAAATCACTTAAGACTTGATTGTAAAGAAGCAAGCTTTTGAAGCAACAAAAATTTATGTCCTCAGATTTTTTTTTTTAATAAAAGAAGAACTACATCCTGACACAATAGATTTATTTATTAGCTACCAAGCTAGAGTTCATCCTCCATTACAGCCTTTATGTTATAATCAGTAAGAAGTGTCTGATCAGACATCTCGTTCCACTTTGAAAAGCCATTGACAAGCAGAGGTATGAAGGATAGAAAGGACAGACATCAGCTTCTTATTAGGGTGAAACCACAATACTGACAATGTGCACATACAAAGACCATGTAGTATAAATATTTTAAAAGTTACATCGTTGAACTTTGGTTATCACATTGATAATGAAGTTAATTGTTATTTTTCTCAGGATTATGTTAAGGATTGCATGAAATACTGAAAATTTTCTATAAACCCTAAGAACCTATTAATATTTAGTCACATCTGCAAAACATCCATTCTTCCCAAATATTCCCTCCTCATTCTATTTGCTACTGTCAAATGTAATGCAGTAGAGGCTTGAAATGTACTTGTGTCATAGAGCTTACTCCTTTTCCTCTTCCATCACATAATAAGAACACATCCCTGACTGACCAATGATTAAAAACCAAAACAAACAAACCAAAAAACACATGAAGCAGATCTGAGCCCAACCTGGTACTTGGAGCCAAGCCCAGCCTCCTTAATTTGAGTCAACCCTCAGCAAAAATGCAGATGCATGGAAGTAAAAATTATTGTTTTAAGCTAATGAGTTTAATAGTTGTTTGTTACACAACATTATTACTAAAAAATCCAGATTATTTTTGCTTTTATTTTGTAAATGAACAGTGAAAATTTAGAATTCTCTTGTAGAGAGTAAGAGAAGACTGATAAATTAGAGAACTTATAAACAACTAAAATTTAGTCCACTAAATCTTGACTAGAACCCTGCAGTGTCAGTGCCATATTTTGTCATGTTGAGAAATCTTAATAGTTTTTGATCCATAGTCATTAAATCACTATGAAATTTTCGTAAATGTCATTACGCTAAGTACGACACTGAGTGACCAGACTCTCAAAACTAGTCTCACTCTAATTTTCAGAAGGGCATGTATGTCATTAAAAATTGATGTGCTAATATTCAATTTTTCAAAAAGAAAAAAAAATCCATACATTTGAGGCATCTACAAAGCACATATATCTAGTCTATGGGCTTGGTCATGATAGTGGTAGTAATAAAGGCACGTTTGTGGCCAAAAGATTTATGAGCTATAGAAGAAAAGAGATGAGCTGCTGTGCAGGTAATTTTATTCCTAAAGTGCCAAAATTGCAAAATTTATAATGAAGTGATGTGTATTCTGTTTCTCTCTCTCTCTCTCCCTTTCTTTTCTTTCTTGCTTGCTTGCTTCTAAAAATAAAAACCAAAGGTGATCAGAAGCACAAAAGCTAACAGAGGATGGTGAGTGATTAACTGCAACCAGACACTATTACCACTCCTAGGCTAAAAACCAAACAGAAGAATGTTGTGGGCTGATGAGTACCCCCAACACAACCCAAATTCACATGTTAAAGCTTTAACCTCCACTATCTCTGGATGTGACTGTTTAGGAGATGGGGCCTTTAAAAGGTAATTAAGTTAAAACAGGGCTATTAAAGTGTGCTCTAATTCAATCTGACTGACATCCTAATAAGAAGAGAAAATTTCTCCCTGATATGAGGGAGAGGAGATGCAACATGGGGGGTTAAGGGGGTAGGAGAAGAGTAAATGAAACAAGATGGGATTGGGAGGGAGACAAACCATAAGTGACTCTTAATCTCACAAAACAAACTGAGGGTTGAGGGGGGGGGGGGGGGGGGGGGGGGGGGGATTATGGACATTGGGGAGGGTATGTGCTATGGTGAGTGCTGTGAAGTGTGTAAACCTGGCGATTCACAGACCTGTACCCCTGGGGATAAAAATATATGTTTATAAAAAATAAAATCAAAAAAAATAACATAAGCAAAAAAAAAAAAAAAAAAGAAGAGAAAATTTGCTCACACAAAGAGATATTAGAGATGTTCACACACACAGTGGAAAGATCACATGAGGATAGAAAAAGCAAGGGGCCATCTGTAACCCAAGGATAGAGACCTCAGGAGACACCAAACCTGCCAATACCTTATGTGAGAAAATACATTTCTGTTGTGTAAGCCACCCAGTCTGTGGTATTTTGCTATGGCAACCAGACCAAACTCATGCAAAGGGGGCAGCTGGAATCTTGATGGACCAATCAGGCAAGCAGTGGAGCCATGAGAAAATATAGCTGCTGGGAAACAAGAGTGCAATGCAGAGGAGATTATTTCTCTTTTCCTCTCACTCTTCACTCTAACCATCTTTGCTAATCAGAAGGGGAAAAGAATGCATTTGCCAATTCAATGACTCTGTACCAAGTTGTAGGGATCTTGTTAGTTCATCTATAATTGGAATCTCCACCCAGTTAAGTTTACAATAATGACAGTGTTCCTCAAGATTAATTAGACTTAAATTCTGATGCAAAATGCACTCTCCCTTTCATTGCTTTGTAGGCAGATTGAACTTTTAGGGTTGATCTTTTTTATCTAGGGTAATTCCAAAATCTCAAATTGAAAATAATAACATAGCTGTTACGTTATCAATATGTATTTTTATTCTGGGGTAGAGTGATCACAGAATTTGCTAAACTTTTTGTAATGAACATGTATATAAATGTTTCATGGGCATACAAAATGAATATCCTCTATATTTTTTTCTACTCAAAAAATAAATATGAAAATTGCTGTTCAGTAATCAAATTAATAACTTGGTTATATTTTAATATATAGTTACTTTGGGCTATTAAAGGTGTCTGTTAAAATAATGTGTACTAATATTTCCCTTTTCAAAGCTTTATTTCCCTTTTTACATTTAATTTTCAGCAGTATTGATTCATACATTTATTTGATATTTTGAGCTGTATGTGAATTTGTGAATGTCATATCTAATTCATAAATTGAAGTTCTTATCAAAACATGGTACTTATTTTTAACCTATTTAATAATCTTATTAATTCACACTTATCTGATATTAATAGTGCCAATTAATATATATCTTTATGTGGTTATCTTTTGTGCATTTGTAAATTTTTTAACTTTTATTTTGCACTTGATTTAAAAGTCATTTTAAGCAGTGTAGAGTTTTTCATTTTCCTAACTCAGTAGGATACTCTCTGATATTTAATAACCCATTTGCCTTTAATGTAACTATATATATATTATATATTTTATATTTTTAAATATATTTTTATTTTATATATTTACTTATATAAAAGTTATATCTATCTATCTATCTATCTATATATATATATATATATACACATACACATATATGCACACACTTGACTTATTTTTTAATCATTCTTAAATTGTCTTACTTGATGAAAGTTTTCTCCCACCATTCTTTATTTTGGCTAGTTTGATCTGTTTAACTGTTAATTATCCTCTTTTCCCTAGTTAATCCAGTGGTTCTAGTGTACAAATCTATCCTTCCACTGCTGTGTTCCTCCCCAGATCAGAAGAAACCATTAGACAAATGTGACTTCTAAATTTCCACCTGTCCACAGTGTTCTTTAAGAGATTCTCACCTTTCTTCCATGTGGTTCTGATATTTAGCCAAGTTCCCATTTTTCTACTATTCTTTGTAATATATCTATTAAATTAAAAAAAATAATCTTAAGCATAAATATTACCAGGTGAGACACTCCATTAATACTGTTTTAGACTTAAACATATATACATAAGGTAGATAGGAGAGGGAGAGAGAAAATGGAGGAGACAGAGTGTAGGGGGATGAAGAGAGCAAACAAGAGAATAAGAGAGTGAATGAGCAGAAAGGCTGATTACTTACCACAATCCTTCTTTATCTTTCCCTCTCTCCAATTCTAGTCTGGGTTAATGCAGTGTTCTTTTTATGTCTTTTTGCCAAATATTTCCTACAGGTATAAGACATAAGTGATATAATTTCTGGATTCTTGAGTTTTGTAAATATCTTTCTATCACTCTGATTGATGAATGATATATTTCTTAGGTGAATATAAGAATACTGAGTTTTAAGTTTATTATATTTTTATTATGTAGATTCTATTCACAGTCTTCAGTTTAAAGTTTTGCAGATAAGAAACCTAATGTCAGTCTTATTATTTCTACTTTTACAAATCATTTATTTCCTGTAATTGAAAGTTTGTAAGATTTTCTGTTTATCCATGGAATTAAGAAAAAAATTTACCAATGTGTCCTTAAGGGTTGTATGTGTGTGTGTGTGTGTGTGTGTGTGTGTGTGTTCTTTTGGTCTTGCTTTGAATTTGGAAAAAGACTTAAAACTGCAGAATTTCACAAAAGGAGATTTTTAAATGTATAATTTTTTAATGTTTGTCTCTCCTTAATTTGATCATTTTGAAAGATCCTTTGTAACTATTTTAAAATTTTTCTATATTAATAGCCATTACCTATACTCTAATTATTTTCTCTTCTTTATGATTTTGCTTTCTTGGAATTTTACTCTAATTTTTATGATATTTCTTCCACTACTCTTCCAGCTAAGAATTTATCTATCCAGTGGTGAAAATTCTTTCATTTTATCTCCTACTTGCAGTTCAGATATAAATAAGTAAATAAATAAGTACCACAATCCGATTTGTGATACAAAAACATCACTCCAACAATAATACTGAGCCTTACTCAGGCCTTACAATCTTGGAAAACAGTGAAGGTGAAGAAATCTTCCATCCTTTGTGTTCTAGGAAAGAGCTTAGGGCAAAGAACCACCCATCCCCATTTGACTTAAAGAAAACTCATGGATGGATGCCCCTGTATATACTTGTAACAGGACCAGACATAAGATATTTTCAGATTTCCATTCTTGATCTCTAAATGATGGGCTGATCAATTGGAACAAAATACTTGTTAACCAAGCTTTGGTTACCATTTTCTCCTTTCTTGAAGTTCCTAAACTTTTGCCCATCTTCAGCCTGAACAAGCATACCAGCTCTTCTCAGCGGCTCCTGAGATGGGGTAGCTTTAATGTAAACATTCTCGGATCTACTGTCCAATTGTGTCACTTCCATTCATCTCACTTGCTCACACCTGGTTGTTTCTGACCTTGTTTACTTCTCTCTATGAAAGAAAAATCATTTTTGCTTCATCCTTGGGACACTTGCAGTTCTTATGATCATATGTTCTGCCTATCACAACA
Organism: Enhydra lutris kenyoni; assembly: GCF_002288905.1. NCBI lineage: Eukaryota > Metazoa > Chordata > Mammalia > Carnivora > Mustelidae > Enhydra > Enhydra lutris. The sequence continues at coordinate 15,805,376 of NW_019154087.1, forward strand.
GTGCCCCTCCCTGCCCCTGTGCAATAGCGTCCTTCCCTTTATTTGCAACATCCTTTCAAATAAGTCACTCCTTACTAAGTTTCAATTTGATTTTTATTTTACAGCCTAAAATCAATCTCTCTTTCTTTCTCTCTACCTCTCTTTTCCTCTCATTATTGTTTAAATTTCCATTTCTTTCTTTCAATAATTCCACTTTACTATGAATTGTCTATTTGATGTGTTTTTCACTTTGTTTTTATTTTCCCTCTGGTTGCTAGAATATATTAAAAACACTGACAAGGTTTTTGACTACTCCTTGGAGCTTGGTTTCAGTACCTACTTAAGTGGGTCTCAAGAGGCATGGGAATAAGATCTTCCCCTCCTGTGGGCTACAGCTCTACTGGCTTAGAAATTGTCAATCCCTTTGTCCTGGAAGGAGGAGAAGATTCCGTACTATTTGTAATGCAGGGCAATTATCAGGCTAAGGAACCTAGGCCTTAGTATAGCCAAAGTTAAAACCAAGCAACTCCTCACTTACAGAAGCAATTGACAAAGTTATATCACCACCTTAAGTAAGCAAATTACCTTTTCCCAGGCATGTAACATTAAAAATCCTATTGCTAATGTTTATGGAGAATGCCCAAAGAAAGACAGCTTATCACCTCACTGCCACTGAGAATTTCTGAAAGAATTTGCCTGTGTGTACTTACACACCAAAATAAATAATAAATAAATAAATAAATAAATAAATAAATAAATAAATGACTATATCCGATACAATAAAAACTAGCTGAATAATTAAAAGCTTCCAAATATATCAGGCTATTTGAGCAACAACTGAGTATTTATTTCTGATTCTGTTGCACTCACAAATAAAATAAGTAAAATTACAAAATCTATAAATTTATTCAGGGCACTCACACCAACTAAAAATTGTTGTGGTCTCAACAGAATTCATAATAAGGAGAATGGAGAGTCTGGGGAAGCCAAGTCTAAACAATTGTCTCCTATTATAATCAAACCTTATAAAATAGCAAAGAAGTAAATATGACCTTCAATCAGTATAGAAGAGAATCAATGAAGTTGGCAAGAAGGAATAAGGAAGGGAAAGTGTAATTGCCGCTGAAAAAGAAATTAACACTATTGAGTAGCCACAAGGCAGTAAAACTAGTGCATCAGGAACTGGAAGAATAAAGAGAATCTAACTCTGTCAAATGCATGGTAAAATTTGCTAGAAGTTACCTAGGGGAAGTCAACATTTGGTTCCCCAGAGAAGACAGTTTTTACCAATATCAATGAGTTTTCTATTGATAGCTATATTTTAAAAACTAGTGCAAAAGAGAATATGAAATCCTGTTGCAATGTTGTTAGGAAACAAGTGTTAAAACTATCTGCTACTGACTTAGCTGAATGCTTTCTAGTCTATGTCTCACCTGAATTTAATTTAATAGAAAACAATATTTGTTGCACATTTTGTGATGATAAAACTATTTAGACTAATTATATCCATTAAGATGTTAAATAGTATAACATAACTATTGAATAATTATCAGTGTAGATATCAAATCAACATTTATTTTAATACTATCTTCACCCATATTGATGACCAGAAACTGTAAATCATTTGAAACTAATAAAGCCAGGAGTTAAGGACAGAACACACTGTAGACAAAAACAAACAGTAAAGAAACTGAACCCAGTTACCTTAATAAAAATGTTTCTGTGCCACAGAAATAAATATAAAAGGAAATAATATGTATAACTATGTAATAATTTTGAAATAAAAATACAGTTTTAAAAAAATATAAAAACAGACAAGAATTAGAGGGAAAATAAACAGATCAATAACAGTTGTAGAAAATAATTTATATTGTTAAAGAATTATCTTCAGGAAAGTGACTGAATTCAGATGGTCGCCATCCGTTTCTTCAAAACTTATTTATTGATCTCCTGCTCTATGCCAGGTACTGAATGAAGTGTTAGGCACCTAGTGGTGAGCAAACCCTGTGTGGCGGCTGCCTTCCATAGTTCCTTAGGCCAAGAGGAGAAAGGTGATTAAATATGAGTTTTTTTAGGAGATAAGATTATAAAGGAGCAATCTCTGATCTCATTTTGGAAAATTAACTGGAAGAAGTGACAGAAATGAGAATGAGTATAGTAGTCAAATTTTTTGCAAGGAAAAATGGTAAGAAAATATAGATAAGTATCTGATCTGGGTTTACAGGTGAAATATCAAATGGATATCTGATATATATATATATATAGTACAACAACAACAAAAAACAACCACGAAGGAAAACTTGGTCAGATGCATTAACTAACATTTCTTCATATTAAAATAACATTGGGGTGCCTGAGTGGCACAGTTGGTTGAGCTTTCAACTCTTGGTTTTGGCTCAGGTCATGATATCATGGTCCTGAGATTGAGCCCCACACTGGTCTCCCTGCTCTGTGCAGAGACTGCTTAAGACTCTCTCTCCCTCTGCCACTGCCCCTGCACTCTCTCTCTCTCAAATAAATAAATAAATCTAAAGTGTCATGAAGTTAAGAGAAAGACAAATGACACAGATAAAACTGAAAAAAAAAAAAGGAAAACTGAAAAATATGTAAGATACATAAAGATTTAATATCTTAGTATATAAATTAACCTATAGTTGATTAAGGAAATCCAACAGTCTTGAAATAGAAAAATTTCCAATAAATATACATAGCCCATTCACAAACTATTATTGAGAAGATATTGCTAGTAATAATAATGCAAATTAAAACGATAGTGTACAATTTTCTTTTTAAATTGATGTCAATCAATACAAAAAGATAGTAATAAATGTTTAAAACCAAATATACATTTAAAAATTGCTCTTGGGAAAACAGTTTGACTAAATCTTATTTGATTTTAACAAAAGCCATAAAAACTGTCAGAGCATTTCATAAGGTAAATCTACTTTAAGTAATTCTTATTAAAAATATAGCACAATAGTTTATAGAGCTAGGTATGTACAGACTAATTATTAAAATACTTGAGTTGAAAAATAAATGTTACAATCATTAGGGAAATTAAAAAATTTTCTATTCTTGTTTACTGAATACATGATAGGTATTGTGGGTTGAATAATGTTCCTTCAAAAAGAGATATGTTTAAGTTTTAATCCTCCAGTACCTCAGAATGTGACCTGATTTCAAAACAGAGTATTTGCATATTTAAGCAAATTAAAATTCTCTTTCTCTCCCCTCTCTCTCTTTCTCTCTCTTTAGCTATCTATCTATATGCACATACATATATATATATATATTTAGTTAATTAGAAATTTGTTAGTGGGTGTTCTAAGACATTATATATTTAAAGCATGGACTTAACAACACCAGCAACTAAAGATACCATTGTGCATCAGCCACAAATCCTGTACTTTGAGTTCCATGCTTTGACTGGATAGGATTTTTGAATTGTCTTCTTTTGGGACAAGGAGGTAACTTCATGTTTGAGGGGGAAGGAGAGTAAACTGAGTATTTGAGGACTAGAGGTCTGCAGATGTTATTAGTTTTCAGGGCTATTCGTGAATTACTTCATGTGTCAGCTTCCTACAGAAAAAAGTTAGTTTCATAATTCTACCTTTTTGTGTAATATAGCCAAATACAGTTAGTCTTGGACAAATGTAATAGGGAAATTCCCTATGGTTGGCCAATTAAATGGTTGTAAAAATAACATATATCTGTCTTCTCAGTGAACACTTAAGAGACAGTAAATGGTTTCTCATGCTCTTCTTCCCTATAGCACTGCCACCTGCAGCATGAGAGAGGTAGCAACTCTTCCATCAACTTGGTTGCAAGATTTTTGATGATGTAGACCAGTGGCCTTGGTGATGTCTTGTTGGACATGCCACAGAGGTGAGCAATAAATTATTATTATTATTATTATAAAAGCCATAAAAATTTTGCATCTGCTTTGCCAAAGAAAACCTAGTGCACACTGATTGATAAAAACAATTGTTATTGTCCAGAAATTAGTATTACTGAAATAGGATAACTAAAATCTAATTAAATTCATGTTTCAGAAAAATGAAAATAAAGAAAATATAAGATACAGTGTTATATAATAAAGTATGAACTGTAAAATATGATTTTGTGAAAAACTGTATATGATATATTATACCTATGTATGTTTATATTAATGTAGGCTATATGTATAATGAGATAAATATATGGATGGCTATACTTGAAAATACAAATAATAATTACACATGTGATATAATATTAGTTCTCTTTTTGACCTCTTATCTAAGGAATCTTAAAAAGTGACAGTCATAAAAATAAAACATATAAATATTTTTCCTATAAACTAACAATGTATTCAATTTTTACATGCAAATAAAATTATTTGGTTTTTCTGTTTAGATTTTTAAATACATAGGAAAATTACATTCTACTATTATGGATACTTTTCCAAAATGAGTTAAAGATGCTATTGATTTTGTTATTAGACTAAAATTGCTTTGATAAAGAAATATATCTTTAAAGACTTTGAAAGTATTATAAATGGCCCAATACAATTTTTAATAGCTACAATATAGTTCTCAAAAAAACCTCTTAGCGTCTACTAGGAATTTATTTTCTCTCTATGATTTTACTGAAGAAAATGTTAAACTTTTGTGGCAATTCTATGCCTTTACCAAATGTATCCTGTTTGGGATACATTTGGTAAAGGCATAGAATTGCCACAAAAGTTTACATTACCAAATGTATCCTGGTTGGGATAAAACTATAGTTATCAGAGAATTCAAATAAATGAAATTTTTATGTCATATTTTAGGATCAGTGTGGATAGAAAGTAAAGAAAAATGAGGCAATCAATAGCTCTGTAAAAGATTTGAGAATGGAAAGCTACATGTCATGAAATAGAATAATATATTCACTATGTGTGAATGAACAAGGATATGTGGCCTTTTTTTTTTTTTTTAAGATTTTATTTATTTGACAGAGAGAGACACAGTGAGAGAGGGAACACAAGCAGGGGGAATGGGAGAGGGAGAAGCAGGCTTTCTGCCCAGCAGGGAGCTCAAACCCATAACCCAGGGATCATGATCTGAGCCTAAGGCAGACGCTTAATGACTGAGTCACCCAGGCACCTCATGGATATGTGGCTTTAAGAACAGGTATTGGGGGCATATGGAAGAGAAAACAAGTGTAAGAAAATGCATCTAAAGAACAAGAATAATGCTAGATCAATGTGTGTATCTGTATAAAGACTGCTTTAAATCTTAAAACAAAATTAAAGAAAGACTTGATATGGAAAGAAAGAACCTTATAGGGCAAAGATTATCAAGGATGTTTCTTAGTTCTTGTCAAGATAGTAAACTAGTAGTCGGTTGGTCCCCTGATTGAGCACAAAATTATTATTAATAATAATAGTAATAATAATAACAATAATAATAATAGTAGAGGGAATGTGAATAGAACAAAGCTATTATGAAAAACTATTGAATTTTTGAAGAAACTGAAGATTGATTTGAAGTGGGATGTGTGTTGGGTAGCAGCTGCAACTTAAGGCCAGCGACAGATCAACGTAGCACTGAAAGGGTAGATCCAAGGAAATGTTTAAATGTCTGCCCTTGACAAAATAATGAGAATAAATTTCTCAGATCTAGAGAAAGATGAAAATGCACAAATTGAAAGGATTCATAGAATGACAAGTAGTTGAGGTCAAGAAAATTCTGCATGTAGACATATTACAATGGTATTTAGAAACACCAAGCCAAAAAAAAAAAAAAATTCTGAAAGTTTTTGAAAAGAAAGAACAAATCAATGTTAAAAAACTCATTCTTATTAGATGAATATAAGACATTTAGAAAACAATGCTAGATGGTAAAATATATTTAAAGAAAAAATATTATAATATATTGAAGTAAGTTTAATACATATTTTATATAAAAATACAAATGTGTGTATTTATATATAACTTAAAATATAAAATTACATTTTATATTTTAAAATATTAATGAATTTAAAGTAAAAGTATTGCAATGGAGTAATTTTTTAAAGATTTTATTTATTTATTTATTTTAGAGAAAGAAAGAGCACAAGCAGGGGCAGGGGCAGAGGAGAAGGAAGCAAGAAAATCTTAAGACTTAAGAAAATCAGACTCCCTGCTGAGCATGGAGCAGACACTGGGGTTCTATCTCTATCTCAGGACCCTGAGATCATGAACTGAGCCTAAACCAAGAGACCAGCACTCAACCAACTGAGCCATTCAGGTGCTCCTCAGTGGGCATTTTTTGAGAAGCTTGATAAGTTTGCTCCAAAATTTATATAGAGGAACAGAGATCCATGATTATGTGAGCATAACTACTAACCGGAAAAATAAATCAAGAAAGAGGTATTGTTCAACCGTGGCTTTAAAATTAAAATGGAGCAAATTATGACTATAATTTTATCAAAATAAGGATTCATTACAATGAAGGACATCACTGAAGAAGCTAATAGATGATAAATTGGAAGAATACATTTGTAATGTCCAATAGAGACAAGAAAATGATACCTAGAATATATAAGACTTTTTTATAAACCAACAGGAAAATATTTTTTTAATGTGAAGAAAAACTTTGTAAGAAAGGAAATGCTTAAGACTAGCATGTATATGAAGAGAAGCTCAAACTTGTGAGAAACAGTGAAATAAAAGATGAGACAATAATATAATGACATTAATTGTCAATATTTTGGTTCTCTTAACATTAGGTCATAAGGCAGGGTCTCATAGCAGGTAGTTGTCGGAAGTTATCACAGTACGTACAAATGAGAAAGTAAGGAGAGTAAGCCATGAATAGGAGAAAATCCAATTAGGTATGCCTTAATGATATGGGCCCGATGGGTCCAATCCTGTCAACAATTCCTTTTTTTTTCAAGATTTATTAATTTATTTGAGAGAGAAAAACAGAGAGAGTCTAAACCAAGCTTCACACCCAACACAGAGCCTGACACAGTGCTCTATCTCAAGCTCCATGAGCTCAAGACCTGAGCCAAAACCAAGAGTCAGAAGTTTAACCAACTGTACCACCAGACACCCCAAATCCTCCCAACAATTCTGAGAAAGGACACAGCATGTACCTAAGAATTATTCCACTAAAGAACTGAGAAGTGCAGAGTTAATCCACTACCTCCCACCTTCTCATTAGTTGCAAACTGCCCCATAGATGTGAAATTCCTGCCACACAGACTCACTGAATGTGGGTTGAGCAGACTTTAGTGGTTAAAGTCTGAGGAACATAGAAAGCTGGCACTGGAACTAGGAAGCTACCAGTATGATTGACTGCTGGCAAGCATATGGGGCAGGGAATTTACAGTATCTGCTAGAGTCCTACCTCTTGCTCTGCTCAGATACACTCATGACCCACAATGAGCCTACTCTGTCACTCTTCAGGTTTTATGGTACTCTTTATTCCATTTCTACCTTCTTGTAAAAACTTTCATTCCAGACTATCTTTTCAGGGAGATTTGTATAGTAAAGAGCCTTGAATGACAGAGGTAATGTCTCCTTCTAGAGAACAAAGGTTGGGTAACAAAATCTAGCATTTCTTTTAAAATGATTGGGTTTTTCTATGTTTGGAGTTCCTCGGCTTTACCACAGCTCTATTGTGTGTGTAGCATCCAAATTGTCTGCTCTTCTGTAATGCCCCCATGGGAATGGGGAGAAAGTGGGACCAACACAAATATCAAGTTTATGATGCTTGCTGTGCTGTCAGTAATAATGTCCTTTGTCTCTAACACAGGAGGAGTCTTATTTTTTTTTTTTTAAAGATTTTATTTATTCATTTGACAGGCAAAGATCACAAGTAGGCAGAGCGGCAGGCAGAGAGAGAGGGAAGCAGGCTCTCCGCAGAGCAGAGAGCCCGATGGGGGGCTCGATCCCAGGACCCTGAGATCATGACCTGAGCCAAAGGCAGAGGCTTTAACCCACTGAGCCACCCAGGCGCCCCCAGGAGGAGTCTTATATCTTCTTTCAGCACCTATAAAACTGGCAGGCTCACTTGTTTGCCAGTAGGGCAGAATCTCAGAACTTCCACCACAATTTCTATCACTTATTTGAGACTCATGTCAATCTTAGTCTAGGTTAATTGCCCAGTGAGGTGACACAGACCTTTATTCCTGAGAGATCTAAGCCCCTGGTTAGCTTTATTTTTTTAGGTAGTTTTTTCATATATCAACCTTTATGGTAATAATGATGTATCAATGACAAAGTGGTGCCCCACACTTGGTTTACTAATTTATTGGTCTATTGGTATGAGAAGTCAAAATGACAAAGGGGTCAGTGGTAACTAGGTTCAGAAGAACCCTGTGCCTCTGGTAAAAGTGACACCCACCCCCCTACCACACACACCCTGTATCCAATCCAGGAAATAGGTCCTAAATCCCTGGGAATTTAGTTTCAAAGATAAAAAGTACAAGTTGTTCCTCAAGTAGATTACTGCGAAAGGGACCCATCCTAATTTCACACTTTTCCTTTTTGGTGCTATGTATTTTAGTAAATAGAAACAATGATATATTGTGCCACTTGGATAAACATTCAGAAGGACTATTCCCAATTTCATAATGCCATCCCTAAACTGGATGATCTAGCAAAACTTTAGAGGCACTTCCAGTGTTTTCTCAGGCTGGCAGTTTCTGGGTGACATGGTATGTAATATCACCAGAGAAGCCCATCGTACTCTATACAATGTCAAACTTCCTTTACCTTAAAAATTATTATTTTGATATGAGATATTAGACTGAATGCCATGCTGATACATCAGTATATTTGAAAGCTCTCTGGTAATGGCTTTTGTACCAAATCTGAACTTTACTGCTCATCCCCATACATCCATTCACAAGTCTCTTGCCCACATCTTTTTTTCTCTAATATTTCAACCTAGCTCCTTCTAGATAATTGCCCAACTAATCAATGTATTTTCTACTCTCCAAAGTTAATGTATATCTTTATCTCAGAATCTTTTTCCCTCTGTGCAAAATTGATGATCCCATATACTGCTTGAAATTCTGCCCACTAGGATATTTCCCTTCAACATCATCCTTTATTGTTACTCTTTATGTGATAGCAGTCCATTTTCAATTCACACATATATTTCACTGACTCATCCTGGAACTATTCCTAAGTATTTTCTTCCTCCATCAGCTAATTGTGTGAAACCAGAGCTAAGGGACAGGTATTGGTACAACAGTTGTAGTTGATAAATCTACTTAATGATTATGACTCAACCATAATTGAGTAATTTTCATTGTGCAATGGATTGCTACTCAGCTGAACTAAATTTATTAAATGATGTATCTGATAATCCAGCTTACAAAAAGCGGAATCAATTTCATAGTCTCTTGATGCAATATTTTCAGGTCCTAAGTCTCTTTTAGGGGTTAGTGGAAAGCTACAAGCTACTTTAAAGATAATAGTAATTACTATTTACTATTTATTAATAATTTTCTACTGCAAAAGGCATAACCTTGTTCCAGCACCCTAGAACTGGAACCACCTTTTGGAGTTGGCCTACATTCCTTGCATGGATACTTAAACCTCATACAGATTCATCTCTCATTCTAGAACTTTGAACAGGTAGCCCTTTGATCCCACCCTCCCTTATTTCACTGGGTCTCAGAACAAAAGTGGAACATTCAAGTAATGTCAACATTACTGACATTTTCTGTCAGTAACTGGAAAGAACACATTTGTCAGACCAATAGCTGCACATCAAATGCTAGAGGCTGTGTGGGTTATTCTATGAAAGGTACCATATCTGACACAATAGCTGCAATTCGGCCTGTTACTTCATTACATTTAGATAGCCCACCATTTTTCATCATGATTCATTTTTCCCCCATTGGGATTATATAAGAAAATTGAATAGAGATATAATGGAAACCACTATTCTTGCATCCTTTAAGTTTTTAAGGATTTATCTAACCTCTATGATAAATTCTCTTACTCCCCAGATCAGGAGCCAAGGAAAGACTTCATAAAGGTGCCAAGTATATCCGTATATTTTATACATTCAAGGAACTAAGGAAATGACCATAGATCTGCCAGCCTCCTGGAAACACTATGAAACAGATGTAGTCTGGGGTTGCATTTATTACCTGGCTTATTATTAATTTACTCTAATAAGGGATCATTAATGCATATAGCTCAGATGCTTATTCAAATTTGTTGGGAGGTCTGGAATTTTATTTTGCCTACTGTATAACCACTCTGGTAAATGTACTTAGGACCCTTTTGAGAAAGACTGGAAGAATATTCATTTTATTTACTCATGGTGTCTGCAGAATCCTTATTCAGCAGACCAAAACTCCCAACAGATCAAAGTCTCTGCATCTAAGAAATGGGACAAATACAGAAACTTATTAAGAAATAATTATTTTTTACTGCAGTGTTAGTCATTAGCTCTTGTTCACCATCTCCTGATGTTTTTGAAGTAAGTCAAGTTATACTCTTCTTGGATGCCAGTTTTCTCAACCAAAAAACATACAGCCATTACCAGAGACTCCTGTAGTTCAAATATCACTAGTTACTACTATAGTCTTGCTGCCTGTTTTAACAATCATATCCACTTTGCCTCCAATAGTTAAAGCCACTGTCCTCTGTTATGCTGAAATAATCTGCACTGTCTCTCTGGAGGCCAGTTTTTGGCAACCTCTGATACTTACAACAAAGAGTTTCTCAAGGATGCTGCCCACCCTACCCCCTCCACTGATGCATTCCTTATATTTTTAATAAAGGGAATATTACTTAGAGCATATGAGGGAACTTATTTACAGATAGGTTCCCCATTTTCACATAATAAATTCATCCTAACATGCCCATCTCTGAATCTTCTGACTCCTTTTTTCAATTTTCTGTCAAAGCAGTGATGATTATACATATTTCTAAGCTTCAAGGAAGATTGAATATTTGAAAAATGACTCAATTATCTACTCCTTCTGGTATTCATTTCTTTGCAATATGACTTTGCAGCTCAGGAGGTAGAGTCTATTTCTTCACTCTCTGAATCTCAACTGGGTCTTTGACTTATTTTGACTAACAGAATGAAGTGGAAGGATCACTGTGCCTGACTCTAACCAAGAGTCTTATGCACTTTGATTCTTTCTATTGAATCTCTGCCTCACCATTAAGGTGAGTATGATTTAACCTCCTAGAGGATGACAGACTACATGAACCAGTTAAGGTGATCCTAGACAAACTACATTCAGACCATCTGTCTGTTAATAGCATATGCTTGAGATAATCCACTTGACACAACTGAGCCAAATCTAGAACAACAACAACAACAAAACATCATGCCAAACCACTGGCTTGTGAATAAACAGTTACTCTTTTAAGCCACAGGATTGTGTGGCTATTTGTTACAGGACATTATTATGACAATGGACAACTGATATAAAACTACTTAAGCAGTTTTAAGTATTAGACATGGTTGCAGGATTTTCATCAAATCTACTAGTATTTTCATCCTGATTCATCATTTATCACTCCCACATCAATAAACTCTCTTGTTTATCAGCTTTACATTCTGCCTCCTTATTTGTGCAGTGTACTCAAAGTCCACTTCTGTATGTATTCTCTAGGTTTCTGCTCTTTTTTCTTCAACTTCATTGAGGAATAATTTATAAATATAATTTTATATATTTAAAGTGTACAATGTGATGATTTGATATACATATACACTATATAATAATTACCAAGATCAAGATAATTAACACATCCATCATCTCATACAGTTCACACTTTTTTTTTTGTGGTGAGAACACTTAAGCTCTACTTTCAGCCACTTTTAAGTATACAATACTGTATTATTAACTATAGTCACTATGTTATATTACAGATGCTTAGATTTTATTCTTCTCCTGGTACATGTTGGTAGGTTTCCACAGTTCTTAAATGAATGATTCTTTATTCACATAATATAGCCCATACTTCCTACTTAATACATGCTAAGATTTCAGCTTAGTTATTGATTTAGGAGGCAATAAAAACAGGAGGCAAAAGATCATGAGTAAAAGTATCATTAATGTACTATCTATCTTAAGTAAGGACATCCTCAATCTTTAGATAATATAATTTTTCCCTTCTAGAGCATTAGACAGGGCATCATTTCCCCAGTTCAGAAGGCTCAGAAGAATCTGGAGTTCAGAGTTACCAAGTGAATTGATCCAATGTCTTTTCCTTTTTTTTTTTTCTTTTTCTTTGCATCCCAGTTCCTCTCTATCAAGGGCTTTTTTTTTTTTTTTTAATTTAAATTTTATTTTTTTTCTAAACATATATTTTTATCCCCAGGGGTACAGGTCTGTGAATTGCCAGGTTTACACATTTCACAGCACTCATCATAGCACATATCCTCCCCAATGCCATAACCCCACCCCCTTTCTCCCAACCCCCCTCCCCCCATCAACCCTCAGTTTGTTTTGTGAGATTAAGAGTCACTTATGGTTTGTCTCCCTCCCAATTCCATCTTGTTTCATTTACTCTTCTCCTACCCCCTTAACCCCCCATGTTCCATCTCCTCTCCCTCATATCAGGGAGATCATATGATAGTTGTCTTTCTCCGATTGACTTATTTCGCTAACCATGATACCCTCTAGTTCCATCCACGTCGTCGCAAATGGCAAGATTTCATTTCTTTTGATGGCTGCATAGTATTCCATTGTGCATATAGACCACATCTTCTTTATCTATTCATCTGTTGATGGACATCTAGGTTCTTTCCATAGTTTGGCAATTGTAGACATTGCTGCTATAAACATTCGGGTGCACGTGCCCCTTCGGATCACTACGTTTGTATCTTTAGGGTAAATACCCAGTAGTGCAATTGCTGGGTCATAGGGTAGTTTTATTTTCAACATTCTGAGGAATCTCCATGCTGTTTTCCAGAGTGGTTGCACCAGCTTGCATTCCCACCAACAGTGTAGGAGGGTTCCCCTTTCTCCGCATCCTCGCCAGCATCTGTCATTTCCTGACTTGTTAATTTTAGCCATTCTGACTGGTGTGAGGTGATATCTCATTGTGGTTTGGATTTGTATTTCCCTGATGCCGAGTGATATGGAGCACTTTTTCATGTGTCTGTTGGCCATCTGGATGTCTTCTTTGCAGAAATGTCTGTTCATGTCCTCTGCCCATTTCTTGATTGGATTATTTGTTCTTTAGGTGTTGAGTTTGCTAAGTTCTTTATAGATTTTGGACACTAGCCCTTTATCTGATATGTCATTTGCAAATATCTTCTCCCATTCTGTCAGTTGTCTTTTGGTTTTGTTAACTGTTTCCTTTGCTGTGCAAAAGCTTTTGATCTTGATAAAATCCCAATAGTTCATTTTTGCCCTTGCTTCCCTTGCCTTTGGCGATGTTCCTAGGAAGATGTTGCTGTGGCTGAGGTCGAAGAGGTTGCTGCCCGTGTTCTCCTCAAGGATTTTGATGGATTCCTTTCTCACATTGAGGTCCTTCATCCATTTTGAGTCTATTTTCGTGTGTGGTGTAAGGAAATGATCCAATTTCATTTTTCTGCATGTGGCTGTCCAATTTTCCCAACACCATTTATTGAAGAGGCTGTCTTTGTTCCATTGGACATTCTTTCCTGCTTTGTCAAAGATTAGTTGACCATAGAGTTGAGGGTTTATTTCTGGGCTCTCTATTCTGTTCCATTGATCTATGTGTCTGTTTTTGTGCCAGTACCATGCTGTCTTGATGATGACAGCTTTGTAATAGAGCTTGAAGTCCGGAATTGTGATGCCACCAACTTTTTCAATATTCCTTTTTCTTTTTCAATATTCCTTTGGCTATTCGAGGTCTTTTCTGGTTCCATATAAATTTTAGGATTATTTGTTCCATTTCTTTGAAAAAAAATTTGAAAAAAAAATTCCTTTGATAGGAATTGCATTAAATGTATAGATTGCTTTAGGTAGCATACACATTTTCACAATATTTATTCTTCCAATCCAGGAGCATGGAACATTTTTCCATTTCTTTGTGTCTTCCTCAATTTCTTTCATGAGTACTTTATAGTTTTCTGAGTATAGATTCTTAGTCTTTGCTTAGGTTTATTCCTAGGTATCTTATAGTTTTGGGTGCAATTGTAAATGGGATTGACTCCTTAATTTCTCTTTCTTCTGTCTTGTTGTTGGTGTAGAGAAATGTAACTGATTTCTGTGCATTGATTTTATATCCTGACACTTTACTGAATTCCTGTACAAGTTCTAACAGTTTTGGAGTGGAGTCTTTTGGGTTTTCCACATATAGTATCATATGATCTGCAAAGAGTGATAGTTTGACTTCTTCTTTGCTGATATGGATGCCCTTAATTTCCTTTTGTTGTCTGATTGCTGAGGCTAGGACTTCTAGTACTATGTTGAATAGCAGTGGTGATTATGGACAGCCCTGCAGTGTTCCTGACCTTAGTGGAAAAGCTCTCAGTTTTTCTCCATTGAGAATGATATTTGTGGTGGGTTTTTCATAGATGGCTTTGATAATATTGAGGTATGTGCCCTCTATCCCTACACTTTGAAGAGTTTTGATCAGGAAGGGATGCTGTACTTTGTCAAATGCTTTTTCAGCATCTATGGAGAGTATCATATGGTTCTTGTTCTTTCTTTTATTAATGTGTTGTATCACATTGATTGATTTGCAGATGTTGAACCAACCTTGCAGCCCTGGAATAAATCCCACTTGGTCGTGGTGAATAATCCTTCTAATGTACTGTTGAATCCTATTGCCTAGTATTTTGGTGAGAATTTTTGCATCTGTGTTCATCAAGAATATTGGTCTGTAGTTCTCTTTTTTGATGGGATCCTTGTCTGGTTTTGGGATCAAGGTGATGCTGGCCTCATAAAATGAGTTTGGAAGTTTTCCTTCCATTTCTATTTTTTTGGAACAGTTTCAGGAGAATAGGAATTAGGTCTTCTTTAAATGTTTGGTAGAATTCCCCCGGGAAGCCATCTGGCCCTGGGCTTTTGTTTGTTTGGAGAATTTTGATGACTCTTTCAATCTCCTTATTGGTTATGGGTCTGTTCAGGCTTTCTATTTCTTCCTGGTTCAGTTGTGGTAGTTTATATGTCTCTAGGAATGCATCTATTTCTTCCACATTGTCAAATTTGCTGGCGTAGAGTTGCTCATAGTATGTTCTTATAATTGTCTGTATTTCTTTGGTGTTAGTTGTGATCTCTCCTCTTTCACTCATGATTTTATTTATTTGGTTCCTTTCTCTTTTCTTTTTGATAAGTCTGGCCAGGGGTTTATCAATCTTATTAATTCTTTCAAAGAACCAGCTCCTAGTTTTGTTGATTTGTTCTATTGTTTTTTTTGTTTCTATTTCATTGATTTCTGCTCTGATCTTTATGATTTCTCTTCTCCTGCTGGGTTTAGGGTTTCTTTCTTGTTCTTTCTCCAGTTCTTTTTAGGTGTAGGGTTAGGTTGTGTACCTGAGACCTTTCTTGTTTCTTGAGAAAGGCTTGTACCGCTATAAATTTTCCTCTCAGGACTGCCTTTGTTGTGTCCCACAGATTCTGAACCGTTGTGTTTTCATTATCATTTGTTTCCATGAATTTTTTCAATTCTTCTTTAATTTCCTGGTTGACCCATTCATTCTTTAGAAGGATGCTGTGCAGTCTCCATGTATTTGGGTTCTTTCCAAATTTCCTCTTGTGATTGAGTTCTAGCTTCAGAGCATTGTGGTCTGAAAATATGCAGGGAATGATCCCAAACTTTTGATACCAGTTGAGACCTGATTTAGGACTGAGGATGTGATCTATTCTGGAGAATGTTCCATGTGCACTAGAGAAGAATGTGTATTCTGTTGCTTTGGGATGGAATGTTCTGAATACATCTGTGATGTCCATCTGGTCCAGTGTGTCATTTAAGGCCTTTATTTCCTTGTTGATCTTTTGCTTGGATGATCTGTCCATTTCAATGAGGGGAGTGTTAAAGTCCCCTACTATTATTGTATTATTGTCGATGTGTTTCTTTGATTTTGTTATTAATTGGTTTATATAGTTGGCTGCTCCCACGTTAGGGGCATAGATATTTAAAATTGTTAGATCTTCTTGTTGGACAGATCCTTTGAGTATGATATAGTGTCCTTCCTCATCTCTTATTATAGTCTTTGGCTTAAAATCTAATTGATCTGATATAAGGATTGCCACTCCTGCTTTCTTCTGATGTCCATTAGCATGGTAAATTCTTTTCAACCCCCTCACTTTAAATCTTGAGGTGTCTTCGGGTTTAAAATGCGTTTCTTGTAGGCAACATATTGATGGATTTTGTTTTTTTATCCATTCTGATACCCTGTGTCTTTTGATTGGGGCATTTAGCCCATTAACATTCAGGGTAAGTATTGAGAGAGATGAATTTAGTGCCATTGTATTGCCTGTAAGGTGACTGTTATTGTATATTGTCTCTGTTCCTTTCTGATCTACTACTTTTAGGGTCTCTCTTTGCTTAGAGGACCCCTTTCAATATTTCCTGTAGAGCTGGTTTGGTGTTTGCAAATTCTTTCAGTTTTTGTTTGTCCTGGAAGCTATTTATCTCTCCTTCTATTTTCAATGATAGCCTAGCTGGATGTAGTATTCTTGGCTGCATGTTTTTCTCTTTAGTGCTCTGAATATATCATGCCAGCTCTTTCTGGCCTGACAGGTCTCTGTGGATAAGTCTGCTGCCAATCTAATATTTTTACCATTGTATCTTACAGACTTCTTTTCCCGGGCTGCTTTCAGGATTTTCTCTTTGTCACTAAGACTTGTAAATTTGACTATTAGGTGACGGGGTGTGGACCTATTCTTATTGATCTTGAGGGGGGTTCTCTGAACCTCCTGGATTTTGATGCTTGTTCCCTTTGCCAAATTGGGGAAATTCTCTCCAATAATTCTCTCCAATATACCTTCTGCTCCCCTCTCTGTTTCTTCTTCTTCTGGAATCCCAATTATTCTAATGTTGTTTCAGCTCATGGTGTCACTTATCTCTCGAATTCTCCCCTCGTGGTCCAGTAGCTGTTTGTCCCTCTTTTGCTCAGCTTCTTTATTCTCTGTCATTTGGTCTTCTATATCGTTAATTCTTTCTTCTGCCTCATTTATCCTAGCAGTGAGAGCCTCTATTTTTGATTGCACCTCATTAATAGCTTTTTTGATTTCAACTTGGTTAGATTTTAGTTCTTTTATTTCTCCAGAAAGGGCTTTTATATCTCCTGAGAGGGTTTCTCTAATATCTTCCATGCCTTTTTCGAGCCCAGCTAGAACCTTGAGAATCATCATTCTGAACTCTAGTTCTGACATATTACCAATGTCTGTATTGATTAGGTCCCTAGCCTTTGGTACTGGCTCTTGTTCTTTTTTTTGTGGTGAATTTTTCCGCCTTGTCATTTTGTCCAGATAAGAGTATATGAAGGAGCAAGTAAAATACAAGAAGGGTGGCAACAACCCTAGGAAAATATGCTTTAACCAAATCAGAAGAGATCCCAAATCATGAGGGGGGAGAAAGGGGATAAAAAGAGGTTCAGAAAGAAAAAAAAAAATGAAACAATTAAAAGAAGAAAATGAATAAAATAAAAATATAAAAAGGAAAAAATATATTAGATAAACTAGTTTAAAAACTTTAAAAAAAGAAAAGGGTAAAAGTTTAAAAAATTTAGCAGAAGAAGAGAAAAAAATTGAAAAAGAAGAAAAAAAAATTAACTGCAAGGCTAAAGAATCATGGGGAGAAAGCCATGATCTCTGGCTTTGCTTTCTCCTCCTCTGGAATTCCGCTGCTCTCCTTGGTATTGAAACTGCACTCCTTGGTAGGTGAACTTGGTCCTGGTTGGATTTCTTGTTGCTCTTCTGGGGGAGGGGCCTGTTGTAGTGATTCTCAAGCGTCTTTGCCCCCGGCAGAGTTGCACCACCCTTACCCGGGGCCGGTGTGAGTAATCCTCTCGGGTTTGCTTTCGGGAGCTTTTGTTCCCTGAACGCTTTCTGTAGAGTTCCGGAGGACGGGAATGAAGATGGCAGCCTCCTGGTCTCCGGCCCAGAGGAGCCGAGAGCCTGGGGCCCCACTCCTCAGTGCGCCCTCAGAGAACAGCACCCAATTACTCCCATCACCCTGGCCTCCGGCCATGCTCCGAGCTGACCGAGCCTGCGACCGGTTCAAGGTAACCCCGAGTTTAGAGCTCACTCCTCAGCTCTGTCTCTGTAGCCAGCTTCCCCGTTCTAATACCTGTAAGCTCTGGGACACTCAGACACCCCGATCCTTCTGTGACCCTGGGGGACTGAGGCCACGCTGACCCCGCACGGGCTTCACCCCGGTTAAGCCTCTGGAACAATGTCCCTCAGTGGAACAGACTTTTTTAAAAGTCCCGATTTTGTGTTCCGTTGCTCCACCGCTTGCCGGGAGCCGGCCCCTCCCCCCGCAGTCTATCTTCCTGTCGCTTTGGATTCACTTCTCCGCCAGTCCTATCTTTCAGAAAGTGGTTGATTTTCTGTTTCTAGAATTGCTGTTCTTCTTCTCTTCGATATCCCGTTGGATTTGTAGGTGTTTGCAATCTTTAGATAAGCTATCTAGCTGATCTCCCACTACCTGAACTAGTCTCAGCCTGCTACTTCTCCGCCATCTTGACTCCTCCCTCAAGGGCTTAAGTTTTGCAGTGAAGATGCCTTTTGGTGGTTCTGCAGCTTTTAAAATCAAAACATGGGTTTAATTTTTCAGCACAATCTGACTTTGATTACTAAAGATATGGGTCTCTCTGTATTTGCCTTGAAGGGATTCTGGCTTGTAAAGTGTACCTCAAACTAATACTCAACTGGCATGAACCTATTATTCTCTTTCCTTACAGCTTTTAGGTCAGTAAAAAAATGTAGTCAACTCCAATATCTTTAAAATCACTACTGCTCTAATATGTTGCAAGTGCTTTGAGCTATTGCATAATAATGGTTTTCCTTTCTACTTGTATCTCATTTCATTCTCCACAAATGAGAGTGTAAGTAATTATGATGCTTCTGTCCAGCACACATTATCAATTTGTCAATTTGACACCATTTGTCACCAGCAGCAGGGTACTTGGTGCCTTCTAATTCCAGGATTTCATTGTGATGACCACTACTATTGCCATTTGCATTTCCTTAAAATAAAATGATGATCCAGGAGGTAATCACAGAAAGAAAATGGGGAAAGGGTTACAGGAGGAAGGAAACAGAGCTGGCTTTGCAGTGTACAAGCTGTGCACTCACACAGGGCTTATGCTAAGGGAGCCACATACAATTTAATGCACTGCTGTCATTATTTTGAAATTCTTAGTAATTTTATTTTGGAACTTAAGTTTTGTAAGTGAAGTCTGATAGAATAATGAAGCATGCGTGTGAGCAGAGGAAATATGTGCAATATGCATATCCAATATTTTTTGCTATCCCATTACATATAGCTTTCTTCATGTCCCCTGTGTACAGAATGCCAATACTGTGGGAATTCAGTAAGACTCCCAATAAGACATGTAAGTCTTCCAAAAAAAAAAAAAAAAAAATCAAAAGCAGAACTGGAGTTAGAAATGGGGATCTAAAAAAGCTAATGTATTAAGGAAAGAAATAACATTTCAAGAACAGGAGGTAGGAGTGGGGGAAGAAAAAGAAAGGGGACAGAGAGGGAAAGAAGAAATTGAAGGAGAGAGAGAGAATGAGTTAATAGAGCTTAAAAAGTCGAAAATGTCACAATTACACCTTAATAAATGGACACAAAACTTTTTATAATATTTTTGAAAATGCTAGTTTTCTGAGGAATTTCTATAAAACTTCAAAGTGGGTAATTAAATAACTGAATTCAAGATTTGTTTGTGGAAGGAAATAAGATGCTCAAGAAGTTTTATTAACTTTATCATTAATTAATGACAATGACATAACAGGTTATAAAAGAAAGTCAGAATAACTTAAATTTCTAATTTTAACACTTAATGATTCTTGATATGACTTCTAGAAAAACACTGAACTTGAAAAAGGTCCAATTTTATGTTATATGACATAATGATTTTGACAATGGCAATAAGATAATAATCAAGCCTGAGACATAAGCAATGTTAATTAAGTAATGGTATTTATATTTAAAGGACACACAAAGTAGGGTATCTGAAAAAGATATCTTAAATTTTTTTTTTTTCAGAAAATGTACTGTGAATATAAATATTTTTATACCATATTATCCTTATGGAATATCAGAGAATCCAGTTAAACCAAAAGAAGTAAACAAAATTCATTTATAAATTGAAGTCATTCAGAAACAACATTACCAACTTTGGGACATATATAAGTTGTATTATAAGTTGTATTAGCGCCTCTAAAGATACCCATGTCCTGATCACAGGAAGTTGTGAATATGTTACCTTATAATGGTAAGAGGAATTCTACAGATGTGATTAAGTTTAAATGCCTTGATATAAAAAGATTATCCTAGATTATCTAGGTGGACTCAATCTAGTCACATGGATTCTTAAAAGTAGAAACCAATAGAAGGGAGATGTCAGAGAAATGCCACATGAGGATTCAACTCATCATACCTGGGTTTGAAAATGGAGGACAGAGGCTAGAAGGCAACACAGCTGCTTCTAGAGGCCGGGAACCCCCCCCCCCCCACACACACACACTTTATAGCCAGCAAAAAATCAAGAGTGTCAATCAAAAACCTCAACAAATTAAATTCCATCCACAACCTGGATTGGCAGGAACCACATTCTCCCCTACATTCCCCACAGAGGAACACGGCCTACCAATACTTTCATTTTATACTGGTGACACCTATACTGAACTCCTGACCTACAGAACTGTAAGGTAATAAATTTGTATTGTTTTAAACCATTATATTATATGGTAATTTGTAACAGTAGCAATAGGAAACATTAGTTTGCTCATGTCATTTACTTATCTTTGTCTACTCTGTACAAGCTATCTTTTTAAACAAAAATTTGAGTTGAATTTTCAAAATATTCTATTTCCTATTTTATTTATCCTACAATGTATTGTGAATATCAGTCACAAGAAGCAATATAATGGTTGAGAGTTCAATTTAGAGAGCCAGGCTGCCTCAGTTCAAATCAATGATCTATCTTATTTACTGATCTGTCCTCTGTTTCTCTCTATAAAACAATGGAAAGGGATAAAAATAGTAGTATTCTATCTGGTTAACACAGGAATACAATGTGATATTATGTACAAACTAACCAAAACATCATTAAATATACTGTAAGTGAAAAATATATAACAGTTCTTAAATCTTATTATTATAACCCATTTTAAATACAGATGTCTGTTCAAGTGTTAGAGTTGCTATACAACCTTCCATTGTAAGCATGTTGCATAATACAGTTAAAACAATCCCTAACATATTTAGTTTGTACTTTTTCATGTGTGTAGTTTTTGCTATGTAACAAACCATTCTGAGATAAAATGGCCTAAAACTGAAACCATTTAATTAGATCATGATTTTGGATTATCTGAACAATTATTCTGAACTGGGTTAGCTCAATTCATCTCCACAGAGCTCTCTTGTATCTGTTGTCAGAAGGTAGATTGGTGGTTGGATGTTCCAATATGGCCTGACATGAATGGTTTGAAGACTGTCAGCCAGGTTGATGGAGTTGCCAGGCCATGTGCCTCTCATCATCTGGTAGACTAATTGGGTGTATTTTTATGGTGGCAGGAGACCCAAGAGCTGCAAGAGAGGATGAGCCCTCTGTGCAAATGCTGCTTTTTCTGTGTCCATCACATTTGCTAACATGGTATCAACATGGACAAGTCACAAGGCCAGAGTGGCAGGGGAATTCACAAGGCAAGAATATAGGGAGGAAAAAAATTGTGGCCATGTTTGGAATCTACCACAAATAGGATATGCTTTTGCTTTTAATTTTTTTTTTTTTTTAAGTTGATGAACAATGCCAAATGAATCTACAATCTCAACTTGCTTAGAAAAGCTCCGATGTGCTGTCTCTAAGTAGAATGTTTCTGGCTCTATGTATTCAAAGAAAATATTTTTAATAACAGTTTCTAAAATCATTCTAAAGACATATATCATAATATTAAAGTAATATCTGATGTGTAATATATAATGTAGTATTTGGTTAATTTCTTGTTAATATGAGAATTTATATAATTGTAATATTTATAGCACTATGCCAAATTATGTGTATAACATCCAACTTTAATTCTTAAATTATTCTCAGTGATTTTTTTGGTCACACATATTTTAGAATCTATTGAATTTTTATAATTGAACTACATTTCATTGTTATTGCTTCCATTTTCTTACTCTTCAGTTGCAATGATAAAATGTCTGTACTTAATTTAAGTGCTATGGACCATCATGCCAGTAATAGAACATAACAGAAACCACAAATTAAACATTGTGTGTGTGTGCACAAATGCGTGTGTGTGTGTGTGTGTGTGTGTGAGAGAGAGAGAGAGAGTTTAAAGCGGACAGATCATATATACTGACAATAGCATTATAACTACTGAGAGAATTCTGCACAGGTTTCCATTACCCATTGCCAGTGTTTTCTTTGCTAAGCCCCTGGCAATATTAGCAGTCAGACTTGCAGAGACTCATAGTAAAACCACCACTACCACAACAACAACAAAACAACAACAACAACAAAACAACAAAAAGTTATACTATCACCAAAACAAAGCAAATTGATTTGTTAGCATACATTGTAAAAATATGCTAAGATTTCTGGGATAGTTCTATAACTGTTTCAAACCTAGTGTTACTTGATCTACATGAAATTACTATTATTTTTTAAATAAGCATTTTATTATTTACATTTCCCTCCAGCCTTAAAGCTCTTGGAAAGAATACAAATGACCTTAAGCTTAACAATCTGACTTTTTAATGATGGAATGGTGTTGATCTACATTGTTTACACTTATATTGAAAACACCATAAAAACATATGTGAAATACCAGTATGCTTGCAATGGCCCAAATTATGAATTCTATAAATTTCAAAATGTAATTTGTTCCCTCTTGTTCTACAGTATGTGTATTTCCTGAAGACTGATGCCTTCTGATGTTGTATATTAAGAAGAAAATCAAGAAATTTGCTTTCCTTGAGCAATGTATTTCTCTATTTTGTTTTGGGATAGCAACTGTAATACTGCAGAACATTTCTTACAGGAGGTTGCATTGTTTTCACTGTTCAAGACAGAATTCTGGATAAGAACATGAAACTATGACATGGGAAGGAATAAGTACTCAGCCATCTAGATCCAAATAATGCCATTTTAGGTACAATCCAACATATCTTCTAAGCATAATCAAGCTTGTGCTGGAGCTAAGGGAGACATGTGCTTATGTCACACAGAGAATGAGAATAATCAAGGCATCTGGTTCAGTGAGAAAATATATCATTTTGAATCCATGGGTTCTCTTGCTTGAAAAATCCAGAATGGTTCCACTACAAACCAACATGCAGAATAAAAGCAAAAAATAATGGTTTTATCAGGTATTTATCATAGAAAGGAGGGAGTTTCTCAGTGTTTCAGCATTGCTCAGCTTTAGAGGGGCAAATGAAGAACTGTGGTTGCTTGAAGTATATAGCCATGAGTTGTAATTACAGACTTTTCTCTAGCTTATCTTTGAATTAGGGAATTCCCTAGGCAGAAATACTGATGTATGCCTTACACATGTATATATGTGAACTTCAAAGGTTGGAACACCTTCTTTTAATGTTGAGTGGGTATTTTATTCAAAGAAAGTGTGACCAACAAAAATAATTAAAACATTTTTGAAATTAAAAAGAAATACCTAGGGCAGAGACAAGATGGCAGGGAAGTAGGAGGAGTTGCCATTTCAACCTGTACCCTAAAGTGAGCTGATTACCTACCAAAGAACTCCGATCACCCATGAAATCAACCTGAGATCAGAATTATACACGTCTGGATCACTAAGGTGGCAGAAGACGCCAGTGGGCAGGTAAAGCAGAGTGGGAGCGTCGGACTGGTATTGGAAGATAAACAAAAGAGGGAGGGAGCCACCAGAGGTGACCCATTGGAAAGTAATACCCCAATACCAGAGTGCCTTGCATCTGAGGACAAGCATTAACTTAAAGTCTGGTTGAAAGCACTCAAAAAGAGCAAAGGATCATGGGGGAAAATTGTGGGAATTGGGGCAGTTAGGGACAGGGGCTTAAGTCCCAGGACCCAGGACAGCCACCCCTGGCTCTGAGCCAGAGAGTGGGGCGGAGAAACCAGGTCTTGGTCCCTGAGCCGCCAGCGCACCTGAGAGTGCATGGGGTCTGGCTCCCGTGAGGGGCTGGGAGCCTCGCCAGCTGACAGAAGCACAGCCTTTTTGCACTCTCCATGCGAGCGCTGTGCCGTGCTATCAGAGCCTGAGACGTGCACGCCCCAAACCCTCACCTGAGAGAGGTGCACGAAGGCGCCAGTCTGGTGCTCTCGGACCTGGAAAGACCGGGCACTCCCAGCCTGGGCCAGCGGGAAAATCTCAGTGTGCGATCATGCTTGGAACCTCTCTGGCGGTCTGGAGCTGCCCAGACAGCTGCCGCTGTCGTGGTTTTGGGTACAAGCAGGAGTTCCTGTGTCCCCAGGGACCACAACTCCAAACGTGCTCTGCCAGTGGCTGAGGGGGAACTTATGTCCTCTGCAGCATCCAGAGGGGAACAGACTGAGGCTTCTGAGAGGGAGGTCAGGGTGCAGTTTGCTTTCCTCTAAACCTACAAAAACCATCAAAAGCTGTCAAGGCAAGAGAAAAGAAAAAAAGAACAAACATAAAAACCTCCAGAGAACAAAAGCCTGAAAAACTGGTTTCCTCAGAGCCCACCCCCTTGAGGGGGGCGGGAGGACTTAACTCAGGGAGCATTGCCTGAAAACCCACGTGGCAGGCCCCTCCCCCAGAAAGCCAACCAGGAAAAAAAAAGAAAAAAAAAAAGGTGACAAGAGAACAACCACCACTACTTCATAGATACAACTTTTATTTTTAATTCATTCCCACTATTCTGGTTCATTTTTTCTTATATATATAGATAATTTTTTTAACCTATTTACCATCACAGTGAGATGTCCACTACATCAGATTCCATAATAACCTTTTAACCTGAACTTTTTGATACATATACCTGTCTTTTTCTTTTGCTTTTCTATTTTTTAATTTTTTAAAAATTTTAGTTTAGTTTAGTTTTAGTTTTAGTTTTTAATATTCATATAGAGTTAAACTTCAAGGTAATCCCCTTTCCCCAATCAATGCTACCCCTATAGGTAAACCAATTTTTAATCCCCCTTATCTTAGGAAAGTTGAGTCCTTTAACAAAGATATCAAGATACATCCAGGAAGAATCAAAATAAACTTCCTCACCCACACTAAGAATTTATAACCACTCTCCCATCTTTTTCTTCCTCCAGTGTGCCAGTGTTTCTGTGTATTTGTGTTTGTCCTGATAGTATATAAATCTTATACTTGGGGTTCTTTTTGACGAGGTTCTTTTCTTTTTTTCTTTTTATATATATATATATTTTTTTCTCTTGTCATATACTTTTATCAGTCTCTTTGTTTGTCTGTTTTTGTTTGTATACTTCATAAATCTTACCTTTGGGCCCATTTGGGCTGAGGCTTCTCTTTTATCTTCCCTTTTTTTCCTGTCTCTCTCTCTCTCTCTTTTTTTTTCTTTTTCTTTTCTTTTTTCTCTCATTTGGGTAGGGACTCCTGATTGCTCAGAAGGGTTCCAGGGTGCACCTTGACTGCACCATGGTTGATATATCCAGCTACATCCATTGAGCCATCTCTCACCAAAATGACTAGGAGGAGGAATGCCCAACAGAAGAAAAATTCAGAGGATGGGCCTTCTACAAGAGAGCTAATGGCTATCGACATAGACAATATGTCGGAAAGGGAATTCAGGCAAACAATTATCCAGGCAATAGCTAGGTTGGAGAAAGCCATGGATGACCAAACAGAATTGATTAGGGCAGAACTGAAAGCCACCAGGGATGATGTTCACAATGCTCTCAATGAGTTCCAATCTAATCTAAATTCTCTAAAGGTAGGGTAACTGAGACACAAGATAGAATTCATGATCTGGAGGACAAACAAATAGAGAGAAAGGATCAGGAAGAAGCCTGGAACAAACAGCTTAGAAGCCACAAAAACAGAATCAGGGAAATAAGTGATGCTGTGAAATGTTCCAATGTCAGAATTATTGGAATTCCTGAAGGGGAGGAGAAAGAAAGAAGTCTAGAAGATATAGTGGAACAATTCTCCATGAAAATTTTCCCAATCTCGTGAATGGAACCAGTGTTCATGTACTAGAGGCAGAACGGTCCACCCCCAAGATTATAGATTCTCGAAAGTCCTCGAGACACCTAATAGCAAGAATGAAGAATTATAATTGTAGCCAGGCCCTCCTGAAGGCAGCTGGGACAAAGAAGCTCCTCACATACAGAGGAAAGCCCATCATAATAATGTCAGACCTGTCCACAGAAACCTGGCAAGCCAGAAAGGGCTGACAAGATATATTCAGGGCACTAAATGAGAAGAACATGCAGCCAAGAATACTTTATCCAGCAAGACTGACATTCAAAATGGATGGAGAGATAAAGAGTTTCCAAGACAGGCAAGGCTTAAAAGAGTATGTGACCACCAAGCTGACACTGCAGGAAATATTAAGGGGGGTTCTATAAAAGAGTAAAAATCCTAAGAATAGCATTGAACAGAAATATAGAGACAATCTACAGAAAGAAAGATATCAAAGGTAACACGATGTCAATAAAAACGTATCTATCAATAATCACTCTCAATGTGAATGGCCTAAATGCGCCCATACAATGACACAGGGTTGCAGATTGTATAAAACGACAGGACCCATCCATATGTTGTCTACAAGAGACCCATTTTGAACCTAAGGATACACCCAGACTGAAAGTGAAGGGATGGAGAAGCATCTTTCATGCCAATGGGCCTCAAAAGAAGGCTGGGGTAGTGATTCTCATCAGATAAATTAGATTTTAAACTAAAGACTGTAGTCAGAGATACAGAAGGACACCACATAATTCTTTTTTTTTAAGATTATTTATTTATTTATTTGACAGACAGAAATCACAAGTAGTCAGAGAGGCAGGCAGAGAAAGAGGAGGAAGCAGGCTCCCCACTGAGCAGAGAGCCCGATGCAGGGCTTGATCCCAGGACCCTGGGATCATGACCTGAGCCGAAGGCAGAGGCTTTAACCCACTGAGCCACCCAGGCGCCCCGACACCACATAATTCTTAAAGGGACTATCCACCAAGATGATCTAACAATTGTAAATATCTATGCCCCCAATATGGGAGCAGCCAATTACATAAGAAAACCATTAATCAAGATAAAGAGTCATATTGATATGAATACCTTAATAGTAGGAGATCTTAACACGCCTCTCTGAGGAAAAGACAGATCATCCAAGCAGAAAATCAATAAAGAAACAAGAACATTGAATGACACATTGGACCAGATGGACCTCATAGATATACACAGAACATTCCCCCTAACAACAGAATATTCATTTTTCTCAAGTACACATGGAACCTTCTCCAGAATAGACCACATACTGGGTCACAAATCAGGACTCAACTGATACCAAAAGACTGAGATTATTCCCTGCATATTCTCAGATCACAATGTTTGAAACTGGAGCTCAATCACAAGGAAAAGTTTGCAAAGAACTCAAACACCTGGAAGCTAAAGACCACCTTGTTTAAGAATGCTTGAATCATGGGCGCCTAGGTGGCTCAGTGGGTTTCAGCCTCTGCCTTCGGCTCAAGTCATGATCCCAGGGTACTGGGATCAAGCCCCACATCAGGCTCCCTGCTAAGCAGGGAGCCTGCTTCCTCCTCTCTCTCTCTCTCTCTCTCTCTCTGCCTGCATCTCTGCCTACTTGTGATCTTTATCTGTCAAATAAATAAATAAATAAATAAGAATGCTTGGACCAACCAGATCAAAGAAGAACTTAAACAATTCATGGAAACAAATGAGAATGAAGACACTTTGGCCCAAAACCTATGGGATACAGCAAAGGCGGTCCTAAGGGGGAAATACACAGCCATCCAAGCCTCCCTCAAAAAAATTGAAAAATCCAGAATACACCAACTGTCTCTACACCTTAAAGAACTGGAGAATCAGAAACAAATTAAACCAACTCCACACATAAAAAGGGAAATAATTAAGATTAGAGCAGAGATCAATGAGGCAGAAACTAGAGATACAGTAGAATGTATCAATGAAACTAGAAGCTGGTTTTTTGAAAGAATCAATAAGATCGATAAACCATTGGCCACACTAATCCAAAAGAAAAGAGAGAAAGCTCAAATTAATAAAATTATGAATGAAAAGGGAGAGATCACAACTAACACCAAGGAAGTAGAAACAATCATCAGAAGTTATTATCAACAGTTATATGCCAATAAGTTAAGCAACCTATATGAAATGGATGCATTCCTGGAAAACTATAAACTCCCAAAATTGAACCAGGAAGAAATTGACAACCCGAATAGACCGATATCTAGTAACAAGATTAAAGCAGTGATCAAAAACCTCACAAAAAACAAGAGCCCAGGACCTGACAGATTCCCTGGGGAATTCTACCAAACTTTCAAAGAAGAAATAACACCTAGTCTTCTGAAGCTGTTTCAAAAAATTGAAGCAGAAGGAAAACTTCCAGACTCTTTTTATGAAGCCAGCATTACCCTGATCCCCAAACCAAGCAAAGACCCCACCAAAAAGGAGAATTTCAGACCAATATCCCTGAAGAATATGGATACTAAGATTCTCAACAAATCCTAGCAAACAGGATCCAACAGCACATTAAAAAGATTATTCACTGGGGCGCCTGGGTGGCTCAGCGGGTTGGGCCGCTGCCTTCGGCTCAGGTCATGATCTCAGGGTTCTGGGATCGAGCCCCGCATCGGGCTCTCTGCTCGGCAGGGAGCCTGCTTCCTCCTCTCTCTCTGCCTGCCTCTCTGCCTGCTTGTGATCTCTGTCTGTCAAATAAATAAATAAAATCTTTATAAAAAAAAAAAAAAAAAAAAAAAAAAAGATTATTCACCATGACCAGGTGGGATTCATCCCTGGGTTACAAGGATGGTTCAACATTTGCAAATCAATCAATGTGATAGAACAAATCAATAAGAGAAGAGAGAAGAACCACATGGTCCTCTCAATTGATGCAGAAAAAGCATTTGACAAAATCCAGCATCCGTTCCTGATTAAAATGCTTCAAAGTATAGGGATAGAGGGAACATTCCTGAACTTCATAAAATCTATGAAAGATCCATAGCAAATATCATCCTCAATGGGAAAAAGCTCACAGCTTTCCCGTTGAGATCAGGAACATGACAAGGATGTCCACTCTCACCACTCTTGTTCAACATAGTATTAGAAGTAATAGCAACAGCAATCAGACAACAAAGAGAAATAAAAGGTATCCAAATTGGCAATGAAGAAGTCAAACTCTCTCTCTTCGCAGATGACATGATTCTTTATATGGAAAACCCAAAAGACTCCATCCCCAAACTACTAGAACTCATACAGCAATTCAGTAACGTGGCAGGATACAAAGTCAATGTACAGAAATCAGTGGCTTTCTTATACACTAACAATGAAAATACAGAAAGGGAAATTAGAGAATCGATTCCATTTACTATAGCACCAAGAACCATAAGATACCTGGGAATAAACCTAACCAAAGTGATAAAGGATCTATACTCGAGGAACTACAAAACACTTACGAAAGAAATTGAAGAAGACACAAAAAGATGGAAGACCATTCCAAGCTCTTGGATTGGAAGAATAAACATTGTTAAAATGTCTATACTGCCTAGAGAAATCTATACTTTTAATGACATTCCGATCAAAATTCCACCGATATTTTTCAAAGGGCTGGAGAAAATAATCCTAAAATGTGTATGGAATCAGAAGGGACCCTGAATTGCTAAGGAAATGTTGAAAAACAAAAATAAGACTGGTGGCATCATGTTACCTGATTTCAAGCTTTACTACAAAGCTGTGATCACCAAGACAGCATGGTACTGGCATAAAATCAGACACATAGACCAGTGGAACAGAGTAGAGAGCTCAGATATGGACCCTCAACTCTATGGTCAAATAATCTTTGACAAAGCAGGAAAAAATGTACAGTGGAAAAAAGACAGTCTCTTCAATAAATGGTGCTGAGAAAATGGGACAGCTATATGTAGAAGAATGAAACTCGACCATTCTCTTACACTGTACACAAAGATAAACTCGAAATGGATAAAAGACCTCAACATGAGACAGGAATCCACCAGAATCCTAGAGGAGAACATAGGCAGTAACCTCTTCGATATCAGCCACAGCAACTTCTTTCAAGATGTCTCCAAAGGCAAAGGAAACAAAAGCGAAAATGAACTTTTGGGACTTCATCAACATCAAAAGCTTCTGCACAGCAAAGGAAACAGTCAACAATACAAAGAGGCAACCCAAGGAATCGGAGAAGATATTTGCAAATGACAGTGCAGAAAAAAGCCTGATATCCTGGATCTATTAACAACCTCTCAAACTCAACACACACAAAACAGATAATCATGTCAAAAAATAGGCAGAAGATATGAACAGACACTTCTCCAATGAAGACATATAAATGGCTATCAGACTCATGAAAAAGTGTTCATCATCACTAGCCATCAGGGAGATTCAAATTAAAACCACATTGAGATATCACCTTACACCAGTTAGAATGGCCAAAATTAGCAAGACAGGAAACAACGTGTGTTGGAGAGGATGTAGAGAAAGGGGAACCCTCTTCCACTGTTGGTGGGAATGCAAGTTGGTGCAGCCACTTTGGAGAACAGTGTGGAGATTCCTCAAGAAATTAAAAATAGAGCTTCCCTAGGACCCTGCAATTGCACTACTGGGTATTTACCCCAAAGATACAGATGTAGTGAAAAGAAGGGCCATCTGTACCCCAATGTTCATAGCAGCAGTGGCCATGGTCGCCAAACTGTGGAAAGAACCAAGATGCCCTTCAACGGACGAATGAATAAGGAAGATGTGGTCCATATACACTATGGAGTATTATGCCTCCATCAGAAAGGATGAATACCCAACTTCTGTAGCAACATGGATGGGACTGGAAGAGATTATGCTGAGTGAAATAAGTCAAGCAGAGAGAGTCAATTATCATATGGTTTCACTTATTTGTGGAGCACA
Source organism: Enhydra lutris kenyoni (assembly GCF_002288905.1). Taxonomy (NCBI): domain Eukaryota; kingdom Metazoa; phylum Chordata; class Mammalia; order Carnivora; family Mustelidae; genus Enhydra; species Enhydra lutris. The sequence goes on from NW_019154087.1 coordinate 15,836,540, forward strand.
ACAAATAACATGGAGGACATGGGGAGATGGAGAGGAGAAGGGAGTTGAGGGAAATTGGAAGCGGAGGTGAATCATGAGAGACTATGGACTCTGAAAAACAACCTGAGGGTTTTGAAGGGGCGGGGGTTGGGAGGTTGGGGGAGCCAGGTGGTGGGTATTAAGGAGGGCACGGATTGCATGGAGCACTGGGTGTGGTGCAAAAACAATGAATGCTGTTACGCTGAAAAGAAATAAAAAAAAAAAGAAATAATAAGATATTTACAGAATTTAGAAAAATTTATTATCCCCCTTTCTCATCTCTCCTATTCTGGTAATAACTCACACACAAAGTGGCTGTTTCCAAAAACTCTTATTTACCTGTTCTTCCAAATTTCTCTGACTAATCTCTCCAACTCCTGCATTTCTCCCTTGACTTTCTACTTCTGCCTCCTCCTTCCCTTACAGTTTTCAACGTATTCTTCTAGGCTCTCAGTTGATTCAGCTCCCCCCTCATTCATTGGTTTGATATTCATTATGAAGCCCTGAAAAAACAAACATGAAATCTATATTTGAAGTTCAGAGGTGGGGTTTGTTTACATAGAACTGAGAAAGTAGATGAGCAACACTATTTCCTGATGTGTGGGGGCAGACAGAGGTTGTGACCAAATGCACTCATTACTAAATGTTTTCTTCTCAATGTTTTACATTTTTCAGCTTATTAATCTTACAAAGAAGCTCATATGTACACAGGTTAAAAAACTTCCAAAGACCCACAAAAAGAAGCAAGGCTTACTTTCAGGCCTAATTCTAGAAACCATACTCTTAAATGTCAAACTGTTGTCCTGTGTTAAACTCACCTATGCCAATATTTGTAGTCCCTGTCACACGTGACTGACATAACTGGGAAAGAGAAGCATCTGAAAGGGAGAGTAATATGCAGACATGGATGCCTTGCTTAAAGCTGAATGAAGGCAACCATCCCTTAATAGTAAGACACCTATTTAGCACAAAGAGCCAGCCAGGTACGTTAACTCAATGTGGTGTTTTAATTACTGTGTTTGAAATAAAACATTCATATTAACCAAATAAAACATGGCAACACTAGACCAAATATTTTTATATATCACCACAATTTTTTTATATCTTATTATTCAGCTTTTATTAAGTTTTCATTTGCTGGCCATTAATGCTACTGTAACCATATGCTATCTTTGAAATTCTCCCTTAAGAATTATATATTTCGGGCACCTGGGTGGCTCATTGGGTCAAGCCTCTGCCTTCAGCTCAGGTCATGATCTCAGGGTCCTGGGATCAAGCCCCGCATCAGGCTCTCTGCTTAGCAGGGAGCCTGCTTCCTCCTCTCTCTCTCTCTGCCTGCCTCTCTGCCTACTTGTGATCTCTGTCAAATAAATAAATAAAATCTTAAAAAAAACAGAATTATATATTTGATGCTATTAGCATTCCTGCACAGCATTCTAGTAATCGTTTAGTGACTTTAATTTTTCTTATAGAAAAAAGTAATTGAAATGTAAATTTTTATTTAAGACTTTATTCATTATTTTGAGAGAGAGAGAGAGAGTGGGGAGGAGCAGAGGGAGAGGGACAAGAGGACTCCAAACTTAGCACAGATCCAGATGCGTGGTTTGATCCCATGATCCTGAGGTCATGACCTGAGCTGAAATCAAGAGTCAGATGCATAACCAACTGAGCCACCCAGGCTCCTTGAAATGTAAACTTTTCAATAAATTTTGGGAACTGGAAGCTTATTATTACAGGGATTTAACTTGTCAAACTCTGGAAAGCATTCAGCAAGAATAATTTGCCAGTTCGCTAGCTTACTGATATTTAATACTGATTATATAAAATATTCTTAAAATGAGTCCCTTGTTAAAGAAAATATAAGAACTAAAGAAATTCCTTAATTTCCATATTTTTCTCATGACCATTGAAGCATTTGTTTTAAGGATATTATTTTCCTTTGTTATGTTAGAGAAGTATCTGTTGAGAATTTGTTCAATTCATGATTATCTTTAATGAAGCCACAAATGTTACTTGTTAAAAAAAAAAGTGTCAGTTAATTGGTTCACTCTTATTTTGGTAAGAAATGCTGCCCAGATGCTAGCCATTCACCTGGCAAAATGTGATCAGGTGAGATGGTGAGAATGGAGAAATGCAAACACGTAATTACAATAGAAAAATCAATTATCAGGCCTTATCAATGAGTAATAAGAAATACAGAATCAGGGGTACCTGGTACCCTATTATGGGCTGTTAAGTCTGCCCTGTTCAGTCTGTTAAGCATCTGTCTTCGGCTGAGGTCATGATCCCAGGGTCCTGAGATCAAGTCCTGCATCTGGCTCCCTGCTCAGTGGGGAGTCTGCTTCTTCCTCTGCCCTCCCCCCTGCTGGTGCTCTCTGTCTCTCTCACTCTCAAATAAATAAATAAAATCCTTAAAATATATATATATAATATCATAAAGTAAACATGTTGATATGGAGACAAGAGAGTTCTTATACAGTTAATATTTTAATACATTTGCATAAAGCACTTACTGTATAAGCTGGATTGAATTAGTAATAATTATTATTAACATTATACATATATAGTTACTGTAAGAATTATTACCTATAATTCTTTGCCTGTTACATTTTTTTCACATTATCAATTTTTTGAGTACCTACTATGTAGCAGCCTGAGAAGCTCATAATCTATGTAGAGGGCAAAAATGAAAGAATCTCTGGTATGATGGAAATATGTACAGCCTTCCATGAAAGCATATCAAAAGAATACCTAACTAAATTGTTTGGTGAATGAAAGCTTCACAAGATAGGATACCCAAAGTGAATAAGTAGAAATTAGCTATGCTCAGGTCTGTAGTCTGAAGTGAAGAACAAGTGAAATATACAAGTGTCATTGAGCATAAGTAAGTGGTAAAAGATAAAGAAAAAATAAGTAGAGTTCGAACATATTTTCCAAGTCATACTCTGTTGTTTAATTTTTCAAGGAACAATAAATCATTGAAATATTTTCAGTTGAAGAATAAAATGATCAGATTGGCATTTTGTAAAGCTTGATTTGGTATAAAATGATTGCAGGAGAGACAGTTTGGTACATAGAACAGTTAAGAAACATGTACTATAGAGGAGCGTGCTTACCTGGAAGAGTAACCTAAAATGGGGTGTCAGAACCCAAATGGGATGAGAAGGTCACTTACCCTTCAAGTAATACCTGGAAGATTCTTATAAACAGAGAGAAAAAAATATTAACTTGCCAAGTTAATAAAAATCAACAGAATAAATTCCAACTCATGTATCTCTTCCCAGTATATCATTCTCCCACTCTTACACTTCCTAAAATACTACGTAGACTCTGATATAGATAATAAATTAATCAAATAAATCAATAAATGTTTTTTGAACATTTATATCACTACAAAACATTAATTCTGAAAACAGAAAGCCTTGCTTGAATAATAGAGATACATCATCACTAATCTCAGAGAGACTATGTCAGTACCCTAAGGACTCTAACTGTGCCCTCTCCAAAAGAATGAAGGTTATAATAGAACCTAAGTTTAATACCATTTTTCAGAATGCCTCAGTGTTTTGTACATGATAAAGCATTAGAGAGCTATAAAACATATGCTATTTTTAGCAAGTCTATTTTACATGGCTGAAGAATTTGGAATAATCCTGCTAATTAGAAGTCTTTTATAGAGGAGAATATAAAGAATCATTTTGGATGGAATAAAGTTAATGCACACTTCAGCTATTACTAAACAACTACACAACTTTAAAACAAAATCATCTGTTGATAAAATGATATTATGTATGATAGCATGATAATTTTATTTTTGATAATTTGACATTATGTCTCACATTAGAATAAAGAAAAGTATTGCAGAATTGGCTATTACCAGGTTTAAAATTTTGAAAATAATGATGTGAATTTTAAAAATTACTATTTTGATTCTTTTCCTTAGTATAGATTGAGAGAGAACATTATTCTCCTCTTAACTCCCTGGAAATGAAATTAATCTTGACATCTGTTATCAGGAATGCATCAGTCTCTGCCCAGTTTGATGTCTGGGAAGACCTGTATCCTGTTCCCTCTTTCTTCATAACTCAATGCAAGTGTGGAATATAACAAAGGATGTAGTGAGAGGGTTGGCAAACTACCACTGGAGGGCCAAACTGAGACATTGACTTGTTTTGTAAGTAAAATTTTACTGGAACACAGTCCCACCCATTTGTTCATATGTCATGTGTGGCTTATGTGTGGCTTTGTCCACAGCTGCTTTTGTGCTGTAACAGTGGTTTCAAAAAGTTGAACAGAGACTGTATAGCTGCAAAGCTTACATTATTCACAATCTGGACCTTTAAAGTACAATTTTGCAGACTCTTAGACTAAATGGTGGTAGCCTCAAGGCTCTTATTCTTTCCATATTCACAGTAGGGTTCTGAGTACTGTCACTTGTCATTCTTTCTTTTAAAGATTTTATTTACTTATTTGAGAGACAGAGAAAGAGTTAGCACGAGCAGGGGAGAGGCAGAGGGAGAAAGAAAGGGAGAAGCAGACTCTCCACTGAGCAGGGAGCCTGATGCAGGACTCCATCCCAAACCCCTGGGATCATGACCCAAGCCAAAGGAGACACTTAACCTACTGAGCCACTCAAGCATCCTGAGTCACTTATTCTATATTGGATATCAAAATATAAATGCATCAAACAAGAGTGTAGATCCATCAGTGATAATCACAAGAGAATTAGGAATTTCCTTAAGATGTCCTGATATTAAAACATTCAACAAATGTCCTTGACTTTCAAGTGTGCAAAATGGTGTGTGTTTAGAGAATGAGATTTTTTAAAGTAGTTTTTTTTTTGTCCTTTGCTTCCAACCTTGACATTTCTGTCTATATTCAATGTACGCTAGACATAAAATTGATTCAAATAATATGAAATCTCAAAATAAAACCTAATTTTTAGAGGTTATTTACATCCAAATGGTTAGTAAAGCCATGATAATGGTATTTAAGTAACAATCATTAAAGTAGTCAGGGACAAAAAGCAATTAGTCCAACATTAACAAAAAAATAAAAACTAGGCAATTAGCCAAAGAAAAATCTACTTGACCAATATAAGAAATACATTTAATGTTTTCCTATTTTCCTTTTATTTTTACTGTGGGAAACTAACTAATGTATAAATCAAAGACTATCTCACCTAAAACAGTTGTGAGAGAAAATTTACTAATGGTATCTAAAAATAATCACATAAATGATTTATAGAAATTAATTTTGACTTTAATTTTTAGACATTTCAATAGATATTTTCATAAAATAATAGGTAAATGCTACTGAGCATAATATAAAATTACAGGATAAATTTAAATACAGCAGTGAAAATAACACCTGCCCTCCTAGGTCTCTGGAAAGGATTTACAGTCAGCCCCAAGATGCACGTTTGTTTATTTATTTATTTTAAGATTTTATTTATTTATTTGACAAAGAGATCATAAGTAGGCAGAGAGAGGAAGGGAAGCAGGGTCCCCACTGAGCAGAGAACCTGATGAGGGACTCAATCCCAGGACCCTGAGATCATGACCTGAGCCGAAGGCAGAGGCTCAACCCACTGAGCCACCCAGGCACTCCCCAAAATGCATGTTTAAAAGAAACTTGACCCTCAGGCCACAGTTATGACCATTAGCTAATAGCCTCCTTTACAAAAAAGCAGAACTCCTCTTTCTTTTTGCTGTGCCCTGGGGATGGTAGATGTTTAAAAACTCTTTCTCTGTTGAGAAAGACTATGAACCATTGAGTATAAGCTCCACTGGCCACCAAGCCAGGCAATGTAGAGATATCCCCTGGCAGCAGTCACATAAATTGAGGCACCAGATAGGAATATGAGCTCCTTTTTTGGGTAACTGATTATTACAATCCCACTGGACCAGGAACATAAGTGCCTTTGGCCTTCAGAGCCCAAAGATGATCAAAAGATATCACCTAGATAGCAGCTGAAATAATTGGGGTACCAGATGTATGTAAAAGTTCCCTTCCAGGAAATACTGGTGCTATGGAGAATGGCAAAGGGAGAACACAGATGGTACCCATCAGTCTCCATCCCTGGAGAATGTTCCAGCAGACTCTTAGATGTGTTTGTGAAATTAGAGATCTGCCCTTCAGGCTGATGCTTTAATATAAGCAGCAAGCCTCCTTTACTTTAAGTGAGGTCATGATCAGCTGCCTCTGAGCAGGGCCCTTGAATGGGTGAGTCCCAGTACACCCATCCACCCTGTAAGAGGTGTGTTTTAGATGACTAGAGTATATTATGGGTCTTGGGACAGGAGTTCTTTTGCTTTTCAAAGTTAGACATTTTAGAGGTATGTCTTTCAAATATAAGTTTCAAAAGTTGGGATGTCCAGGGGCACCTGGGTGGCTCAGTGGGTTAAAGCCTCTGCCTTCAGCTCTGGTCATGATCCCAGGGTCCTGGGTCTGCTCATCAGGAGCCTGCTTCCCCCTCTCTCTCTGCCTGTCTCTCTGCCTACTTGTGATCTCTCTGTGTCAAATAAATAAATGAAATCTTTAGGGAAAAAAGAAAAAAAAGTTGGGATGCCCAAAGTGGATTTGAATACTTTGCTCCTCAGGGAGAAGCTCTAGGTTGTGAAGTCCCTCAGGCTTGTGGGATGCTGCACTGAAGGTGGGTTTATTTTGAGATTATTTCCAATGTCCTGGTCTCACTTACCACTTTGATGTGGTTTTCTTCTTGGTTGTTGATGTATAGTTGTCACTCAGCCAGGCTTTAGGTTTTTATAAGAGAAAACTGCTATTTGTACCTGTAGACTCATTGTGTGCATGGGAGGAGATAAATTCAGGATCTTCCTACATCATCATCTTGAATCAGTATTTCTATACAATCTCATTAAGCAATTTCTTTTTCATTTTTTTTCAAATTTTTTCCTTATTTTCAAATTAACACCAGGTATCTAAGGGCCTCTTGAAAGCAGTATTTTCCTGAATTAATTTAGATAAGCATATATATATGCTAACCTATATATGCTATATACATATAGCATATATAATAAATATATTCTTATATATATAACATATATACTTTTATAGCTCTGTTAAGTTTATAATTTAGATTTAGCTGATTTAGACTGGCTTTCCACTAAAATAAGTAAAAAGTATATCTATTTTATTAGGTTAGTTTGGTTCAAAAGCTATCCTCAGTTAAATTCCCTCAGAACTAATTTATACTTTCTATGGAAGAAAGTTCATACATGAACTGTGATAAATATACTCCAAGAGTCTCTGTAGGCATTATTTTGTTAATGGTCTATAGGCATTATTAATATGTAATAATGCCACAATATTATGCCATAAGTCAATATGTTCTAATTAATTTATTGAATATATACAGCATTGCAAATTATAAGAATTGATGCTTCTAATATACCTTTCATTTTTTTTTAAAGATTTTATTTATTTATTTGAGAAAGAGACAATGAGAGAGAGCATGAGCAAGGAGAAGGTCAGAGGGAGAAGCAGACTCCCCATGGAGCTGGGACCCCGATGCGGGACTCGATCCGGGAACTCCGGGATCATGACCTGAACCGAAGGCAGTCGTCCAACCAACTGAGCCACCCAGGCGTCCCTCATTTATTTTTTTAATTGTGTTATGTTAGTCACCATATAGTACATCATTAGTTTTTGGTGTAGTATTCTATGATTCATTGTTTGCATATAACACCCAGTGCTCCATGCAATCAGTGCCCTCCTTAATACCCATCACCAGGCTCACCCATTCCTCCACCTCCTCCCTTCTAAACTGTCCATTTGTTTCCCAGAGTCCACAGTCTTTCATGATTCATCTCCCACTTTGATTTCTCCCCCTTCATTTTCCCTTCTCCTAATGTCCTCCATGAAAATTATATACCTTGCATTATTTTGGAATCCTAACAAATAACTTCAAACACGATGTTTCAGTTTTTATCAAAAACTTTCTGGTTTGCATTGCTTTTTTCAAAGACTGCAAATTAATCACCTGGGTTTTTTTTTTTAATATTTTATTTATTTATTTGTTAGAGAGAGAGAGAGAGAGAGAGGCACGAGCACAGGCAGAGTGGCAGGCAGAGGCAGAGGGAGAAGCAGGCTCCCCGCCAAGCAAGGAGCCCGATGTGGGACTCGATCCCAGGACGCTGGGACCATGACCTGAGCCGAAGGCAGCCGCTTAACCAACTGAGCCACCCAGGCGTCCCGGTTTTTTTTGTTTTTTGTTTTTTGTTTTTAATGCTTTAGGTTGCACATAAATCTTGTAACAAAGTAAATCCCTGTAATTCAAAGAACCAAAAGTACTTTTACTTCAGCATGCTATTTTCCCCTGCAGCCCTGTTGTTGCTGATTACTCTCTCAGTTTAAATTTGAAATAGAAAAATAAGCTTGCCAAGTTTAAAATCAACACTGGTGTGGTGACCTCTTCTTACTAAAAAAACATAATTTCAGTAAAATTCCAGGTGTTGCTCCTCACTGGAAAACAAAAACAAAAACTTATTCTTAAGTAGACATTAGAAATGAGGATACAGGAAATACTTTTTATTCTGTCAAAAAATACATTTAGAATGTAAATTCTCATTGGGCACTTTAGGAGTAATAACAAGTGCCATGGTTTATATAAATAAGGCACTATTGGGAAATGAGAGACCCAAGTTTTTAGGCCTATTTCCCCTGGATGATAGAGGAGTAAATGTGGATATTAAAACCTGTGAAAGGTGGGGCACCTGGGTGGCTCAGTGGGTTAAAGCCTCTGCTTTCGGCTCAGGTCATGATCCCAGGGTTCTGAGATCGAGCCCCGCATCGGGCTCTCTGCTCAGCAGGGAGCCTGCTTCCTCCTCTCTCTCTGCCTGCCTCTCTGCCTACTTGTGATCTCTGTCTGTCAAATAAATAAATAAAATATTAAAAAAAAAAAACCTGTGAAAGGTATGAGGTTTACCTATTTGCAAACTACAGTGTAGCCACCAGTCTCATACATGTTGGCAGAAAATATGAAATGCCTTTGTCTAACAGACTTTTACTCAGAATGCCAGGTAGTATGGGTTTCATGTGTGCATTTGTTGGCCAAATCCCCAAACCTTATGGGGTCATATTGAGTGGCCCAGGTGGATGCTGTACACACAGTGAGTTTACATCACAGTTGAGCAACCCTGTCATGTAAATGGGCACTAGCAAGCCTGCCAATCTATGTCCAGGAGGGAGACATCATCTTTACTAGTTTGGTCAGGAAGCAAATTTACCCTGTGTCTGGGCAAAGGAGACACTATTTACTAACCTACTAAAATGTCTGTTATACAGGCATCCTTGAAAAGGTAGTCCAGAAAAAAAAAAAAAAAAAGCCCTTTGCTTAAAATAACAAGAAAACATTAAAGATTAATGGAGAGAATTGTCTTCCAACATTGCCCACCCATGTTTCTACACCATCTTTGTTTCAGGTAAATTTTTCCATGAGCATACCACTTCTCAGTGACTATGATTCGTCTGCCCAACAGGAGATGCTATTTTCCTCTAGCAGCAATGCCATCAACAGGACTCCAAGCAGCAAGGTAAGGCCAATCTGCAATATTGACTTAGCCATGCCCTCTGGGGTTCTTGCTAAGCAAATGTGCAAAACCCTCAATATCTACCATATAAAGCCACATTACTGTATTGACATTTCTAATTGTCCTGAGGCATTAATCCAGATACAACAGGACTGTGCAAATTCCACCTTGACCTTCAAGACGGAAGTCTAGGGTATTTGTGTCATCCATCACAACTTTGGCCAGTTAGTTGAGACTGACTGGAATGCCTTCCACGGTGAGGTGGTATTTCCTTAAACACCTGAAGAACTCTTATCACCCAAGATGCAAGTCATTGTGTTCTCAGAAGAGAGGAAAATTAATGTGTGATTATCACACAGAAAGTAGAGTCCCAAGGGGACAGAGAGTGCCTCTGAATGAAAGTGTGTTCACACTTGTTGCATTCCCCAAGTAGGACTTGCACAGGGTTAAGAGTATTTCCCACGTGGTTATTCAGGTGGCTGAAAGGCACAGGGCTCCAGTTCGTTTAGAATAATTGGATCTAGTTCTTTTGTTAAGTGACCTCCTGTGATGAGTAAGGCCCACCTGTTCTGTTAGTCCATGTCACCTGTCAGGCAGCATTTGTTTACCCAAAAGAATGCTAAACGATGGTGTTGGGAAAGATCCCCATAGGCATTTTGAGCTAGGTCCATCCTTGCCATTTCTAATCATCTTTTCTTCCAAGATTAAGGGTAATAGCAATCAAACTACAGTCAGAGTTGTATAGCAAGTGATAGACCTAGCAGTCAATTAAACTTAAGGGATTTGTCCCAGTTTAAAAAAGCTGCACCATCCACAGATTTTTTTTCTCCATCCACAGAGTTTATTAATAAAGTGCCATAACAGTTCTCAAGACAGTCAGTGCAGAAGTGTTCCTCATACAGTACAACTAGACCAGCAGGGAGAGGTTTTAGGAGCCTATCCATCCACAGAGCAGTAGATGGTGGTGTTTTAATCCTCCAGAGCCCAGTATTTGGTCCCAGGCTCTGTAACTCCATTAATCAGTGAGAAATATGACAGAGTCCATGAAGGATAAGCAACAATCTGCTCAGAAAGTCTTTTCATCATAGATTTAATTACCATTCTGATAAAGTCCAAGAGCTAAGAGTGGCCCTTGCACAAGCCTTGGGCACATACAGGGGACTGTTCCGAGTCTGACTGCATAGCTGTCACTAGATCCACATGTCCATACATAAGAATGACTGTCTATAAACCTGAGCACTCAAGAACGGCTAAACCCTGCACTTGTAACAAACACTGATAATCTTCCCCATGGTCAGTTATATAGTTATACCATCAGTTATACAGTTACACAGTTGGTTATCAAAGACAAAATAATACTAATAGCCTCCCTGCTTTAAATTTCCAGGGTCCAAAATGGTCCCTCTGCAATTTTGGGGTTCTTGCTCTACCACAACCTCCAAAAAATCTGGTGTCCCATTTTAGCAGCTATAAATTCAGTTTTTCCAATTATTCTTTATTTGAACCCAAATCTTTTGTCTGTATGCATCATGTTCAAAAGGGACACAGGCACTTTTATAAAACATAACCAGAATTCAGTTTGAATCCTCTACTCTCCTTTTATGAGACTGTCAAATGGGACATGGGCGAACTTGGTGCATTGAGTTTGTCAATAGTGGAAGGAAAGACGTTATGCCCAGAAATGTCAGAATGGATCCTGAATTTTCAAATATCTCTATAGAGTCCTCCATAATTGCCCATGTTTTTTGTCATGATAATTATTCAGGAATCAGCCAAGGGGAAAGAATCCTGTTCTGGGAAAAGGCATACTCATTTACTAAGCACCTTGTTAAGACGTGTGTGAACTAGGAGAAGATAAGTGTGGTAGAGTCAAACTATCAGATCTTTGGTCGGTTTTGGGATAAGCGAGCCATAGTCACCAAATTTTAAGTCATCCATAAAATCAAACACAGGATACAAACTAGATTCAAGGTCAATGTGACATGACTTGAGTTAGTTGTTTTTAAAAAAAAAAAAAAAAGAGTCAATAGTGGTGCTGCACCACTGATCATCCCAGAAAAGATTTAATGTCCAACTGGTCAATCTACCAGGAGGCGAAGTGGGCAATGCCCACACAATGTCCTTCCTCACCCTACCTCATTGAGACATTGAGAGATTTTAGAAAGAGTTGCAAGTTAAGCAAGCAATGAAAGACTCTGCATTAGACATAGATTCAGGCTGGATCAGCAATTCGATTCCAATCTCATCAGAGAACAGGCCCTTACTGTGGCCATCTGCATGAGTGATGCAGACAGATTAATCACTAGCCATGATTTTTTATATAGTTCATGACCCCCTAAAGGAGTTATTTAATCTGCCAGCCTATAGTTTTCCCAGGGAGAGACCAAACCTTTTGTTAGACCACTGGCAGTATCTCAAGAGTCAGTTGGTTTCAGCAAAATCTATGGATCTCTGCTTTAAGCAGTGGGGTGGGAGATAAAGTTTCCCCCAGAAGAACAGTTGCACTTTTTCATGTAAAGCAGAGGAGACACCAGGACCGAACCAACTGCATCCTTAAGCATGCTGTCTTAGTCTGGGTCCAGTCAGGAAATAGAATCCATACAGCATGTTAAACATGGGAAGCTTAATACAAAGAATCATTAAATACTGATAGAAGAGTGAAAATACGATAAGGAAATTTTATCTGGTATCATAGGAATGAAGGACAGAACCCAAGGAAGAACAAACTTGGGAGGGGACTCTTTACTTGAGGCTCAGGTTTTGACCAAGGTCTGATTCAACCCACTGGACAGCAGAGAAATTCAGTTTTCATCATACCAGAGTTGGTCTGAAGTTGTTAGGCCAGCAGGAAGCAATATTCCAGAATATACATGCAAGGCATTCAGGCAATCAGCAACTGTTGGTGTGGGGACACTGAGAGAGTAGGGTTCTGGGATGCAGACGAGTACATACTGATCTACAGAGAGAAGGGCAGTGGGTGCAAGTAAGCCATGCAAAAGTCCGCAGAGGGACTTGCAGCTCAGTGGAAATTCCCTGGGATGCAAATCTGTAGAATGGGCGATAGCTAAGTGGCCCAAGTAGGGGCCTAATGGTAACATTCCGGGCTTCAGTTTTCAGAGAGGGATTATGATGCTGGTACATGAAGGCATCTCTCAGGATACTGGTTTCCATTTTGAGAGAGTCACAGGATTGTTGCTAGGTCAGGCTGAGAATGCAAGGCTGGCAAGGTACCATGTGCTCTGGATGCATGCCTGATGGAGAACACCACCCGATGTTCTCATGTTCACACTACTGACCCAGTGAGCAGCAGCCCTACACAGCTTCAATGTACTCCCAGTGTCCTTTACGCAGAAAACTTAACATGGTACACTCAATAAAGAAGAGATGTTTAAAGAAATTCAGCTTATTATCACAGAGAATATTCTGAAATACGAATTTAGATCTGAGCAGTCTTGATAACTGCTACATATAATGAGACTTTCGAGGCCCTTCCCACTCTTTTAGTTATTAAGTTCAAGTTGACCCAACCCTGATATGGAAATATCAGGCCAGAGAGTCACAGGGTCCCTATGGGTTTGGTGTTCCACTTCAACAAGAGCCCAGTAGAAAGCTAATAGCTACTTTTTAATCAAGTGTCCTTGGTGTGCCTGGGTGGCTCCGTTTGTTGAGCATCAGAGATGCTTGGTTTCAGCTCCAGTCTCTGGGTTTCAGAGCATGGAATCAAGCCCTGCTTCAGGCTCTGTGCTCAGCAGGAGTCAGCTTGGGATTCTGTCTCCCTCCCCCTCTCCCCCTGCCCCTGTTCACACATACTCTCTCTCTCTAAAATAAATAAAATCTTAAAGAAAAAAATACAAATTAAAGATAGGCTACATGTCCTAAAGAGCGAAGGATCCCCCGAGAGGGGGAGGACACTTCTGATAGATGTGCGTTTTTTTTTTTTATTTTATTTATTTATTCATGAAAGACAGAGAGAAAAAGAGAGAGAGAGAGAGAGGCAGAGGGAGAAGCTGGTTCCCTACAAAGCAGGGAAACTGCTCCATCCCAGCAACTCAATGCCAGGACTGTGGTATCAGGACCTGAGCTGAAAGCAGACACTTAACCAACTGAGACAACCAGGTGCCCTGACAGAAGCTTTCTTTTTTTTTTTTCTTTTTTATTATTTTTTTATTATTATGTTCAATTAGCCAGCATATAGTACATCATTAGTTTTTGATAGAGGCTTTAGATGGCAAAATAATCACACAGATTTGTATTGACCCCAATGTTCAAGTAGTAAAATGTGGTGCTAGATATTTGGGGTTTTTTTTTTTGTTTGTTTGGTTGGTTGGTTTTTGTTTGTTTTTTGGTTGTTGGAGCTTAAGAGACAAGAGTACTTGTTCCACTGCCAGAGGGTAGAAGGTTGTGAATCAAACTTTATATTCCTAAGAAACTATTTGGCGGGGCGCCTGGGTGGCTCAGTGGGCTAAAGCCTTTGCCTTTGGCTCGGGTCATGATCCCAGGGTCCTGGGATCGAGCCCCACATCGGGCTCTCTGCTCAGCGGGGAGCCTGCTTCCTCCTCTCTCTCTCTCTGCCTGCCTCTCTGCCTACTTGTGATCTCTGTCAAATAAATAAATAAAAATCTTAAAAAAAAAAAAAGAAAGAAACTATTTGGCAATCAGCCTCCTGAAATTTTTCAATATTATCTAGGCATCCCTTCTCGTAACGCTGTAATAGACCATGAACAGAATACTAAAACTGAGGCTTCTAACTTGCCAACCAATAGGACATCATCTGTGTAGTGAAAACTTTGGAAATCATGGGGTAGGAGTGTTTGCACTAAATCCCAATTCACTTCTTACTGGTGGCAAATGGCACGGCAGTTTATCTTACTAGCACCTCTATACCTACAGATCTTCCCTTGAAGACTAATTTTCTCTGGCCCTTATGGGATGTGTAAGTACAAGCATGTAATACATCAATTTCTACTATACATTTGGACCTAGAAGCAACAAAAAGAGAACACTGAAATAGCTTAAAGGACTCAACTCTCAAAGTTATATTAGTTTCTTCCCTTACTGTGAACCCTGTACAAACAAACTGCATTTAATCTGGGCACCCAACACACTCCATACTGCCAAGTAGGATGATCAATTGGGTACTTGCAGTCAGCAAAATCATACACGTTTAAGGCCGCTGAAGTTCTTCCGCATACTCGGAGACAGGTATTTGTACCTTTCACTCCCACCTGGATACAGAAAGACCTTGGCCCCACACTTAATCATCTTTCTTCTTAACGTAGCAGATGTTGAGAAGGAGAGAGAGAAATCAGAATGTGCTGAAGGAGGGAATGGCCTTGCAGCCGCAAGCAAGATTTTACGTTCACTCTCTGTTTTGAGTAGCATACTGTGTTCCTGGACTAAGCTAAATAAACTTCTGGTTTTGGTCCACATAAAATTCTAAATTATCATTGCTGACATAATTTATTTCAACTTTGGGGACTCCTTGACCCTTCCAGAAGAAGAGTGTGTAACACCCAAAATACTGCTTGTTTTGATACTCACTAGCAGGTAGGGTAGTGGAGAGCCCCTATACCAACCCTTCCTGTTGACAACTTGGGGAACAGCATTCACTACCATATCCCAGGGACCTTTTCTCACATCAATTTATTGTTTCTGCTTGAGAAAGCCATTTCTCTTTCACCACCTCATCTTCATTACTCAAACTGCCAAGAGCTGGGAAGGGTCTGACATTTACCCCACTTGTTAGCAAAAATATTCGCTTGCCATAGTTTCATGGACAATGACAGGACATAGAAGATACACTGTTGCATCAAAAACAAAGAGGAGTTTATTACTCATAGCACTAGTTGTAGCACCTAAAATCTAATGGACCAGAGGTATTTATACAGATTTTGGAGTTGTTTACATTTTGTTTACTCTCCTAAAAGACTTGGGGGAAAGAAAAAAACAAAAAACACTGTGAGATTAGGTCAACCTGTTATCAATTTCATCTACAGTTAAAGGTAGACTATGCTAAAAATAAGCTGTGATTTCAAGAATTATACAATCAGAAAACAGACTAAAGGCCCACCCTTATTATCTCTTCAAACCTAAAACAGGTTCCACTTGCTCTATATCTTATCCAAGACTTGGTACTCTAGAGTTTTCAATTTTCTCCATCTTAGCAAGATTATAGTAGAATCTTTTCCCAGGCTGCTTACTATACACACATCCTTGAAGAGTCTGTAATAAAACCTGCCAATGCTTTGCTCAGAAGACAGAGAGAAATGCAAGAGATATATGGAGAACCGGTTTCCAATAGTGGGCAGACCATTTTTTCTTTCCGTGAACACCACTCATTTATTATAAATGTTAAAATCTCAGTGTTATTTATGTTAGAGAATTATTCTGAAAAATAAATAATGTAATTGATAATGGAAAGAAAATTACTTTCTTATAAAGTGTTATATTAAAAGGTTTAAAGTTGGGTGCCTGGGTGGCTCAGTCGGTTAAGTGACTGCCTTCAGCTCAGGTCATGGTCCCGGGGTCCTGGTAACTATAATGCTATGTATAGTATGTCTTAAGTATATGAATTATTAGAAATTTTGACTACAATCCTTAATATTGTTTTATCAGCTGTCCCAAATTCTATTTTGGTAATTATGAATTTATGCTGATAGACAAAAAAACTTTACACTTTTGAGGTCATCTGAACTCAGTGGCTAGGGAAGACACTGAAAGCATTTTAAACGAACAAGTTATATAGTAACTGGATGACCAGAAATTTCTTCAAATGCTATAGCTATTCACAATAACTAAGATGAGCAAGTTTTGAATGTTTCATCTCCTTGATAAAAATTAAGATAAATTTATATTAAAGATTCATAAACAACCACACAATTGGAGAAGTCTCCTTAATGTATTTGTGTTATTAAATACACAAAAAGTCTTTCTTTTTATATGTTATTCTTCTGAATATTAGTTATCTGGCTTCTTGCTGTTTAGAAAGCATAAAAGTTGAAGTGAAGAAAGTAGGGAATATTTAAACAGAAGATACAAATCACTGTATGATAGTGGTCTCTCTTTTCAGAACATGTCAACTTTGAACTTCTTATTCTTATCACAGTGTGATCAAGTAGTGAGATTTTTCATGGCCAATGTGTTAAATTGACTTGTTGCAATGTCATCTGCCTAGATAATGAAAAATGTTCCCAAGTCAAGATATGCACCAGTGTTCAAAACAGGCTTAATATGCCTGTGCTGTGGCTGCAGGTTATAAGTGATGGTTTTCTTATAAGTTTCCATTTATCTTGCAGGAGAATTGCAAAATACTCTTCCTTGTCTATAGAAAGTTAAATGGAATGACTTAATTTAGATCCAAATATCACAAATTGCAAGAGATCATAAAAAGTGTTTTCCTTCAGTATTTGTGTTTGTTTATTAGATTCTGTGAAAAATGTTCCTGTTTGATGGAAAAACGTTCATGTTTAGCTTTCAACAACATTTTCATTTGGAATATTCTTGCTCCTCATATTTGCATTTTAGACTATGTAGTGAGTAATGAGCTTTAACCTTATACCTTTCCTTCCTATGTACTATAATCTTCCCCAGGCTGTTCAAGTCTAGAATAAAATGGAATTATTTAAGAATACTTCCCTTCTCTGTATTGGCTTATAGGTTTAAGGGAAGAAGACGAGGTCATGTTTGTTTCCTTTTAGAATTTTCTTACCAGTCTTGAAAAATATAGTTTCATAAAGATGAATCGTTTAGGTACCATGCTATGAAAGACATGTTGATAACACAATAATGGTTTCTGTCTTCTAGAACTGTGAGGTAAAATATGATATGATGGCCACAGCTTTTCTTCCGAATATTTTAGTGACAAATACAATAGGTTTCTGTCAAGAATATTAAATCATTTTTACAATTACAAGCACGAAAAGAAAATGGACTGATTCTAGAAGATAAAAACAACTGGAGGAAGATTACTACCTTATAAGAGATGCTATTTCAATATAGGTGCTGTCCTGCAAAAGTTACATATTTAAAATAGGAATTAATTTAGTCTACAGTCATAAAATTACCTGTGACCTAAAATAGACAGAAAACATATTCAAATGGGGGGCACCTGGGTGACCAGGTCATGAACTGGGGGTCTTGAGGTTAGCATGGCCTCTGGCTCCCTGCTCAGCAGGGAGCCTGCTTCTCCCTCTCCTTCTGCCCCTTTGCCTGGTTTTGTGATCTCTTTCTCACAAATAAAATCTGTTAAAAAAATATTTATTTATTTCCTCATTTTACAATTTAATTGGCCCACCACCATTTATTGAAAAGACTGTATTTTCCCCACCAGTCTGTAATGATACATTTATTATAAATTGTCTATATATGTATTAAATCCATTTGCATAGTCTGCCAATATTATACTGACATTTGTCTTTTACCTTTAATTTTTCATTTTTTAGTAATCTCTACACCCAATGTGGGGCTCAAACCTACAACCCCAAGATCAAGAGTC
Source organism: Enhydra lutris kenyoni (assembly GCF_002288905.1). Lineage (NCBI taxonomy): Eukaryota > Metazoa > Chordata > Mammalia > Carnivora > Mustelidae > Enhydra > Enhydra lutris. Next base: position 15,854,603 of record NW_019154087.1, read on the forward strand.
ACAGGTTCCACCAACTGAGCCAGCCAGGAGCCCCATTTATTCTAATTTGTAATAATATCTTAATAATTGATATCTCATAAGGTAATCAGTCTGATAAAGGATTCTGAAAATAACAGCAAACAGCAAACTTAATAGCGAGGTCTTTAAACCTTCCTTCTAGGATTGCAAATGAGACAAGAAAAACCATTATCACTCTCCACTTTTACTTCAGGAGCACTTTGCTATTTGTGGCCCTTGAATCACTACGTAAATATTATACCAAGCTTATGCATATATACACACATGCATACACACATACACACATAGATATCTGTATTTTAATAACTTTGGGCAAAGCAAAGTTGTGTTTATTTTTAAGTTATGCACACATTCTGGGATAGAATGCATATATTATAAAATATTTTTAACTTTTTGAGAAACATCTATACTGTTTTCTACAGTGGCTGTGCCAATTTACATTTCCACTAATAGTGCATGAGGGTATATTTTTCTCCACATTGTTGCCAACACTTGTTCAAAATATTTTTAGATGCTTAAAATTTAGTTCGAAGAAAATGAAAACACATTGTAGAAACACTGACTTCAAGATGAATGGATTTGAAAAATATTGAGCTACCTTCTGTATTACTGCCCAAACTTTGGTTACTATAGACTGAAAACACTTACTTACAAAATATGATAACGAACAAATGTATTTTTTTTTTAATTTTATTTTTTATAAACATATATTTTTATCCCCAGGGGTACAGGTCTGTGAATCGCCAGGTTTACACACTTCACAGCACTCACCATAGCACATACCCTCCCCAATGTCCATAATCCCACCCCCCCAACCCCCCTCCCCCCATTAACCCTCAGTTTATTTTGTGAGATTAAGAGTCACTTATGGTTTGTCTCCCTCCCAATCCCATCTTGTTTCATTGACTCTTCTCCTACCCCCTTAACCCCCCATGTTGCATCTCCTCTCCCTCATATCAGGGAGATCATATGATAGTTGTCTTTCTCCGATTGACTTATTTCGCTAAGCATGATACCCTCTAGTTCCATCCACGTCGTCGCAAATGGCAAGATTTCATTTCTTTTGATGGCTGCATAGTATTCCATTGTGTATATATACAACATCTTCTTTATCCATTCGTCTGTTTATGGACATCTAGGTTCTTTCCATAGTTTGGCAATTGTAGACATTGCTGCTATAAACATTCGGGTGCACGTGCCCCTTTGGATCACTACGTTTGTATCTTTAGGGTAAATACCCAGCAGTGCAATTGCTGGGTCATAGGGTAGTTCTATTTTCAACATTTTGAGGAACCTCCATGCTGTTTTCCAGAGTGGTTGCACCAGCTTGCATTCCCACCAACAGTGTAGGAGGGTTCCCCTTTCTCCGCATCCTCGCCAGCATCTGTCACTTCCTGACTTGTTAATTTTAGCCATTCTGACTGGTGTGAGGTGGTATCATTGTGGTTTTGATTTGTATTTCCCTGATGCCGAGTGATGTGGAGCACTTTTTCATGTGTCTGTTGGCCATCTAGATGTCTTCTTTGCAGAAATGTCTGTTCATGTCCTCTGCCCATTTCTTGATTGGATTCTTTGTTCTTTGGGTGTTGAGTTTGCTAAGTTCTTTATAGATTTTGGACACTAGCCCTTTATCCGATATGTCATTTGCAAATATCTTCTCCCATTCTGTCAGTTGTCTTTTGGTTTTGTTAACTGTTTCCTTTGCTGTGCAAAAGCTTTTGATCTTGATAAAATCCCAATAGTTCATTTTTGCCCTTGCTTCCCTTGCCTTTGGCGATGTTCCTAGGAAGATGTTGCTGCGGCTGAGGTCGAAGAGGTTGCTGCCTGTGTTCTCCTCAAGGATTTTGATGGATTCCTTTCTCACATTGAGATCCTTCATCCATTTTGAGTCTATTTTCGTGTGTGGTGTAAGGAAATGATCCAATTTCATTTTTCTACATGTGGCTGTCCAATTTTCCCAACTCCATTTGTTGAAGAGGCTGTCTTTCTTCCATTGGATATTCTTTCCTGCTTTGTCGAAGATTAGTTGACCATAGAGTTGAGGGTCTATTTCTGGGCTCTCTATTCTGTTCCATTGATCTATGTGTCTGTTTTTGTGCCAGTACCATGCTGTCTTGATGATGACAGCTTTGTAATAGAGCTTGAAGTCCGGAATTGTGATGCCACCAACTTTGGCTTTCTTTTTCAATATTGCTTTGGCTATTTGAGGTCTTTTCTGGTTCCATATAAATTTTAGGATGATTTGTTCCATTTCTTTGAAAAAAATGGATGGTACTTTGATAGGAATTGCATTAAATGTGTAGATTGCTTTAGGTAGCATAGACATTTTCACAATATTTATTCTTCCAATCCAGGAGCATGGAACATTTTTCCATTTCTTTGTGTCTTCCTCAATTTCTTTCATGAGTACTTTATAGTTTTCTGTGTATAGATTCTTAGTCTCTTTGGTTAGATTTATTCCTAGGTATCCTATAGTTTTGGGTGCAATTGTAAATGGGATTGACTCCTTAATTTCTCTTTCTTCTGTCTTGTTGTTGGTGTAGAGAAATGCAACTGATTTCTGTGCATTGATTTTATATCCTGACACTTTACTGAATTCCTGTTCAAGTTCTAACAGTTTTGGAGTGGAGTCTTTTGGGTTTTCCACATATAGTATCATATCATCTGCAAAGAGTGATAGTTTGACTTCTTCTTTGCCAATTTGGATGCCTTTAATTTCCTTTTGTTGTCTGATTGCTGAGGCTAGGACTTCTAGTACTATGTTGAATAGCAGTGGTGATAACGGACATCCCTGCCGTGTTCCTGACCTTAGCGGAAAAGCTTTCAGTTTTTCTCCATTGAGAATGATATTTGAGGTGGGTTTTTCATAGATGGCTTTGACAATATTGAGGTATGTGCCCTCCATCCCTACACTTTGAAGAGTTTTGATCAGGAAGGGATGCTGTACTTTGTCAAATGCTTTTTCAGCATCTATGGAGAGTATCATATGGTTCTTGTTCTTTCTTTTATTAATGTGTTGTATCACATTGATTGATTTGCGGATGTTGAACCAACCTTGCAGCCCTGGAATAAATCCCACTTGGTTGTGGTGAATAATCCTTTTAATGTACTGTTGAATCCTATTGGCTAGTATTTTGGCGAGAATTTTTGCATCTGTGTTCATCAAGGATATTGGCCTGTAATTCTCTTTTTTGATGGGATCCTTGTCTGGTTTTGGGATCAAGGTGATGCTGGCCTCATAAAATGAGTTTGGAAGTTTTCCTTCCATTTCTATTTTTTGGAACAGTTTCAGGAGAATAGGAATTAGTTCTTCTTTAAATGTTTGGTAGAATTCCCCCGGGAAGCCATCTGGCCCTGGGCTTTTGTTTGTTTGGAGATTTTTGATGACTGTTTCAATCTCCTTACTGGTTATGGGTCTGTTCAGGCTTTCTATTTCTTCCTGGTTCAGTTGTGGTAGTTTATATGTCTCTAGGAATGCATCCATTTCTTCCAGATTGTCAAATTTGTTGGCATAGAGTTGCTCATAGTATGTTCTTATAATTGTATTTCTTTGGTGTTCGTTGTGATCTCTCCTCTTTCATTCATGATTTTATTTATTTGGGTCCTTTCTCTTTTCTTTTTGATAAGTCTGGCCAGGGGTTTATCAATCTTATTAATTCTTTCAAAGAACCAGCTCCTAGTTTTGTTGATTTGTTCTATTGTTTTTTTTGTTTCTATTTCATTGATTTCTGCTCTGATCTTTATGATTTCTCTTCTCCTGCTGGGTTTAGGGTTTCTTTCTTGTTCTTTCTCTAGCTCTTTTAGGTGTAGGGTTAGGTTGTGTAACTGAGACCTTTCTTGTTTCTTGAGAAAGGTTTGTACCGCTATATATTTTCCTCTCAGGACTGCCTTTGCTGTGTCCCACAGATTTTGAACCAGTATGTTTTAATTATCATTTGTTTCCATGAATTTTTTCAACTCTTCTTTAATTTCCTGGTTGACCCATTCATTCTTTAGAAGGATGCTGTGCAGTCTCCATGTATTTGGGTTCTTTCCAAATTTCCTCTTGTGATTGAGTTCTAGCTTCAGAGCATTGTGGTCTGAAAATATGCAGGGAATGGTTCCAATCTTTTGATAACGGTTGAGACCTGATTTAGGACCGAGAATATGATCTATTCTGGAGAATGTTCCATGTGCACTAGAGAAGAATGTGTATTCTGTTGCTTTGGGATGAAATGTTCTGAATACATCTGTGATGTCCATCTGGTCCAGTGTGTCATTTAAGGCCTTGATTTCCTTGTTGATCTTTTGCTTGGATGATCTGTCCATTTCAGTGAGGGGAGTGTTAAAGTCCCCTACTATTATTGTATTATTGTCGATGTGTTTCTTTGATTTTGTTATTAATTGGTTTATATAGTTGGCTGCTCCCATGTTAGGGGCATAGATATTTAAAATTGTTAGATCTTCTTGTTGGACAGTACCTTTGAGTATGATATAGTGTCCTTCCTCATCTCTTATTATAGTCTTTGGCTTAAAATCTAATTGATCTGATATAAGGATTGCCACTCCTGCTTTTTTCTGATGTCCATTAGCATGGTAAATTCTTTTCCACCCCCTCACTTTAAATCTGGAGGTGTCTTCAGGTTTAAGATGAGTTTCTTGTAGGCAACATATAGATGGGTTTTGTTTTTTTATCCATTCTGATACCCTGTGTCTTTTGATTGGGGCATTTAGCCCATTAACATTCAGGGTAAGTATTGAGAGAGATGAATTTAGTGCCATTGTATTGCATGTAAGGTGACTGTTATTGTATATTGTCTCTGTTTCTTTCTGATCTACTACTTTTAGGGTCTCTCTTTGCTTAGAGGACCCCTTTCAATATTTCCTGTAGAGCTGGTTTGGTATTTGCAAATTCTTTCAGTTTTTGTTTGTCCTGGAAGCTTTTAATCTCTCCTTCTATTTTCAATGATAGCCTAGCTGGATATAGTATTCTTGGCTGCATGTTTTTCTCGTTTAGTACTCTGAATATATCATGCCAGCTCTTTCTGACCTGCCAGGTCTCTGTGGATAAGTCTGCTGCCAATCTAATATTTTTACCGTTGTATGTTACAGACTTCTTTACCCGGGCTGCTTTCAGGATCTTCTCTTTGTCACTAAGACTTGTAAATTTTACTATTAGGTGACGGGGTGTGGACCTATTCTTATTGATTTTGAGGGGGGTTCTCTGAACCTCCTGGATTTTGATGCTTGTTCCCTTTGCCATATTGGGGAAATTCTCTCCAATAATTCTCTCCAATATACCTTCTGCTCCCCTCTCTGTTTCCTCTTCTTCTGGAATCCCAATTATTCTAATGTTGTTTCGTCTTATGGTGTCACTTATCTCTCGAATTCTCCCCTCATGGTCCAGTAGCTGTTTGTCCCTCTTTTGCTCAGCTTCTTTATTCTCTGTCATTTGGTCTTCTATATCGCTAATTCTTTCTTCTGCCTCATTTATCCTAGCAGTGAGAGCCTCCATTTTTTATTGCACCTCATTAATAGCTTTTTTGATTTCAACTTGGTTAGATTTTAGTTCTTTTATTTCTCCAGAAAGGGCTTTTATCTCTCCAGAGAGGGTTTCTCTAATATCTTCCATGCCTTTTTCGAGCCCGGCTAGAACCTTGAGAATCGTCATTCTGAACTCAAGATCTGACATATTACCAATGTCTGTATTGATTAGGTCCCTAGCCTTTGGTACTGCCTCTTGTTCTTTTTTTTTTTTGTGGTGAATTTTTCCGCCTTGTCATTTTGTCCAGATATGAGTATATGAAGGAGCAAGTGAAATACTAAAAGGGTGGCAACAACCCCAGGAAAATATGCTTTAGCCAAATCAGAAGAGATCCCAAATCGTGAGGGGGGAGAAAGGGGATAAAAAGAGGTTCAGAAAGAAGAAAAAAAAAAAAAAAGAAAAGAAAAGAAAAAGAAACAATTAAAAAAAGAAAACCAATAAAGAAAAAATATAAAAAGGAAAAAAAGAATATATATATTAGATAAACTAGTTAAAAAACGTTAAAAAAGGAGGGGTGCCTGGGTGGCTCAGTGGGTTAGGCCGCTGCCTTCGGCTCAGGCCATGATCTCAGGGTCCCGGGATCGAGTCCCGCATCGGGCTCTCTGCTCAGCAGGGAGCCTGCTTCTCTCTCTCTGCCTGCCTCTCTGTCCACCTGCGATCCCTGTCTGTGAAATAAACAAATAAAATCTTTAAAAAAAAAAAACGTTAAAAAAGGAAAGGGTAAGAGTTAAAAAAATTTAGCAGAAGAAGAAAAATAAATTGAAAAAGAAAAAAAATTAAATTAACTGCAAGGCTAAAGAATCATGGGGAGAAAGCCATGAGTTCCGTGCTTTGCTTTCTCCTCCTTTGGAATTCCGCTGCTCTCCTTGGTATTGAAACTGCACTCCTTGGTAGTTGAACTTGGTCCTGGCTGGGTTTCTTGCTGATCTTCTGGGGGAGGGGCCTGTTGTAGTGATTCTCAAGTGTCTTTGCCCCAGGCGGAGTTGCACCGCCCTTACCAGGGGCCGGGCTGAGTAATCTGCTCGGGTTTGCTTTCGGGAGCTTTTGTTCCCTGAGCGCTTTCCGTAGAGTTCCGGAGGGCGGGAATGAAGATGGCAGCCTCCCGGTCTCTGGCCCGGAGGAGCCGAGAGCCTGGGGCCCCACTCCTCAGTGCGCCCTCAGAGAACAGCGCCGATTTACTCCCTTCACCCTGCCTCCGGCCGCGCTCCGAGCTGACCGAGCCTGCGACCGGTTCAAGGTAACCCCGAGCTTAGAGCTTACTCCTCGGCTCTGTCTCTGTAGCCGACTTCCCTGTTCTAATACCTGTAAGCTCTGCGACACTCAGACACCCCCGATCCTTCTGTGACCCTGCGGGACCTGAGGCCACGCTGACCCTGCGTGGGCTTCACCCCGGTTAAGCCTCTGGAGCGATGTCCCTCAGCGGAACAGACTTTTAAACGTCCCGATTTTGTGCTCCGTTGCTCCACCGCTTGCCGGGAGCCGGCCCCTCCCCCCGCGGTCTATCTTCCCGTCGCTTTGGATTCACTTCTCCGCCAGTCCTACCTTTCAGAAAGTGGTTGATTTTCTGTTTCTAGAGTTGCTGTTCTTCTCTTCAATCTCCCGTTGGATCTGTAGGTGTCTGCAATCTTTAGATAAGCTATCTAGCTGATCTCCCGCTACCTGAAATAGTCTCAGCCTGCTACTTCTCCGCCATCTTGACTCCTCCCCACAAATGTATTTTTTTTTAAGAAGACTATCACTATCTGCTTCACAAAACTGCCTCTAGCCTTACTTACCTTAATAGTCCTATTCAGACATCTCTCACTAAAGCCCAAGTTTATCTCTGTCTCATTGAATTTCCAGATTCGGGACTTTGAATTTTTTTTTTTAAGATTTTTTAAAATTTATTTATTTGACAGAGACAGAGATCACAAGTAGGCAGAGAAGCAGGCAGAGGGGGAGGGGGAAGCAGGACCCCTGTTGAGCAGAGAGCCTGATGCAGGGCTCATCCCAGTACCCTGGGATCTTGACCTGAGCCAAAGGCAGAGGCTTAACCCACTGAGCCACCCAGGTGCCCTGAAATTATTTTTGATAGGCTCTGAACCCTTGAATTTGTTGAGCACTTTATAATTCACTTTATGACTCATTGGACTAGCTTTACTTCCTGTATTTACTTCCAACACATGAATCATAAGCTTTGTACTAAGAGATACTAGCAACTGAAACAACTGAAATAGTCTCAACTCTCAGCAAAGTATGGAAACTCAAATTTTATAAAAATAATTTAAATATTGATTTAATGACATACTAAAATTTTAAAAAATTAGATAATAAAAATCCTTCACAAGGGTATGCTCCATGGTTTAACCTGTAATCTAAAAGAATTAATATGTAGAGTATGGGTATCTTTACTTGACTCATCAAATGCCCATGCCTTTAACTATTGGTATATATTCTAAATACTTACATGTCTTATGGTTATAATATTTTCATCTGGTATATATTTAATTTTTATATTTATTTTGTAATTAGATTATGGAATTTAATAATATGTTTTATAGGTTATGTGGAATTTAATAATGTTTTATAACTCACAGAAGTAAATATTGCCAAGACAATTGGTAGAGTCAAAAATATTGACCTGTGGTATAGTAAAATGCAAGAAAAAGTAAGATCAAATGAAGATTAACAAGTGACTTCTGAATTGAAAGGAGGAAAATATTATGAAAATTGAAATAATCAAAAGTATGGTATCTAATTAGGCCTAATTTATAGACTATAATGAAAAAGAAATATCAGTAAAATGTGTATGATTTAGGCATTTTAACAAAGATAGTACCCTTTGTATATATATGTTATGTAATGAAAAAGGAAATTCATAGATAAGGTATTGTTTATTCTTTTGAAATGTACAAATGCCTAGTGAAACATTGATTACTCCATGTTAAAAATAATGTCCCTCAGCTGAGAGTCAACTACCAATGAAATTGGTGTCTTCTATTATAAAATGGAAATAGAATGCATTAAAAAAATTTAGTGGCTTATTTACCCAATCATACCTAAGGTATACATATGAAATATGTATATTTGCATGTATATTAGACATTGAATATGGATTTATATCTAGCATAATACATATAAATACATACATGTATATTAATATATAACTCAATAGTAGCTTTAATTTGAGGAAGTTGAAGCAAGGAAATGTTTTGATGAAGGGGGGTTTGTATTCAGAGTAGTGGTTGCAAGCTAAAGTAATAGTTATAATTTGCTACAATGGGATCACTGCAGTGGGAAATAGTTTATGGCATGCAGAGTTGGATTTCTAATTATAAAAGGAAGAAATCAATGGATCACGTAACTTTAGTCAGAGAAAGTCTTCAGAGCCAGGAACCCTCTGGGGCAGAATTTACTCTGATAAAATGGAAGACTATACTAAGTATATTTATCAACAGAACAATGGACTTTTCTTATTGATCTGCAACATTCTTGTTAAAGCATATGCTAAACATATTACTAGATAGTCTAGAGTTTTTAATCCTCAGGTCAAATAAAAGGTTGAATCTCTGCCCTGATGTAGGTCTTCACACCAGTGACAGTGCTACTGGGAACAATTTGTCTTCCTTATCTGCTTGTCTCTTTGCTCAAGGACAAGATCTTTGTCAAATGCAAGGCTAGAAATTATTTTGATGCCTGCCTCTATGTTCTTTATTTTTACTTATTTTTCAAACTTAGAAGTCCTCCCAAGAGCTTAAGCATTTGGAAAGCAAAAACTAGAAAGACCTGCTTCTTTTACTTTTTGATCTGCCCTACACTTATCCTCAGGAAATTAAATATAGAGAATGCTGACTTCTTAAATAAAAGTAACTGGTATTCTTAGGAAAAAAATATAAAATTAAAATCCCCAAACAGTGTTCATCCTACAATAGTGGTACCTCCTCCCTCTTGAGAGGGCACAAATTATTTCTTTCTGAATGATTTCACACTCTCACCCAGTGCCTACTCTTTACAAGGTTGGGGGAGTTTCAATAGTCAAATATTTTTGCCCAGTGGGTTCTGATTACAACTAATCAGGGATTATAACTAATTTAGGTTTCCATGCAGAATTGGGACATGTGTTTTTCACATGTATAACCTATACTTTTTTTTAAAAGGTTTTATTTATTTATTTGTCAGACAGAGATCACAAGTAGGCATAGAGGCAGGCGGAGAGAGAGGGGAAGCAGGCTCACTGCTGAGCAGGCAATCTTATTCAGGGCTCAATCCCAGGACGCTGGGGTCATGACCTGAGCCAAGGGCAGAGGCTTTAACCCACTGTGCCACCCAGGTGCCCCAAACCTCTACTTTGGATTCAATAATTTTCTTCATTCCCAAGAACATTTAGTCAGAGTTGAATCCAAAGGCTTAGCAGTAGATTATATGATTTTTCATTATCTTACTGCAATTTAGTGTGACAGGCTCAAAATTTTATTCTTATAAGTCTTCTTCAAATATGCTTGCATGGTGGGTTAGAGGGCAGGTGATTCATTGTAATTGTCTCACTGAGTTTATTGTGCCTAGTTCATTTGGCTATTTAGATTCTGAAAATTCGAAGCATGGTTTGTACCACTTTCATTGCTATCTTGACATTTGGAATCTCTTTGACTCCAATTGTATTATTTAGTTATTGTATGTCGTGTCCCTGCCAGGAGCAATAAAGGTCATTTACCAAAATCCAATTAAAATTTAAACTTTATGTTAATAATCTGTTACAAAGAAATCCCAACATTTTTAGAAGTTTCTTTTCTCAAATCAGGTGGCACAGCATCTAGATAATTAACAAGCAGGAAATACAATTTCAATTAATGAGACTGTCTTTCTCTTTGTCTCCTTAGCCTCTCCCCCATGACACCTCACCTAATTGTGTCCTCTTTGTGAACCAAAAGAGAAAATGAATTAAGACTAAGAAAGAAGAGGAGATGATTTTTTGTTCTCTCAAAAGAATATGAACAGTCCCTTTTAGAATGTGAATGTGTGCTATGGCAGTTCTATCTCCTCCTGTGACGGCTACTACTAGAGAAAGAATCAGACCCTCTAATGAGTATTTATAAAAGACCAATCTAATTTCAATCCTAAATGAAACAGTGAAAGAATATAACAGTAATTTTATGAAAAACTCTCCGAGAAATGTGTGGCTTCTGTGGCAATTGCTTTACTTAAGTCACTTTCAAATGCATCTTTGAAGGAAGATAGGAAATTCAGTGTTACCTGAAGGGAGATAACTAATACAATGTTATACTTTGCTCATACAAATGAAGTTGTAAAAAAAAAAAAAAATGTTTTTCCTGTTAATTTTCAAAGAATAATTGGCCTTATTTTATTTCTTGATTAAGAGTATTATGCATTTACCCATTACTGAACAATGTTTTCACAGTTGTTTCTTCATATCTAAAGTTATAATAACAGCTTTGTCCTAATCCTTAAATTTTCCATAAATCATTTCTGCAGAACTGCTGTTTTTAGATCTTGTATGTTTCAGGCGTGTTCTTTCAAACACTATCAGCTAAGGATGAAAATCCTTATTCATAGTAGAGACAATCATAAAGAAAAAAAGGATTAGAGTTTTTCAGTGAGGCTGTTTACATTTTAGCATAAGTCTAGACACAGATGGTCAGACTTGGAAAGCTTTAGCAGTACTACAATGGTCATATTGCTTTGAAAGGCAGTGCTCATTTGATTCTCAGCAAGAGAATGTCCAAAGTGTGTCATTATTAAACCCTGTTTTCTAAAATCATCACAGTGAAAAGGCAGGGCTTTTTGAATGTTGCCACTTCATCTACAATCTCTAAGAAAATTCCCCAACTCTCCTCAGTAATCTGTTGTGAAGTCTCAAAACCTCCACATTTTTGTTCATGTTTTACTTTAATCCTTGATCCGATAATTAGAAACTATTGCTACACTTAGTAACCTTTATTTTGTCATTCAGAAAGGAACAACAATACTATTAACAGGTTCCTGTCTACAAATATAAGTTTATTTTATTTTTAATCTATAATTTGAATACCTCAATAGATATTTTAGATTTACAATACACACACAGGCACACAGTGGAACTCCAACAGCAAATAAAGTAATCAGACACAAGTAATGAATGGGAGTGAAGGAGAGCTTATTTGTGCTCAAAAATTAGGTTGATATAACCACTGAATTTTAATAAAATCATAGTTTTTCTCTTTGTTTCAACAAATTCAAAGTGGAGATACAGTGAATAATTGGCTTTAATAGTCTAAGAAGTGCAAGTTCCTCTTTTAAGAGGACAGATAAAATGTTCAACACCAAACACTAGGAGTCACTTACATTGTGGTGTTTTATTTAAGTGATATTGAACAAAATTTAAATAATGTCCTCAAAAGTAGTATTATAAAATCTATAGGAAGCTTCTTCTAATGAGCATTTCTAATATCATTAGTAGAAGTTGGGATTATAATATCAAAATGTAAGTCTATGAAACCACATCTTGAATTTGAAATACTGTGAGTTCTACAAGAAGGAGTTAATCAAAAAATACAGTCCAGGAAAAAAAAATGAATTGAACTGAAAATAGGGCAACTTGGTTGGCTCAATTGGTTAAGGATCTACTCCTTCTCCCTTTCCTGCTCCCTATGCTTGTGTGTGCATTCTCTGTCTCTTAAATAAATAAAATCTTAAAAAAAAAAAAACACAGAAAAACAAAAAAAAAATAAAAACTAAATTGACCAGAATGAAAGAACACACTCAAATTCAGCTTGATTAAATTACTTTTTTTCTCAAACCAGTAATGATGAAACCACACTGCTCTCGATACAATAAACATTTTGCCTCTCTACCTAAAACTAACTCATGGTAAAGAAATAGTAAAAATGTGGAGCAAAATGACAGTAGAAGAGCAAATTGTAATAATTACTAATTCTTTAGTATTTTAATGTCTGCAAACTGACACAATTCTAATAATTATTACAGTTTGTTTCCATCAAAATTTATTTCAAAATAACTTAAAATGACTTACTAATGCTATTTTACCATTAACAAATCTGAACAGTGACAACTACAATGATTAAAATATTTTGCAATGATAAATAAAATTTCAGAATTGTAAGTATTTCCCCCAAGGTCAGAAAATCTGCAATGCCATAAGGAAATACAATGATTCATTTCCTACCTTTCTGTAAATTTCTTATATATTAGCTATAAATAACTAAGTTAAGGAGCACCTGGGTGGCTCAGTCGGTTAAGCATCTGCCTTTGGCTCATGGCATGATCTCAGGGTTCTGGGATCCAGCTCCAGGTCAGGCTCCCTTCTCAGCAGGGAGCCTGCCTCTCCCTCTTCCTCTGCCCCTCCCCCACGCTCCTGAACTCTTTCTTAATCTTTCAAAAAAATAGAATCTTAAAAAAAAATAAGTTAAAAACTAAGTACTTTTTTTTTTTTTCAGATGGAGAGAGAGGAAAGAGGGAGGGTAAGGAAGAGAGAGATCTTAAGCAGACTCCATACCCAGCACAAAATCTGACAGTGGTCTCAATTTCACAACCCTGAGATCATAACTTGAGCCAACCCTTAACTGACTGAGCTACCCAGATGCCCCTAAGTAACATTTTTCTATATAGTAGATATTAACACATTCTTGCCAATAGAGTTTTATCACAAAGTGTTATTTTTTAATATATTGATATCAAAATTATACATAATGCAATCTTTGTTCTCATACTTTGGTACCTACATCAGGAACTGGGAAAGAAAAAAGGTGAAGGAATAACAGAGACTGATACTTACTGAACAGGTAACATTGACACAGGTTTTAGAGTCATAAAAATTTATTCCCATTACAAAGAAAGGGAGGCTCAAGGGAATTAAATAACTGAATCAAAATCACACTTATGAAAATGGGTAGGCATTCTAAATCAAGCATTTCCCATCTCAAGACCTGTGTGCTTTCAACAAGAGTGCAAATGAAAATTGTTTTGGAAAATGCTTACACCACCAATGTCAGGTTCTTACCTACTTTGTTATAATCCCCCCATTGCTTCTACAGTATTAGACATCCACTTACTATCCTATTTCCCCTGTCATCCCCATGTGGTGTCATTATAACTGCAGGGAGTGAAAAACCCTATTTCCACATGAAAACCACTTCTAGTTCCCTGATACAAGCCATAAATTCCACCTGCCTTGAGGTGTCAGTTATGAGCCATTGTCTTCTTGCACAACATCACAACATTATGTACACACACACACACAATCTATATTTGGACACACTAAGACATAAATAGCACAGACTTGAAGTGGTCTTCTGTCAGTGGACACACACCACTTCCTCAACACCCCCTGGGGCTTCAGGGTAGAACAAGCTTGTAAAGAAAGGCTATACTCCTACAGGGGTGAGAATTGCAATTTTCCCCACCTCCTGTGTAAACCTGTGGATTGGAGAATTAGGCTTATAATGTGCAAAATTAAAAGAACAGTAGGAAGGAAAAAGCATGTTTTAAAGAGAATTTTAAAGTGAATGTGGGCTTTTTCTAAGACACATAAGAAAACTAAAGTTTAATGTTATTAAAAGGAACAACAAAATGCCTCTAACATTGTTCGGGTTGCGGAAGGAACAAAGAAGACACTCATTTTTGAATGTACTGTATTTCTGAAAAAATTTGGTTCCATGTGAAACCGACGTTAATGACTAGCAGTTATTACATTTAAGAATCAGAGAACAAAGGGATTACAATTGTGATTTTCAATTTTAATCGAAAAGAGTAAAAGAACCATTCTTACTTAACTCATAATTTTCCAAGCTATAGGTTTCCACACTTTTGGAAGAAACCAGGTGAAGAAAATGATGATAAACATCCAGATAGCTTTTAGAACCAAAGAACTCTGTGCACGTGCATGTGTACGTGTGTGTGTGTGTGTGTGTGTATGTGTGTTAACATTTTAAGGTGCCAAGAGTGAAAATGAGTAATGACCTTTCCTCATTCAGTTCCAATGAATAGAATAATTAGCCATCAGTCTTATTATTAGGATGTAAATCTAGAAAAATTATTTTTTCTAATATTATCTTTTTTTCAGAATTTTCTTTTATTCTTCTACTTTTAAAAACTAAATCCCTCCTAAAATTGCATTTTTCCTTTATATTAAGCATATACATATTTGCTTGGGTAGTGTGTAATACACTTGTTAAGTGTAAATGTATTATATGTTATTTGTATTTTATAAATATTCCATGTATATATGTATATAGAAATGGGGTTATGCTTTTCTCCTTTAATTTAAGTTTTTACTCAGATAATTAGCTATTTAGAAATTTAGTTCATGCTTTGGGAAACATTACCCAGAAAAAAATCTTATATTCTGAGTTCACTCATTACATTCATTTGTAAATGACAGACTTTGGGATAGGCTTCTCATTTTTGATATAAATCTTAAGCTACTACTACATAACACAATTGTCATAAAGATATGTAGATAAATTGCATATTTTTTATATTTAGAATTTTTGAGAAACATAATGCAATCACTTACATTATATTCACAAATGTATTCTTCCAAAACATAAGATTCAAGAGCACACAAACTGAAAAATGATCATGAATCTGATGTGGTTTGAAGTGGGGTTCAGAACCAATGGCCAAGAAAGAATTCTTGAGATGCCTTTGATGCAAAAAGGTGGCTTTATTAAAGCATGGGGGCAGGCAGAAAGAGCTGCACTGGGTGTTGTGAGGAGTGACTGATTATGTAAGATTTTCCCATCCTATGGAGCAGAGGGTGATGTTAGAGCTCCAGGAAATTGAGTCTGTAGGTTTTTAGAGACTTTTTTTTTTCTTGTAAATCATTAAGACAGTTGCAAAATGATGGAGGTTCATGTCCTACACGACTGTGATCTCTATCAGGGGGACCATTTGTTTCTCCCTTTCCTTTGTTTGAAGGCATCTAGGAGTGCCTGAGGAATGTTACATATATCCCGCCTTGGGGAGGGGCAGTTGTGGGGTGTTAGCTTGTGCTTTGCCTTCAGCTTGCCTTCTGCTCCCTCATCACACTGAATTACATATTTTTACCCTCTCTTAATATTAATCTAGCTTGTTGCATGTATAGTTGTTAAAAATGTGACTGTTTCAATGATTTCTCTTACTTTTCTCATTAAAAAAAAACCTATTAAAGTCTGATCCATTTTGTGTATTTTAGTTTTGTTATTTTTTTAAAGATTTATTTATTTGAGAGAGAGAGCAAGTTGGGTGGGGGAGGGGCAGAGAGAGAGAGAAGGAGAGAGAGATCCTCAAGCAGACTCCCCGCTAAGTGCAGAGTCCCACACAGGGCTCCACCCTAGGACCCTGAGATCATGACCTGAGCCAAAACCAAGAGTCAGACACTCAAATGACTAAGTCATCCAAGCACCCCCATTTCATGTATTTTAGATAACTGAATGACTAATAAAGACAACTATTTCAAGAATCAACTAAAACCATTTCATCCTTCACAGGATGAATAGTGTATGAATTTTGTTCACACTAACAAAATTTTCCCTTCTCATTTCCTATAGATACCTTTGGAAAAGACTAACTCAGAATAAACAGAAAAACACTTCTCTAGCCAACTAACATATCTGAGAGTCAAAAGATTTGTTGAAACTACTTTTAGTGGATAAAATACAGGGAGCTTAGAAGAAATTAACTGTTAGTAGCTCCATTGAAAGCAAGTTGCTTAAATGCAATTACCAACTCTAATCCCACCATCTCCTTTGGCAGTGATGCTAATAGCCATCTATGTTATATACAGTCATAACAGAGGTCTGAGGAAGAAATTTGCAGGCCCAAGTCATAGTCTTTAAAAAAAATTGTCATAATGAGAAATTAGAATAGATTATCACCTGCTGTGTGCCAGAAAGTACAGCTTCAGGGTTTTCCTATAATTCAACCTCTGATGAGCAGCTATCCATACTGAATTTTGTAGAAAAATTGGGGATTCTTTCTGCTATCTTTATGTATTTCAAAGGTATGCCAGTGAACTGTTGTCTGAAGGAAGAAATCTGGAACTAATAAGTCAAAATTTTTGGAATAATAGTTGGTCATATCAGCAGATAATACTTTGACCCAATGTCTTTACTTTCCTAATTTTGTCACTGTATATGCAGATGAAAAAACTAAAATGTAAGAAAAAATTGTATGTTTGAAGAAGTCTAGTTTACCATCTCATTACAGTTGTATACTTTAGATTGAACTCTTCCAACCTTGAGTACCAAGGAATCCAACATACTTTTAGAGTCGAGGCAGTATTAAGGATGATTTTATACTCAATGTCCACAACTTTAGGTAAAATTTAAGACATCTGGACAGAGAATCAATTTCTAACATATGAACTGTACTGGCTATTCAGGTGGAATTTCATCGGTCCTGTTATTAAACCTACCTGAGATCACTCAATTTTTTTCTGTGATGTATTTATATTTGTCATTTCCTTCTTTGAAATCTTTTTGGAATGATATTAGGAATAAATTCATAAAGCTTTATTAATCATTACATACATGTATTCAATTGACATGTTAACTATAGCTCACACATTATGAACTGGAAAATTGTACAATATTATTAAATGACAAAGTTTCTGTGAAAATATTTGTGAAATATTTTGTATACAAGTTGAATATTGAGATTATTTTGTCATTTACTTTTTCTTGCTAATTTAATATTTTTCCAGAGTTGAATTAAGACTGGGATCAACAACTTTTTTAATGACTTCTTTCTTTATACTTATTATTCTAGACTTTCCACATTTTCCAGTGAGAATGGCATCTTCTAATTCTCGCAATTTCTTACTATAATTTTCTTTGGACTCTATAATACGACTTGCCTTATATTACAGTAGCCTCCCACCCCTTATCTGTGGAGGACACATTCCAAGACCCACAGTGGATGCCTAAAACTTCAGAAAGTACCAAACTCTATATATACTATGTTTTTCTTTTTCCTTTGTATACATATCTATGATAAAGTATGATTCATAAATTAGGCACAGTGAAAGATGAACAGCAATAACAGAATAAAAAATAGAATAATTATACAATGTACAGTAATAAAATTATGTGAATGTGGCCTCTTGGTCTCACCTTATTTTACTGTACTCACCCTTCCTGTGATGCTGTGAGATATAAAGTGCCTATGTGATGAAAGGAAATATGAGATAAATGGCATAGGTGTTGTGATGTTATGTTAGGCTACTATTGACCTTCTGACAATACATCAGAAAGAGGATCATTTGCTTCTGGACCCCAGTTGACTGAGGGTAACTGAAATTGCTGAAAGCAAAACCTCAGATAAGGGGATGACTACTATACTGGACTGAAAATTAAGGCAAATACAGTACACCATTTTATTCAAATCTTTATTTATTAAGATTCAATTCTTCTTTTTCTTTCAGTTATATTTGGTATTTTAGTATGTATTTTTGAATTTTTCCCTCTTTGGTTTCCATACCAAAGCAATCTCTTGGTTTTTTGTTACATCTCTGAAGACTCCTTAACAGCATCCTTCACAAATTTCTTTGGAGAATATTATTTGTATTTCTGAAACCATCCTAACATTCTGATCTCTGCTTTGTTTTTCCATTCAATCCTTATATATGGACAATTTTTTTGTTGCAGTTTCAACTGCAGACTCTCTATTCTCAAATGAACACAAGTCTTTATATAGAAAATCCACAGCGAATTCCATTCAAACTTCTCATTTAAATTACAATGCCACAGAATCAACAAGAAGCTTAGATGGCAAATATCTAAAATTGTACACATTTATAAGTAATGACATTTTCCTCTCTTTACATTCGAATTTCTTAGGAAAATAAGCCAATTCTTCCTGAATAAGCTATTTCTTTTAGAGGGAATATCATTTCCCTTCTTCATATTTGTTATCTTCAAATTATTTTAAAATATTTGATCCTTTTCAATATTAAATTCAGATTCCAAATCTGTTTGGTTATTTTGTTGTCTTTTCCCTTTATTATCACTAACACCACAATAGTATAATTTGAGAAATAATTATTTAGAAATTAGGAATAATAATGCTAGCATTATTAGCATTTAGCAGACTAAATTTTAATTTGGAGAAATATAAAATAGAAACTAGAAAGTATTTTAAGGTCTTGGGAAATGATTGGTAGAAAGTATTAAAATTTTAAATGAAGCTAAATTAGTGCTCCCTTTACAAAAATATTTTACACAATTTAGACTGGTTTTTACCTCATTCAAGCTCAATTTCACATATCTTCAAGGTAATTCTTTTTTTTAGTTATTTTTTTGAGACAGTGAGAAAAAGAGTTTATATAAGTAGGGTTGAGGAGGGGAGAAGTGGCAGAAGAAGAGAGAGAGAATAGAATCTTATGCAGGCTCCATACCCAGTGCAGAGCCCCACATGGGTCTTGATTTCACAACCCTGAGAGCATCAAGAGTCAGATGCTTAAACCACTGAGCCACCCATACGTGCCAGTAATTCATTATTTTAGACACAGTGAGGACTTCAAAATTAAATATAGCAATTGATTTTTACTAAGAATTTCAAATAAGTAATTTAGGTATATATTTTAAAGCCAAAAGAAATGAACTCTACATTTAGCTTAAATCCTGGATTCATTATAATCAGTTGCTCTGTTATTTGGTCTCTCTGCTACATTTCTGGTAACATTTGCAAAGGTAGGAAGCATGGTCTTTGTTTTGTGTCACTGATAGAATTAAGTATACAACAGACATAATATTTCAGGTAAAAATTACCGAAAATGGCAAATACGTAGACAAATGTATTAAATAATTTGAGCTGCCAGAACAAAGAGATGATATATATAAACAGAAAAACAAACAAAAAAGTTTTGCAATTAAAGAAAAATAAAGGAACAAAACTAGAACCATCTTTGCCAAAAAATAAAATCTACTGTAACATCTAGACAGTTTATTAGGAAAACATTCAGATCTAGCATATCCTAGGCACTGTCCTCTTTTATCTGTGAACATAAAGGAGAGTTTTAAATAATCTGAAAATACACAATTCATATACTGTTCTGGAAAAAATTGCTCTTTTTCAGGTATAATCAAACTGACAGTGAAATGAACTAAAATCCACAATTAAAAACATGAATAACTGCTTGGCTAAAATTATTGTTGGTGAGCAGTAATCCAGTTAAATTCAGAATTTCCTAAACCACTGAAAAGATAGTTAGATATCAGAGGCAATGCAAATGTCAGAAATCGCACTTTTAAGGGTAAATAATGTTAGCAACATTATTTTAATTTTAAACTCTTGCATTCAAACTATAGATTTTATTATGAAAGACAAATAAGGGGTGTTGGTGACATGGGGGGAAATTTTAGGGAATTAACGTATATTAATCTGTTAATCTCTTTATCATTCATCACAGATTACAATAATGCATTAAATACATTAAAATAGTTTAAGTGGAAGATACTAGCAAAATTCTACATATATATAAAGAAAATACATAAGATTAAAATAATTGTTATGTCTGAGGTGTTGGAATTGCTATTTTTGCATTCTTCTTTTATATATTTCTGTATTTTGAGATATTTCTAAAATGAACACATAGCAATTGTAATTAGAAAAAACATTTTGAAAATAAGTACAAATTTTAATAATTGCTTAGAAATTGTTATGTTAGAAATCTGCTAAGAGAAAAATTGTCTACTTATAAGTTTATATTTTTATATGAATTAACTTTATAGTGAGTTAACCTGAGCAACAGTTTGTCAATTATTCCATATACTTCCCTAGAAATCAACTACAATGTTGAAATAACTGAAAAGACAGAACAAATATTTAACAGACACATACACACAGAAAAAAACAAAAACAAAAACAAAAAAAGTCAAGAAAAATCTGCAATGATAAAGTCTATGCAATAAAGCATACCTGACAAGTACTTGATATTCATCTTAAAAAAAGAGAGTGGCTGCTGTGAGATGAAAAACCACTTTTTAGATTCTAAGAGTGAGAATTCTGTAGAAGCACATGTCACAATAAAAAGTCTATTCAATGATACTTTAACTAATTTGAGAATGAGGAAAAAGATGGGAGTAAGGAAATCAGAAAATGTTCTTAAATGTCCTCAGAATATATTTCTTCCATAAAAAAATAAAATGAATCTATAAAACCTAACTGCCTTCTATGAAAAAGAAGCAGCAAGCAAGAAAGAGGTCATGGAAAATAAAAACACAATTGTATAGAAAAAAAAATCAGTATGTGTATGAGAAAATAAAGCCTAGGGAATCTACCAACATCTGCCTAATAGAATTTTCTGGAAAAAAAAAAAAAAGAATGATAGTGGAATGAAGGAAATAATCAAAATAAATAACAGAATACATTTTCACAGAGCTAAATACTTGGACTTTATTTAAAAGTCTATGAAAAGTTAGAATAAATGACACCCATATTTTAGATACATTCTCCTGAAATTCTGGGATTCAGAGATGAAAGATAAAATCATAAAATCTTCAAGAGTGTGAACACAGATATAAGCTAAAGGTGTATGTACAAATATACAATGTAGCATGCATAGATGGAGACCATGTCCTCTGTTCTTACCCTTCCTGCTCTACAAATTGTCCCAGTCCCAACTTCCAACTGCCAGCACCTGACTTTGGCTGAAAACATTCTCAGCTCATTGGCACCCATGCCAGAGAACTCAATTTCACATTCAGTGAATTCCACATCTAATGCCTGGCAAAAATTGGGGCACACAGCCCCCATGTCCTTCACTCCTCTGGTGGAATTACTTTGGGGCACATTACTTTGAGGATTAGGCTGTAGAAAAACAAACCCTCTATTAGCTATCTTCTCTTCTCTGTGCCCTTGACTCCCTAACTTTCAAGTATTTTTTAAAGATTCTTTTCCAAAAATCAATTATTTAGAATCAAATCCTTGCCTCAAAGACTTCCTTGAGGAAACCCAAACTAAGAAAAAAAAATCCATCAGATTTTATCAGGCTTTTATTAGTAATTTTAGAAAAAGCAATGTTCTCAGAAAAAAAAAAATTTCTCACCAAAATGCTATGCCCCATCAATTGGTATAAGGAAAGATTTAAAAAAAAAAAAAAAAAAAAACTGACAGCATGCAAGTGCCCACATGTATTTCTCAAATGCTGAAATATGACTGAAAACAAAAACAACTAAATAGAGCAAAAATTACTTTAATTAAAGAGTAGCCCAATAACCTAGATGCAATGAAGACATTCTGGGGCAAGAGCCATATAGCCCACTTAAAAGGAAGACAGTATAGTAGAGAATTATTTGTCTTATTTAGCAAAGATGTTAATAATTTATTAAATATATAGCTATTTTTAATAACAAGAGAGTGGGAAATCAGTAGGAAATTCTGGTGAAAGAGGGATTTGGGAGAATATGTACAAGAAAGGAAAAATTTTTAAATGACATAAATTAAAACATTTTGGTTGGTTGAAAATGTGTAAGAAAATGTACCCCATCTGATTTTAAAATTTGAGACAATACGCTTAGTGACATACCATAATTATTCCTTTCTCTATGATCAAGTCATATTATGTGGCTTAGAGAAAATAATGATTATATAATAGAGAATGATCTCTGTAACTGGAAAGAATTAATCAAGGTTACTGCATATAACATGCTGGTTAAATGCCTTGATAATGTAAACATAAGAAACCAGACCAAGATTGAGAGATAAAAAGAGAAAGAAGAATTTGAGGGAAGTGTAGAACTGTTATTTTCTTAATTTTGTATAGTGGGTAGATAAGATATAATGTCTAGAGTTGAATGATCAGGAAATACAGATCCAAATGTAATGTTTTTTGTTTTGTTTTGTTTTTGTTTTTTAAAGATTTTATTTATTTATTTGACAGAGAGATATCACAAGTAAAGCAGAGAGGCAGAAAGCGGGGGGGCGGGGGCGGGAAGCAGGCTCCGTGCTGAGCAGAGAGCCTGATTGGGGGCTCAATCCCAGGACCCTGAGATCATGACCTGAGCTGAAGGCAGAGGCCTAACCCACTGAGCCACCCAGGTGCCCCGCAAATGTAATGTTTTAAAACAAAGCTAATCAACAGAAAATAAAAATTGAAAAGTAAGTAATAAATATTATAGCTTATAAGAAGAAAGTTTATTTTAACTGAACTAAATTCCACAGCCTTTTTAGTGAGAAGTTAATTAGAGTAGCTGGAGTCTTTTTGAATCAAGAAATCAACATAATGTTGGTATGGCTAAGCAATCACCCTTGGGCTCACATTGACCACAGTCTTTGGAAGAGTATTTCTCTCCTTGTTCTTTGTTCTTTATCTACATTATGGGGATAATAGTAGTGGTTCCTATTTGGGCTAAGGTGAGGATCAAATGATACAACACATTCAAAAACTTTGAAGTGCCCAGTATGTAATAAGAAATCAATAAACGTTACATATCATATATTAGTTTGCTAGGGCTACTGCAACAAAGTTTTAAAACTAAATAGCTTAGGGCGCTTGGTGGCTCAGTCTGTTGGGCATCAGACTTTTGATTCCAGCTCAGGTCATGATCGAGAGGTCGAGCCATGCCTCGGGGTCCATTCTGGCTGTGGAGCCTTCCTGAGATTCTCTCACTCTTTCTCCCTCTGCCCCGATTTGCACATTTACTCTTTCTCTCTCACTCTCAAAAATAACACAAAAGCCAGACGGCTTAACAACATAACTTTCTCTCACAGTTCTAGAACATCTAAGATCAAGGTGTTGGAAGGACTGAGCTCCCTCTGAAGGCACTAGGGAAGGATCTGTCTCAGATCCTCTCCTAACTTCTACTAGTTCTTGGCTTATGGAAGCATTACTCCAATTCTGACATGATGTTTTTGCTGATGGGAGTGTCTTCATCCAAATTTTTCCTTCTTATAAAGACATCAGTCACAGTGGGTTGGGGGACCATTTTACTGCAGTATGACCTCATTTTAACAAATTCCATTACCAACAACCCTATTTCTTAATCGGATCACATTCTGAGGTACTGAAGATTAAAACCTCAACATATGAATTTGGGGAGGGGAACACAATTCAATCCCTAACAAATCATTATGAAAGAAACACATATTATTTGGAGTGATGGATTTAATTGTCAGACAAGCTAGAAATGGAAAAGAACACAAGCAAGGTACAGTTGTGGGAACAGCACAAAAGATTTTACTTTTAATATTATGCCTACTCGGATGGTTTGAAATTTCACTCTAAAGTACATCTAACCCTTTAATAAAAAGATAAAACAAAATTTATTCATTTCACACAATTTAAGATTAATGGTAATTATTATAAAAATCTTAAAATAACACAATCTTAAGATTTTAACAACATTGGTTCAATCTGTGAAGTAGTTCGTTTTGCAGTTTGATTTAAAGATCTTGTTCAACTAAATCTTACACTACAATCTGTGGCATTCCACAACTTCCAACATAGTTCATATTTTCTTTTAAATTTTGACAAATGGTTTTGAAATAAAAGCACCAGGATTAAAAATATCAGCCTTTTCTATTTGAAATTTTGACTGAGCAGTTTATTAGATGAGTTAAATTTATCTGTCAGACATGATGTATATTTTTCACGTAATCTTTGAAATTGCAACATGGAATTTTTGTCATTTATGCCAGGCAAAAAGTGCATGTCAGTATTGGTTTTCAATAATTGTAGAATAACTGGCTACTCTCAGCATCAGGAAGGCATCTCTAACCTAACCAGTCTCCTCTATCCATCCCCAGATATTTTCTTGCCCATTATCTTGATTTTACTTTACTTTTGTTTACATAGTAGTTAGCACTACTTGAAATGATGTTATGTGTTTTACATAAGTGTCATTTTTGTTTCCTTTTTTGCTAAGTTTTATGACTTCTTATATATGTATTTTCAAATTAGGGCATACTACCTCAATATTTTGTTTTGTTTTGTTTCCAGTTTTTATTTAATTTTTAGTTGGTAAACATACAGCATAATATTGGTTTCAGGAGTTGAATTTAGTGATTCACCATTCACATATACTACCCAGTATTCATCACAAGTGCTCTCCTTAATAACCATCACCCAGTTATCCTACACCCTGACCACCTCCCCTCCAGCAACCCTCAGTTTATTCTCTATAGTTAATAGTCTCTTATGGTTTGCCACCCTCTCTTTTTTTCCTTCCCCTATGTCTGTTTTGTTTCTTAAATTCCACATATAAGTCAAATCATATGGTATCTGTTCTTGCTGATTGACTTATTCCGCATAGCATAATACATGCTAGCTCCATACACATCATGCATATGGCAAGGTTTCATTCTTTTTGATGGCTGAGTAATATTTCAATTTAGGTTGTGTGTGTGCTGCCTTCACCCTGTCTATGTTCAGGCCATTTGCCCATCTGGCAACACAGTGCACCTTTGGGGTCTATCCCAGGCAGGCCAGCTGTTTTAAAACTCCAAACTTTAGGGAACTGGCATGGCAGGTACCAATGCTGGTCCTCTAGGGGAAGGTCCCAGTACTGGGACTGATATAGGTTTGTCCCAGAAGGGCAGTCATAACAAAGCATGGGGGCCTAGAGTTTAGAGTAAAATGCAGCAAAACAAAGAGCCACTATCCAGGTTAACCACCCACAGCAGGTGTCTCTGCATCTATGCTGAGCTACAGGGAAGGAACTGGCACCCACATGCACTGCTCTCAGGGCTCCACACCAGCAATACCACAGACCTATAAAACTCTGGTCTTTAAGCCCCCCAGTAGTAAAAACTCATGAAAATCAGCCCTTTTGTTTTTTTCCAATCAATGGCTTTGGGAATGTGTTTTCCTTGTGTGATCTCCTGTGCACTCTTCTCTTTCTTTTTCTTTCTCTCTCCCCACTATGAACAGCACTCCCCCCTCTCCAAAGCATATATAATCTGTTTCTCTCCAAAACCAGGTCTCCCCACCTCCTACTTTCCACAGTGTGGTCTCCTCTCTCCCTTTGGTGTTCTTTCAGTCCTAAGATTGATTTCTTGGATATTTGGAATGATTTGATATTTATCTAGCTGTGTTTGAGCGATGAGGCAAGCCTAGGGTCCTCCTACTACTCTGCCATCTTAGCTCCTCCTAAAAAACTTTATCTTGTGCTCACTTCGGCAGCACATATACTAAAAATCTTTATCTTTTTATCCATTACTATTTTGGTTTAATCTGTCAAATCCAGAAAACCTAATCTTAACATAAACCCCTTTTTAAAAAAGGTTTTTAATAGTACAAATCTACTGACTGTTAAGTATCAATACTCCATGACCAAGTATAATTTATCCCCCAAACAGGTGAAAAGTATAATATATGAATTCCATCAATATGTGGGGCTTTATTAATAGGGGATGAAATTGTCCCAGATTGCCTGGGCCCATGGGGCTTCTTGAGATACTGGACTTGCAGTGCTAAAAACGGGATGGTTCTGTGCCAAATGTCATGCTTGGTTTTGTCCATTTAGTCTGTACAATGTATGAAAGGAGAAAATAGATGATCAATTTAATACATTTAGAAACAACACTTAATAGAATAAAACACTCATTCTTAATTAAAAATAAATGCTCAGTTTCTCTTCTTGTGTGGCAGATTAGTTAGTTTCAGATCTATATACTCATTGACAATAATCAGAAAAGCTAGAAAAAAAACAACAACAAAATGAAACAAAATAAAACAAAACAAAAAAACCCTAGTTGAATGCCTTAGAGAGTTAGCAAATCACCAATAACTTGCAAGGCAAGATGGGAGAGAGAAGAAAATTCTGAAGCAGTCATCCACTTGGAATTTCTTGCCTGCTGGAGGCATAAACAAAGAGTCCAGAAGCAGACCCACACTTAACACAAACATTTGATTTATTACTACAGTGGCTCCACTGAGAAATAAGGAAAGGAAGACCTAGTCAACTACATGATAATATTAAAAACAAATAAGCAAACAAACAAAAAAATCTGTTCCCTATTTCCCACAATACATAAAATCAAGCCTTACTTGATTTAGATCTAAAGTTAAAGGTAAAATTATGAAGATCCTTGAAAATAACACTGCAGACCTTTACTTAAATAGACATTTCTTAATCACAAGACAGAAAATATTAATTATAACACTAGAAATACAGTGTTTCATTTATTTAAATATACCACTAATAGAATAAAAATGCAATCTCTGAGTGGGAGAGAATATTCTGAATACACAAAACTGATAAAAATGTATTTTTCTCCTGAAAACAACTAAAAATGTCAATATAACCAGGATAAAAAGGCAAACAAATGAATGGACACATCACAAAAAATATATTCTAATGGATGATAAATATTCAAAAAGATGTTTAAATCCGTCATCAGAGAAGTTAAAATAAAAGCCACAGTAAGATATCACTATCCACTAGTAAAATTTCTCAAATTAAAAAAACAAAATGTGATAACACCAAGTGTTAACAAGGACATTGAGCAAGAGAAGACTAATTTGGTAAAATCACTTTGAGGAATTCCTTTTATGTTACATCTTATACTAGGAGACAATAATTATATTTTTAGATATATGCCCAATAAACACTCAGTATGTGTGTCAAAGGACATGGGCAGGCATATTCACCTATAATATTTCATTCAAAACACTACTATTTTCATTTTTTCATGTTTATTTACAATCTTAATCCAGATATCTCAAGTTTTAAATATTTAAAACTATGAGGGGCACCTGGGTGGCTCAGTGGGTTAAGCCTCTGCCTTTGGCTCAGGTCATGATCTCAAGGTTCTGGGATCAAGCCCCGCATCAGGCTCTCTGCTCAGCAGAGAGCCTGCTTCCTCCTCTCTCTCTGCCTGCCTCTCTACCTACTTGTGATCTCTATCTGTCAAATAAATAAATAAAATCTTTTAAAAAAAAGCTATGAGATAAATACATTGCCATAAAATTATCAATGTCTTTCAAAAATTCAAAAACATTTATTTTAGGCACAGATATAATTCCATGTTAGTTAAAGGGGTTTGATTTTTCTGGACAGACAAATACTTGTTTGAAGTGAATGTTATAAATTTGGCAATTTACAGGCTGAATCAAAGTATCTTCTTGATAAAATAAATCACATAATTTTAACTATTTTTGCTGGAATTTGTTCATAAAAATACTTATACTCCAAAAGGCAACATACAACATGACATTTCCTACCTTACTATTTTTTTTATTTTGTTAATTTAGTTAAAATTATGTTTGTTGTTAATTAAAATAAAATAAGCCAGTTTGAAAATATGCTTGTGAAAAATTTATTAATATGTGATCATTTATATTTAATGTCTGACTGAAATATACTTTGTGTGATACCACTTGTTTATCTTGGGAAGAACTATAGATACACATAATTTTTAATAAAGCCCTGAAATTCTCTTGTGATTGAATTAGTATTCACTTAAAATATGTTAAAATTTACAAGTTTGGATATGTCTTAAGAAACAAAAACTTATCATCACCTATTGTTTATGCCATTTATTTTAATAAATCTATGGATTACTAACAATTCCTGCCATGCCTTTTCAAAAATAATGCAGATCTCTGGTATGGGATTATTTAATATTAAAACAACAAAGATAGCAATTCAAAGTACAGTTTTTTTTATTTTTTTGTTTTTTTTTTTAATATTTTATTTATTTATTTGAAAGACAGAGATCACAAGTAGGCAGAGAGGCAGGCAGAGAGAAGGGGGAAGCAGGCTGCCCACTGAGCAGTGAGCCCGATGTGGGGCTCGATTCCAGGACCCTGGGACCATGACCTGAGCCGAAGGTAGAGGCTTTAACCCACTGAGCCACCCAGGCACCCCCGAAATACAGTTTTTAAAACCAAATCTCATTCTTGAAAATAGACAAATATTTTGCTGATTGTCAAGAAAACACAGGTATAATTTTAAAAAAAGTATACTGGCACCAACACATTGCCATCTATTCTGGTTCTAAGTTTCAGAATTCTTATGCTTCTACCATTCCTCAAATCCTTTAATTAAAATTCTGGTATTTTTATGCATCTACTTTTATCTGACCCTTTCAAGTAAGCTAATTTTCTTCAATTATTCCATAAATATTTGCATTAAAATGTTTATTATATTTTGTTGATAACTGTATTTGGTTGAGTTTCAGGTATCTTAACTAAATCATTTTAGAAAATTGAGACTTTTGCATGGAGATATTTGATAAAGTATTCAACAGTTCAATATCCATTTTATTTTGTGATTAATCAAGTTATATTAAATTTATCTCTAAAGGAGAGTGAGTAGGACTTCTGGTTTCCACTCCAATATACAAAGAACTGGAAAGTTATCACTCTTCTCACAACAACAAAAAGATAGATATACTTTGATTTTCAGTGACTTTTCTTGGATGTGAAAGGGCAAGTTACCAATCCATTATCTAGAAAGAGAGGTGCAGCCAGAGAGATATAGCAAATGAGATCCTTCTCCTGGAACAAAAGTGGCTGCAGCCAAAAACTAGGAGGAACATTTATATGGTTATTTTGATGAAATGGCAGAGACTGAGTGGAGTAGCATGAGAATGTTAAGCTCCTGGAAGCCACCACATTTTCACGGGCTTTCCCTGAAGGAATCTTCTATAACCTCTGCCACCTCAAGTCCCCGGTTTCCATGTGGAGATCCCACAAAGATTCCCTCTTGGTTCTAATATACTGCTAGAGCCTTCCCAGTAATAAAGGCCTACTCTTCAAGGAAAATAACTTTTCTAGAGTACAGTTCTAAAACTTTATCCCCGGTGAAAGAAGGGAATTCATTTGTACTCTAGTAGCCTCCAGCCTGTCTGTCTCACCTAAGGGAAAAATGCTATGCTAAAACACAGTCAACTTTATTTTAGGTTAAGGCCAAAAATAAAAATAAAAATAAAACAAACCAACAAAACAAACTGGGAGAACACTATAGCCAGAGAAAAGAATAAAAGCTGAACCACTGAAAAAAAACAAAAAAAAACAAAAAACCACACTAATGACGGGGACAGCCTTGAGATGTAAATCACCAAAGAGACTAAGATTTAATTAAAGGATTATAGAATAGTACCTCGACTGGACACCTTATCATTATACAGGTTTCCAATATAATAAGCGTAGGTGACAAATAAAAGAGTTTGAAGAAACAGACTATCTCCGAGGTAGGGTCTCCAGTGAAGCTTAAAGTCAATAGGGGAGACAAAAACAAAGACAAAAAGGAATTTGCAGCTTCTGATACCTAGCTAAACAAACATTAAACATCACCCAACTATTATCCAGAATAATATAGATCTGTACTATAAAGGTCTAGTTAATTCATTTCCTATTACTCAGTACAAAATGTCTGACATCCAACAATGAAATTGCAAGGTATACCAAAATGTAAAAAATCATACAATTTGAAGTGACAAAACAATCATAATAAAATTCACATATGACACAAGCGTTATAATTATCTGACGGAGTACTAACAGTATTTAAAATAACTATGATTCACAACTGAAAAGCCCAAATACACAAAGTAGATAGCATGCTAAAATAGGTGAGTGATGGAAACAGACAGAATGAAACTCTAGGAAATAATCAAAAGGAAATGATAAAAATCAAACACACAGTAATATATATGAAGAATACATTTAAAGGACCCTTCAGTACACTCAGTATAGCTCAGAAAAAAAGAAAAATCATGAATTTGAATATATGTCAATAGAAATTTCCTACACTGAAATTCAAAGGAAAAAAAGAATGATGCAAATTTAAAATTGAATATCCTATCATATTGGACAATATCAAAAGCTATAACATAAGTGAAATCATAATACCAGAGGAGAAAAAAAAAAATGGAGAAAAAGAAATAGTTGAAGTAACAACGACCAAGAAATTTCCACGATTAGTAGTCATCAGATTACATATTCAAGTTAAGAATACCAAGCAAAATAAATATATATATGTATGTGTATATCTATATATATATATATTTTTTTTAAGGGTGGGGCACCAGGGTGGCTCAATGGGTTAAGCCTCTGCTTTCAGCTCAGGTCATGATCTCAGGGTCTTGGGATCGAGCCCTGCATTGGGCTCTCTACTCAGCAGGGAGGCTGTTTCCCCTCTCTCTCTGCCTGCCTCTGTGCCTACTTGTGATCTTTCCCTCTGTCAAATAAATAAATAAAATCTTAAAAAAAAAAAGGTGAAGAAGAAAAAGAAAAGGGGAGCAAATCAACAATTTGGCATATCAAATTCAAATTGTGGAGAGAAAAATAGAAAATCTTAAAGAAGCAATCTAGGGGAGGAGTCAAGATGGTGGAGAAGTAGCAGGCTGAGACTACATCAGGTTGCAGGAGATCAGTTAGGTAGCTTATCAATCCATTGCAAACACCTACAAATCCAACAGGAGATTGAAGAGAAGAAAAACAGCAATTCTAGAAACAGAAAATCGACCACTTTCTGAAAGGTAGAACCAGTGGAGAAGTGGATCCAAAGAGACGGGAAGATAGACCGCGGTGGGAGGGGCCGGCTCCCGGCAAACGACGGAGCAACGGAGCACAAAATCAGGACTTTTAAAAGTCTGCTCCACAGAGAGACATAGCTCCAGAGACTAAACTGTGGTGAAGCCCACGTGGGGCCAGTGTGACCCTAGGTCCCGCAGGGTCGCAGAAGGATCAGGGGTGTCTGAGTGTCGCATAGCTCTCAGATATTAGACCGGGGAAGCCAGCTACAGAGAGAGAGCCGAGGAGTGAGCTCTCAGCTTGGGGTTACCTTGAACAGGTCGCAGCTGGGTGAGCTCAGAGCGTGGCCAGAGGCCAGGGAGAGGAGTGATTGGGCTCTTTTCTCATAGGGTGCACTGAGGAGTGGGGCCCTGAGCTCTCGGCTACTCTGGGCTGGAGACTGGGAGGCCGCCGTTTTCATTCCCGTCCTCCAGAACTCTACGGAAAGCATTCAGGGGACAAAAGCTCCCGAAAGCGAACCTGAGCAGATTACTTAGTCCGGGCCCTGATAAGGGCAGTGCAATTCTGCCTCGGGCAAAGACACTTGAGAATCACTACAACAGGCCCCTCCCCCAGAAGATCAACAAGAATTCCAGGCAAGACAAAGTTCACCTACCAAGGAGAGCAGCAGAATTCCAATGGAGGAGAAAGCAAAGCACAAAACTCATGGCTTTCTCCCCATGATTCTTTAGTCTTGCGGTTAATTTAATTTTTTTTTATTTTATATATTTTTTTCTGCTAAATATTTTTTAACTTTTACCCTTTTCTTTTTTAACGTTTTTTAACTAGTTTAATATATATATATTTTTTTCTTTACTTGTTTTCTTTTTTTAATTTTTTTTTTTTCTGAACTTCTTTTTATCCCATTTCTCCCTCCCACGATTTGGGGTCTCTTCTGATTTGGTTAAAGTGCATTTTCCAGGGGTCTTTGCCACCCTTTCAGTATTTTATTTTCTCCTTCATATACCCTTATCTGGACAAAATGACAAGGCAGAAAAATTCACCACAAAAAAAAGAACAAGAGGCAGTACCAAACGCTAGGGATCTAATCAATACAGACTTTGGTAATATGTCAGATCTAGAGTTCAGAATGATGATGCTCAAGGTTCTAGCCGGGCTTGAAAAAGGCATGGAAGATATTAGAGAAACCCTCTCTGGAGAGATAAAACTCCTTTCTGGAGAAATAAAAGAACTAAAATCTAACAAAGTTGAATTCAAGAAAGCTATTAATGAGGTGCAATAAAAAATGGAGGCTCTTACTGCTAGGATAAATGAGGCAGAAGAAAGAACTAGTAATATAGAAGACCAAATGACAGAGAATGAAGAATCTGAGCAAAAGAGAGATGAAGAACTACTGGACCACAAGGGGAGAATTCGAGAGATAAGTGACACCAAAAGATGAAACACCATTAGAATAATTGGGATTCCAGAAGAAGAAGAGAGAGAGAGGGGAGCAGAAGGTATATTGGAGAGGATTATTGGAGAGAATTTCCCTAATATGAGAAAGGGAACAAGCATCAAAATCCAGGAGGTGCAGAGAACCCCCCTCAAAATCAACAAGAATAGGTCCACACCCCATCACCTAATAGTAAAATTTACAAGTCTTAACGACAAAGTGAAAATCCTGAAAGCAGCCCATGAAGAGAAGTCTGTAACAAACAATGGTAAAAATATTGGATTGGCAGTGGACTTATCCACAGAGAACAGGCAGGCCAGAAAGAACTGGCATAATATATTCAGAGCATTAAACGAGAAAAACATGCAGCCAAGAATACTATATCCAGCTAGGCGATCATTGAAAATAGAAGAAGAGATAAATAGCTTCCAGGACAAACAAAAACTGAAAAAATTTGCAAACACCAAACCAGCTCTACAGGAAATATTGAAAGGGGTCCTCTAAGCAAAGAGAGACCCTAAAAGTAGTAGATCAGAAAGGAACAGAGACAATATACAGTAACAGTCACCTTACAGGCAATACAGTGGCACTAAATTCATATCTCTCAATAGTTACCCTGAATGTTAATGGGCTAAATGCCCCAATCAAAAGACACAGGATATCAGAATGGATAAAAAAACAAAACCCATCAATATGTTGCCTACAAGAAACTCATTTTAGACCCAAAGACATCTCCAGATTTAAAGTGAAGGGGTGGAAAACAATTTATCATGCTAATGGACATCAGAAGAAAGCTGGGGTGGCAATCTTTAAATCAGAACAATTAGACTTTAAGCCAAAGACTAGAATAAGAGATGAGGAAGGACACTATATCATACTCAAAGGGTCTGTCCAACAAGAAGCTCTAACAATTTTAAATATCTATGCCCCTAACATGGGAGCAGCCAACAATATAAACCAATTAAGAACAAAATCAAAGAAACACATCAACAATAATACAATAATAGTAG
>NW_019154087.1:15892984-16004884 GCF_002288905.1 Enhydra lutris kenyoni
ATGAAACTTCTGGACAATGGAATATTAGTCAGTGCTAAAAGTAAATGAGGATCAAGTCATGAAAAGACACCGAGGAACCTTAATTGCATATTACTAAGTGAACAAAGCCAATCTGAGAAGCTATGTACTATAAGAATCCAACTATATAACATTCTGGAAAAAGATAAAACTATAGAGACAATAAAAAATCAATTTTTTCAGGGTGGAAAGAGGAGATAAACAGGTAGAGCACAAAAGACTTTTAGGGCAATAAAAACACAATTGTTCTTTGTATAACACAGGGGTTAGGGGCTCTCTACTTCATGCAGTTGAAAATCCACAAATAACTTTTGACTCCCTTAAAAGTTAACTATGAGGGGAGCCTGGGTGGCTCAGAAGGTTAAGCCTCTGCCTTCGGCTCAGGTCCTGATCTCAGGGTCCTGAGATCAAGACCCACATCAGGTTCTCTGCTCAGTGGGGTGCCTGCTTCCCCCTCTCCCTCTGCCTGCCTCTCTGCCTACTTGTGATCTCTCTGTCAAATAAATAAATAAAATCTTAAAAAAAAGTTAAAAAAAAAAAGTTAACTATGAATAGCCCACTATTGACCAGAAGCCTTACAGATAACATAAACAGTTAATTAACACATGTTGCGTATATGTATTATATATTGTATTCTTACGATAAAGTAAGCTAAAGGAAAGATTAAGAAAATTATAAAGAAAATACATTTATAGTACTGTACAATATTTGCCAAAAAAATCTGCATACAAGTGGACCCACACACTTCAAACCTGAGTTGTTTAAAGGTCAACTATACTTGGTGTATAATATTATAATGATAGATATATGTCATCGTGCATTTGTCAAAACCCATAGAATATATAATACTAAGAGTGAACCCTAAGGTAAATTATGGACTTTAGGATTATGATGTGCCAATGTAGATTAATCTTGAGTAAAAAAAAAAATGTACCAATCTGGTAAGTGATGTTAATGACAGAGGAGGCCATGGGTGTAGAGGTGCTCAGGTATATGGATAATCTCTCTACCCTCCTTTCAGTTTTACTGTAAACCCAAAACTGCTAGAAAAAATTAAAATGGAAAAAGTCCTTGAAAGACACAAACTACTAAACTCATAGAAAAATTAATAAGTAATTTAAATAGGGCTATGCCTACAAAGAAATTGAAGCAATACTTAAAAACCTTTAAAAAGAAAGCACCCTGTAAAGATGATCTTGGTGGTAAAATTTTCCAAATACTTAAGGAATAAAGAATACCAATTTCCACAGTCTCTTGAAGCAAAGGAAACACTGCCTAACTTGTTCTATAAAGTCAGCAATGTCCTCATACCAAACCCATAATATGGTATTAAAATAAAGGAAAACTACAGGCAATTATGTCATGAGCTTAGATGCAAAGATCCTCAAAAAACATTAGTAAACTCATTCTGTGGATGTTATAAAGAGTTATATACCTGGATAAAATAGGATATATTACAGATATGTGAGACTTATTAAGCATTAAAATGTTAATCAATGTAAGCTACAATATTAACAGGCTAAAAAAGTAAAATCATATGGTCATATTAATAAAAAATAATCTAACTCTCACTTATGACATGCACACTCAAGAAACTATGAATATGAAGAATTTCCTGAAATGATAAATAATGTTTATAAAAAACCCACAGCTAACATTATCACTACTATACAGCTGAATGACAAGATTCTTTTCTTCTAAGATCAGAAATAAGGCAAGGTAAGGATATCTATTCCTATTAACATTGTGCTGGATGTCCCAGTTAGTACAAGATGGAAGGAAGGAAGGAAAGGAAGGAAGGAAGAAAGGAAGGAAGGAGACGGAGGGTAGGAGGGAGGAAAGAAAGGAAAAAGGGAGTAGAGGGAAGGAGAGAGGGAAAGAAAAGGTATAAAGATGGGAAATATATAAGTGTTAGTATTCTTAGATGGCATGATTACCTTGTAGAGAACTTCAAGGAATCAACAACAACATAAAAATCCTGAAACTAAAAAGTGTAATAGGTCAGACAAAGACAGATAATGAATGATCTCACTTATATGTGGAATTTAAAACAAAACAAAACAAAAACCAACAACCAAAGGAATGGATACAGAGAACAGATTTGTATTTATCAGAGGTGAAGGGTGGGGGTGGGGAAAATGGGTGAAGAAAAAGAAGTGAACATAGTAAGATCAGAGGATATACAGTCAATATACAGAGGTTAATTGTATTACTATATGACAACAATGAATAACTGAAATTTGAAACTGAAAAATCAACACCAATCAAAAGACACTAAAAAGGGACATCTAAATAAATCAATCAAAATACATATAGGTTCTGTATAGTACTTAATGCAGAAAACAACAAAATATTCATAAAAGAACTCAAGATCTAAATTACTTAATTAATTTTTGTTTATGAATTGGGAGTTTCAATATTGATAAAATATAAATTCTTCCCAACTTGATTATTGATTTAATGAATTTATAATCAAAATCACAAAAAGACATTTGTAGGGGTGCCTGGGTGACTCAGTGGTTTAAGCTTCTGCCTTCAGTTCTGGTCATGATCTGGGAGTCTGTGATTGAGTTCCTGGGATGGAGCAGGGTTCCCTGCTCAGTGGGGGGTCTGCTTCTCGCTCTCCCTCTGCCCCTCCCCCTGCTCATGCTGACTCTCTCTCTCTCTCAAATAAATAA
Organism: Enhydra lutris kenyoni; assembly: GCF_002288905.1. Lineage (NCBI taxonomy): Eukaryota > Metazoa > Chordata > Mammalia > Carnivora > Mustelidae > Enhydra > Enhydra lutris. Next base: position 15,895,681 of record NW_019154087.1, read on the forward strand.
ATTAAATTTTTTTAAAAAGTCATTTTTAGTAACTGCCAAATTTATGCTGGAAGTTAATGCAAGCAACTTAAAAAAATAATAATTTAGGCAGTTGGGAGATCCCAGATTGGCATGTAGACAGTGGCAAAGAAATCCAATTGTATTACAAATGAATGAAAAAAGCATCACTGAAGTGTCTGAGGGGAAAAAAAAAATGCTAACAGAAGTAATTTTGAAAATGCATGAGGAATGATACATAAGAATTGAACTCCAGTTGATAAAGGTGTTTCCTGTGAGCTAATAAGTTAGCAATCCTAAAACCAGTATACATATATACTGGAACTGAACAAATAAGTAAATGGAAGACAGATGGTGGGAGCCAGATCTTTCATGGTTGGAATGGAGATTAGACAAGCCAGGGAAGAAGGCTAGAATTATCTACAGAGTAATGGATGAGACTTGAAGCCATTAATATGAACTCATGTTAAGCTTGATAAAAAACTGATGGTAATGTGTGTAAGTATATATACAGATGCACACATGCACACATACATGTATACATATATACATAAAGATAAGTATAGATATATGTAAATGCACAGGTTAGCATACACATGTATTTCCTTGCTCTGTCAACTGAGAGGGCCTAAAAGCAAAAATAAATTAGTAGCAATGAAGACACATAGTGCCTATTGATTTCTCATACCACTTTTCAATAAGAATAACCAGACCTTCTTAAAGAAAGACTAATTCTAGGATTGAGAGAAGAAATATACATGAGGATCCCAAAGCATCTTATAGTGTTAGAAAGCAAGTAAGTGCTACAATAAGCAAACAAACAATGATGGTAATATGTCAAAAAGATACAGAAACCAACTGAAACAAATTTCCAATGACCAAAGATGGAAGAATTTGAGTATAAAAATATTTATTAGTCCATAGAGGTATAATAAATGATTAAATAAATAATAAATGCATAAAAAGAGACAATTCTCCTATGCAGAAAAATTCCACATAATTTATGTAGATACATTCCCCTCAGAAAGGTACAGACTACCTACTCCTTGAGTATCTTTCAGTGATGGTTACACATAGTGACTTACTTTAAAGAGCATATATGGAAAGGAGCGAAAAAAGGATAACTTTACAATGGAGAAACGTAACAACCACTACCTCAGCCAAATGAGCAAGGTTAACCTCAACAGTGATAGGTCATGTTACTACTGTGAGTCCTTGATATGATGTGATAAGAATGACATCTTACCTCTGTAGTCTTCCTCCTTCAAACCTATAATCCTAGCTTAACTATTAAGAAAAAAAATCAGACAAATCCTAATTAAGAATTATTCTATAAAATACCCAATTGGTACTACTCAAAATTCTCAAGATCCTCAAAGCAATGAGATTGTGAATAACTGTCTTGACCAAGGGTATCTAAGGAGACATGACAACTACATATAATATGGTGTCCTGGATAGGATACTGGAACAGAGAAAGGAGTTTAAGTAAAAAGTTAGGAAATCCAAATAAAGTATGGACTTCAGTTAATAATGTGTCAATAATTGTTCATTAATTGTAACAGAGGAAACATACTATGATGATAATAATAAGGGCACCTGAGCATGAAGCATGGGAATTCTTTCACTATCTTTACAAGTTTCCTGTAAATCTAAAACTACTTAATAATAAAAAATAAATTAAGAAAACTGATGTGATTTGAGAAAATAATCAGTAAGTACTTTTTTTTCATTTATTTATTTTTGTTTGTTTTGGTTGTGGACTTAGCAAAATACTGGAAAGTTACGAATTTTCCCTTTTCTCCATCAAAAATAGGACAGCCAAAAGATGTTTGTTCTGAATTTTGGGATCCCTTAGCAAAGAGAAGTATTTATCAGGTTTTTCTGCTTCAGGTAAGTTCCTTAATTATAAGGAACATTAAATAGTGCTCTTTACAACAGATAACCTTTGCCTATATCTAATATAAAACAAAACATGATAAAATCTAATGGTACTAAGACATGAAAATAAATAAAATAAAAGTGATGTATGGCAGTGCATAAATTTTTTAGCCTTTGCAGTCACATTTATTCACATTTCAACTTTAGAATTTGATGCCTGAACAACACTGGTTAAGTTAGTAAACTCTAAATATTAGTCTCTTTATCTGTAAATAATAATCATACCTTTCTAACAACCCTCTTGTCATAAACTATCTAAATTACTTAATTTATTACTTGGTATATAAAATGTGTTTAATAAATGAGTCATCATTAATATGCTATTATTATTACTTCTCTTTTCACCACCTTTTAGTTTCTTCTAATGTTTAACCACAGTTAAAAGTACGGTACACAAGAAGAAAAAAAAACAAAAATATGGTACACATTTTATCAAGGATATTTTTATGAATTGTACATATATACAAAGATTTGTGAGTGAATGTATTAATACACACATACATACACAATTTTTTTTATTTTTTTAAAAAGCTTTTACTGATTTATTTGAGAGAGAAAGAAAGCATGAGAAGGGGGAGGGTCAGAGAGAGAAGCAGACTTCCTGCTGAGCAGGGAAACTGACGTGGGACTCGATTGGGACTCCAGGATCATGACCCGGGCTGAAGGCAGTCCCTTAACCAACTGAGCCACCCAGGCGCCTAATATTTTTATTTTGTATTCCACTTTTTTATACCATGCATGGCTGTATCTGCTTAAGTATCTGACTAAAATCCTTTACCTACACTTTCGTGTTGCATATTACTTCATGATATGGATCATCTATAATTTTTAAGCATTTCTCTTTAGATGGGCATGTAGATTATTTCCATTTTTAATCTTGCAAGTGATGGCGTTTTATGCTTTTATACATAGCAGCAATAATAATCATTATAAGATGAATAATAATCATAAATAAGATTTGCATGGTGCTTAATATGTGTCTGATACCATTATAAGTGATTAATAAATATTCACTCACTGAATATTCACAACAACCCTATCTGCAGATATCCTCATTCTCACTTGACAAATATGGAAAAGAAGCACAAGGAGGGTAATTAACTTGCCCACCTTTTCATAGACGTTTCTTTTATTTTAATGCCATGACCTACATCTGAGATTCTTATATCCTCCTGAACCTATTTGATAAATATTTTTGTTTAAAGTCATGTATTTGACTTTTCAGATATACTATTATAGTTACTTGTGTTGCTGCCACTTTTTTCTTTACTGATATGATTATTTTGCTTTCAAAAGTGGTATCCTAAATTATTTCAGAGATACAAAAAGGAGTAAAGATCAACATAATACATGTGGATGGGCATATATCCCAGCTTAAGGCAGACATATTACCAATACTTTTGGCATTCTTTGCTAACCCTTTGTTTTCATTCTCTTTCCCAACCCAGATCAAAGTAACTCCTATACTTACCTTTATGTTTGTCATTCCTTCTTATGCCTTTAAAGTTTTGTGAAGCTTTATGTATCCGTGAACTAAAAGGAGAATTGTACTGTTAGTTTTTAAACCATATAGAAATATATCATGATGCATATATTATTTTTCAACTGTTTTTATAGCTTCATATTTTGATAATGAACTTTAGCCATATGGATACCAATAGTTCCAGTTCATTCATTTCCCTAGCAGCAGGATATTTGGGGCATATCAATAGACCACAATTGATTTATCCATTCAGTAGGTGAACTTTCAGATTAATTCCAGGGTTTTACAACTGAATTTGTGATATATTCTATTTCATACATACATAAGGGGAGAATCCTTGAATCATGAGGTAAGCACACTCTGAGCAATGTGAGTGAAGGGATATGGTAGGCAGAGTTAAGAATGCAGATATTAGAATTACATTCTCTAATATCAAGTTGACACTTACCAAGTATCGACTCACAGGACTCATTTTCCTCACCTGTGAAACAGAGATAATATTAAAACTTGTCTCATGGGGTTTCTATGGTCATAAAAGGAGTTAACATTGACAAATCACTTAAGATTGCACCTGGCATATAAAATTATATTGATAATTGTTATTATCATTGTTATTAATATTATCTTGGTTTTTACTAGTATAAGTTCGGAGATGAAATCACAGAAGTAATGAGAAGTCAGTGATTTAAGCCTAAATAGTTCGTAGTGAGGACTTCTGCATTTTCCATGAGAATAGATTAAAAGGAAGAAAGGGGAAGAAAACAATTAAGTGTTGTTTACAGGTCAAGTAAAAAGTGTGAAAATGGACCACTCCATTCCCGATTTGTCAACAAGGAAGTTATTGGTAAAAAAACGATAACTTCTGTGGAGTAGTGAGGATGGATACCTGACCAATGTTGGTTAAAGACATACTGAAATTGGAAGCAGTGAGAAGAAAACATTCTTTCCAAGAGTTTTCTTCTGAAGTGAAGGCAATAAACTGGTTGATAATATTTCTAGGTCTTATTGTTGTTGTTGCCAGCTATTTTGTGTAAGTGTCAGATGGTCTTTGAAAGGACATGCTGTCTGCCACACTGTCAAAAACAAAAATCACTAATATTGATTATATATATACTGCCTGTGACCTTAATACCACTTCATAACTGTTTATTTGTTTGGTCCTTTCGGGATATATGCAGTCGGAGGGATAAATTAGTCTGCTTTTATCTCTTATTTTTAATGTATATTTTCTCTGAATTATTAAAATTGTTTTTCTCTAGTATTTTGAAACCACTTTCCTAATTCATTTTCAAAATTGCTTGCTTCCTCATAAATGAATCCAAAACTGCCTTTTTTCTTCCTGGTAAAGTTAACCATAGCCCAGAGATTTTAAAATTCAGTAATCTCATTTCTCAATATCATTTATTTAAAATGATTTTTTTGTACCAATTTCTTTATTAATTCAGTAATTCTCTTATAGGTGAACATTTTACATTTCCAAGAGAGAGTTTTTTAATATTGGGACAAGGATGAATTTCCTTCCTTCCTTCCTTCCTTCCTTCCATTTCTTTCTTTTTATTTTTCCTTTATTAACAGTGTTAAGATGATGGCTCTTAAATTTTAACATGCATCAGAATCACTTGGAGAGATTATTAAAATATAGATTTCTCAGCTTCTCCCCCAACTTCTAATTCAGCATACATGGATAGAGAATGTGCATTTCTAGTAAGTTCCTAAGTGATTCTAATTGTGCTGTTCTAGGAATTAAACTTCAAAAATTACAGTGCAAAAGATTATCATCTGTAATTCTTTGGTACAATTCTTACTTTGTAATTTATTACCTTTGTAATTGTAATTGTAATTTATTACCTTTATTGATTACATTCATCAGCAATTTTATATTTTGAATGTAAAATGTTTTTGCTTATATGCTTATATAAGGATATAAATAAAAATGTACATATCACAAAATTACATGTGCATATTTTATTTGAACAAGTTACTTTTTTATTGAAATTTTCATGAGTCTTTATTTTTGCTCCATGAGCTATTTCTGAGAGACGACTTAAACTTTTTTTTTAACCAATATTGTGTTTTAGTCTATTTCACATTCCATTTCCTAAGACTGTGACTTCTTTCAAAGTTAATTTCATAGACTGATGAAGTCTAATGTTTACTAAGTAGATTATGACTTTTCTCAACATAAAATATTTATTTGTCCTTTTTGATATTTCACCTTGCCATTTGCAATAACATGGATGGACCTAAAGGGTATTATGCTAAGTGAAATAAGTCAGACACAGAAAGGCAAATACCATATGATTTCACTCATACAAGGAATCTAAAAAACAAACGAACGTACAAAAAAAAAACCCAGAAACAAAATCTTAAATAAAGAACACCGGTGCTTGCCAGAGGTGAGATGGGTGGGAGGATTGACAAAATAGGTAAAGGGGATTAAAAGCTACAAACTTCCATTTAAAAAATAAGTAAGTCACAGGAATGAAATGTACAGCATAGGGAATATTGTCAGTAATGTTTAATAACATCATATGGTGACAAACTGTAACTACACTTAGAGTGGTGAGCACAGCATAATGTACAGAATTCTTGAATCACTATGTTGTACACCTGAAAGTAATATAACACTGTATGTCAACTATACTCCGTTATTTTTTATGCAAGCTGTTTTTTTTTTCAAGATTTTATTTATTTATTTGACAGACAGAGATCACAAGTAGGCAGAGAGGCAGGCAGAGAGAGAGAAAGGGAAGAAGGCTTCCCACTGAGCAGAAAGCCTGACTCAGGGCTTGATGCCAGGATCCTGGGACCATGAACTGAGCCGAAGGCAGAGGTTTTAACCCACTGAGCCACCCAGGCGCCCCAATGCAAAAGGTATTCACATACTTTCTCTTCCAAATAAATTTGTTTTTAAGGATCTGCTTCATAAATAATAACTCCTGTTCTTTTAGTTATACATTAAGAACTATTTAAGTTTATATTTCTTTCAATACTTTGAATTACTAACTATAAACTATAGCAGCCTTGTACTCCATGTCCTCCCACTCTATCACCACTTCTTTGTCATAAACAGGAATATATCATTGCTTTTAATGTTCTGGTCTATGGTACAACTAACAATTTTAACTATATGTTTTGATTTTTTCCATGATATTATCTTACAATCATTTCTTATAAAATACATACTCTGATTTTAGTTTTTTGTCTGTTTAAAAATCATACTCCTTTAAATATTTTAACTTGATTTGGTTTTGAACCAATGATTCTACTTCCACTATACATTAGCATTCAAGAGTGGTGGCAAAAGAAATGTGTAGAAGTAATAACCACTTTAATATGTCTGAATACATAATTTTTGTGTGTTTAGTAATATTTTTAAAATTTCTTTTAAATTTGTTTTTAAAAGAATTTTTTCTATTCTTCTGAGCTTTGTTTTACTTTTTCAATAGTATTCTGTTTTCTTTGGGATTTTGAGTTTGGAACTACTTTTTCCTATTGTTGGCTCTTCCCAATTATATTAGTAATCCAGTGTCAAAACTTAACTCCCAGTAATAATAATTAATGAGTAATTATTATTATTTTATTTTGTCCTGATTTTGTGCCTCTATATATATATATATATATATATATGTATAAAGTGCATAAGTCTACCATTTATAAACAGAGAGCACAGTGGATTTTACATATGCAGGCACCTGTACAACCACCATTCTCATAAGTATGTAGAATATATTTTCAAAACCTTAGGTGTTTCCTACATGCTCCTTGCCTTACATATCCTGGTAAAGAAAACACTATTCTGATTTTCATCAACATAGACTGTTTGCTTCTATTCTTGAACTGAATACAAATTGGATACTTAAAAAATATATTTTATGTCTAATTTCTTTCACTCAACAAAATGCCTGTGATTTATCCACGTAGCAGTTGTCATTCTTTTTCAGTTGGGTGTAGGGTTCTATTGTACATACCAACGATTTTTAATCCATTTTCCTAATGGTGGAGTTAAAGAAGGATCTCCATGGTGGTGGGATCCCAATCACTGAGAAGAAAATGCTGCCTAAGTGGTTTTGATATCTCTGAGTGGACATTAAGTTGCAGTCAGAGTGAAAAATAATTTTGCTGTGATAAGGTGGGAAAAAAGAAGCTTGAAGAAAATTGCAAGACATGTCTTTCTGGCATCACAGTGTCTATTCAGAACCCCATATTGGAAAATTCTACGAGAAAGACAGCTGGCAAAGGGGGTTTGTCATTTGTAGAGCCTTAGCCCCAACATCCTAAACCATAGTAAAGTAGGTTGGGTTTCAGGTTGAGAGAGATGAGTTTAATAACAGCACTGATGTCAGTGACCTGCTCCTAGCCATTGTTGGGGAGAGATAAGACGTGGGGTTGAAGGAGCTTGCCTCCTTATCTCACAGTGATTGTAACCTATGTCTTAATATCCTGTTTACCAGTACAATTTCTTAAGAGAAGAGAATGTCATTCTTCTCCTTCTATTCTTCCTCTCTGGATGGAGTGTGAAAAATTATGTCAAACTGTTCTCTTGTATTTTTTTAAGTCCCCAAATTCATATATAGCACTTCCTAATAAGCCAGAGGACTTTGTTTATAAACTACGTATGGTTTTTACCCTGAAGACAAATATCGCTGCTACTTTCTGCTCCATGTTAATAGAGGAAGAAAAATGATTTGACTGACACTTTGTTTAAATTTTTGAGCTCTTTCCTGCTTTGTTTAATTGATGATTTCTGAATTTAAAATATTCAGGGTGTCTTTTGGAAGAAAATCTCCTATTTTGGTATTTTGTACTGGGGCTTAAGCTACACTATTTTCTATCCTATTTTATTTACTTTTATTTACTAGAAGATTCAATTCCCTTGAAATCAAGCATTCCAGTCTTTTCAGTACCTTTATGAATATACCCCTATACATATTAAAATATTAATAAATTTTTAGGAGGGAGAAGTAGATAGTTTGATTCAGATCATCATCTTGATGCATTTCCATTTTTCCTTAACTTGAAACCATAAATCATCTTGTAGCTGTAAAATTTTTCCAAATCAACAGCTATGTGGGTAGGCTTTCACAATTAAGAGCACAGGGATGAGAACACAAAGCTATTTGGATCATGAAACATTGTAGATCATGTTGGGTAAGTCGGGGTCTTGAAAGAAATAAAAGGCTAAATTGAAAGTTTATAAATTAAACTAAAACAAACTTCTTAGAATAAAATAAACTTGTCTTCGGGTATTTTTTAACTGCCTAGAGCTTCTAATGCTTTGGAGTGATTTTTTATACAATAGGTTTTCAAAACTACATTTCATGGAAGATAGGTCTTGTATATAATTTCAAAGGATAGAACAAATAACCCCCCCCCCAAAAAAAGAATTAATGATTTTCTTCACTGAAGAAGAAGAAAAAAAATCTTGATAATTTAGGTTTGGATTGCACTAAACCAGTAGCTCTCAAATTTTATATATCAGAATAACCTGGAAGGCTTGGCTTGTTAATACACAAAGTATTGGGCACCTCTTCCATTCCATTCTGAGGTTTGGAGTGGCACTGAACGAATGCATTTCTGAAGTTTCCTGGTGATACTAATATTGCTGTGTGGGGACTCTATATTGAAAACCCACTGCTGTAAAATGATCTTGCAAAATACATAGCATATTAAATGTAAAGATAACCATTATACAGTTAGCAACACAGTATATAACTAAAACTGGTTTTGTACACTTTGAAATGTGTTAGCTATTATTTCATTAGTCTTAACATCACTTCACCTAGATGTACACCTATGTACCTGTTCTCAAACTCTACAAACCTATCACTTCAGGATTACTCCCTGATGACCTTTATAAATTTCAACCTGTAGAAAGCATCTGAGAGAGATCTAATGACATACTGAGGAGACAGAATAATAAAAAAAAAACCCACAATCCAAGCACTTTAAAAATATGGAAAATATAGTGAAAAAAATTTATTTCATTTATATACAATGATTTTACTTATGTATTTTTCTGTGCTGAGAATCATTATATATAACGTCCATGCATATACCACTTATGAGAATCTATAAAAGAGGAAAAACTTAGATACTCCATGCAGAATACAAACAGCAGCCTTGAAAAGAATGAACATTAATTCAAAATGTCTGCAAAGAAGTAGGGTTTTAACAGTTTTACAAATAGATGTATTTTTTTTCATTTTATGGAAATCTTTTTCATTTTAACATGGACATTATTTCTTTATATTAAGAATGTCCATAGGGCGCCTGGGTGGCTCAGTGGGTTAAAGCCTCTGCCCTTGGCTCAGGTCATGATCTCAGGGTCCTGGGATCCGGTGGCATCAGGCTCTCTGCTCAGCGGGGAGCCTGCTTCCTCCTCTCTCTCTGCCTGCCTCTCTGCCTACCTGTGATTTCTCTCTCTCTGTGTCAAATAAATAAATACAATTAAAAAAAAAAGAAAGAATGTCCATGACTACATATGAATGTTGAGAGAGAAATGTTTTAAAACCTACTTGTGGGACAAATCAGATTAATTCATAGCAATCCTCAAGGCTGCTTTTTGTCTATGACAGCTGGGGTTTGGTTACTTGACTACCTAATGACCAGAGAAGGGGAGAATCCTCAAGTTTGGAAAACAAAGATTTATGTCAGGAATAAGAAGCAGCAAATCAAGGGCTGAGGAGAAGAACTAGAGAATGAATGGTGACTTGTGATTGGGTGGCCTTAGGTAGGGAATAGTGTATTTAGAAATAAGTGTTGCTTGAGAAATGAACAACTCCTTTTGTTCTCCCATCAAAGAAGGAGTCAGAAGAAATTAATAGAGACTGTCATCATACCTTTTAACAAAGGATGTCCCCATTACAACCATGAATTAGGTTCAACATGTTCAATACAACCATTACAACCATTGCCTCTTGTCAATCCCAGGGGGGAAAAACAAAACAAAAAACAAACAAACAAGAAGAATGAAATCTCTCAGTGAAATAAATCTATTTTTCTTTGCATAAGTACAGAGTATTACCAACAAGTAAAACTTTTTAATTTTTTAGCTTTTTTTTTCCTCCAGAGAAACAGAATGTGGTTTTAATAAGTTAACTTACAAAGAAATGTGGAGAGCCCCAGCACACAGTGATGAGAATAATGAGAAATGTCAAAGAGAGAAATTCATTAATCATAGGCCATGGAAAGACGGCATAACAATCTTATTCCATCCTTATGCCTCTTATCATCCCAACAGCTGACCTCTCTAATGAGAAGCAAAACAAGGTCACAATAATTAGTTCTGAATGGAGACCACATGAAAAAGTATTCAACTTTGCTAGAGGAGAAAGAGATGTGAGAATGTTTAAAGAACAAGATATTTTTCAGTGGAAGAGGTGGAATTTTCCCAAAGGAGGACAATAGGATTGGCAGTCTAAGAAAGGGAAGGAAATGTTAGTGGGGAAATAGAGTGAGGTCAGGAATGGAATGGGGAAATGCCCAGGGATTTCTTCAGTGTGGAAGTATAGACATCAAAAATGGGATCAGTCCCTGCATAGATGCAAGTGAAATTACAAGATACCTAATATTAAACTGTCATTCCTACATGAAAATTAGTTAAAGCAAGAAACTTTCAATAGTCCCAGGGAGGCTTAGGGAAAAGGTGGACTAGAGGAAGAGAAGCAAATACATTCAGTGTTCCCAACTACAGGGACATAAAAAGGAGTCCTGTGTCTCTTTTATTGTTACATTGTGGTCACTGAAAGCAAGAAGAGAGAGAAAGATCCACTGAGAACATTCCATAGTCCTGAGGGAGTATTCTTTGAGGGAAACATTCTTGGAAAATAGTAAATAAAAGTATTTTGATAATCCCAGAAGGTATCCAAGGGTTTCCCTTGAGTAGGGCCTCAGAAAAATAAATAGAGTTTTACAAGATGTAGGTGTGTGACTGTACGTATGTCCTGTATATTTTTTCTGGACATGGTATACTTTTTCAGTGGTCTAAACCTAATTGGATAAATACGCAAAAAGAAGTTTGAGCACTGCAATCCAGGAAAATAAGAGTTAACTTTACCAGTATAAAAAGAAATTGGTGGGAAAAAGAAATTTTATTTCTATTGTTTAAAACACTGTTAGGTTTGCAAAAACAAAAACAGCAACAACAAACAAATTAAAAAGCTAAGACCTGAATTGTGGGCAATAAGCAAATGTAAAACTAGGGTAGCAGCTATGGAGACCCACTTTGGGATTATAAGACTAAGTTGATGGCCGGAAACAATGTGTAGGAGCCAGTTCTCAGATGTCTATATTAAACTAGGACCCATGTAGCCTGATAAAATGGTCTCATCAGTGTCCATTCACTCCTGGTCAAAGGCAAACCTAAATTCCTTTTGGAAGAAATTTAGTATCTTAGCATTGCCACAAGTTGAGTGCAATTGAGATATAGTTAAAGAAATAATAACCATTTAAGTGTACCTTATAAATGAGCTTTCAACAAAACCATAGCTTTAGATCTTCAAAGATTACATTTTAGAATTATATAAAGAATATAAAAAGTTATACATATAAAGCTATATATATACACACACACATATATATATATACATATATATTCTTTCTCTTTGTTTTCATTTCAAAATGAAGGGGGCAGATAAAATGCAATGTGAATATATATCTCTTACCTTAGTACACTTCTGATTCTTACAAAGCTGTCATGACATTTAATATTTGCACATCTAGGTAACAACACTTGTGATGAGCATAACATAACATATAGAGAAGCTGAATAACTATTTTGTATACCTGAAACTAATGAAACGTTGTGTGTCACCTATAGTCAAATAAAAAATATTCTAAAAAATGATTTGTGCATCTATTTACTAAAAATTTCTAAATCATCAAAGGTTACACAAAAATAGTGGTAGACTGAAATCCAATTGTAACAGATGTTCCCTATTTAAACAATGTTATATTACTTGCCATTAAAAAACTACTTAAAGCATAGAAATATGTTCTTCAGAAAATGACATTTAAAAATTAAGAGAAATATTTGCCTAAGATAATGTTATTTGTGTGGTTGTATTAGATTTTGGATTTTCTTTCATTTCAAATTTCAGATTTGGTGTTCAGATATCTTGGAATTCAGGCAAGGAAGGGCCAAATAGAGCCTCTTACTTCAGAATGTGACTCAAGCCCCTAACAAAATAAGGGGTAAATCCCCATAATCTTAGATCAAGAAAAATAACATGAAGAACAAGGTACAAAAAAACATAGATGAAATCAACTTGTTAGCATAAAGGAAGCTAAGAGTAGATTCACTACTCCCTTGCCTACATCTCATCCAACAGAATTACAATAAATTGTAGTACCTTAGTATTTGAACTAAATTGAGAAATTTGGGTGTATGTAAAAAGATGCCGCAGATGATACGAAAATATTTCAATTCAAATTTTGGGAACATTCCTCCCAAAATGTCAGGGAGAAGTGGTTTATATTGAAGGACTGAGAAAACACAAATAATGGAGGAAGAGTCAAAAGCAGTATGTTAAGATATCATGGTTTTCATTCTCTAGAGCTCTGCTTACCAATCCATATGAATTAGTGCTTTTCCCAGTATATTTCAATCTGGGGCGATACTAGGAAGAATATCATCTTCCCAAACTCTTCTGGCATGATATACCCTAAGTTAATTCTAAGTGCATTTCTCACAAGCATTTGTAGAGTTAATCCCAACATAAACATTGAGGTTTTTGGATGTTCACAACTGTCTGTGATACTCTTACAATAAAAGGAAAATCAATTAAAACTTTAGTCCCTACTCTATCTTGTATATGGTATAGATATTCTATCACCTTCCCCAAAACAAAAACCTAAATTCCAGTCAAAACTATGTTCTGAGAAGCAGAAAAGAGAAAATTACTCATAGAGATGACTCCTTAAAAAGAGAAACTGATTTTTTCCCATAATGAGTATGCATTATTCAATTACCAAACTGTTCTGAACGAAATAAAGAATAGCTGTGAGATAATTACATACTTGTGGTTCTGTAATACAGTTTGAAATGTCCTCCAGATTTTCAAACAATTTTCTCTGTAAGAAGAAATAGACTTATCTAGTGTTCAAGTCCAAAGCACTCTTCAAATATTACATGCTGTACCATTTAGAATTTATGTAACATTTAGGGATCTTACTGAGCTGGAAAATAGGTGCTCCTATTTTTTTTTTTCCCAATTAGTTCTTCACTCATTTTCCAGTCTAGTAGCAAAATAGTGCTAAGAAAGTGAAAGTCAGTAAAAATTCTGTAGGCTGTTCATGGTTTCCATAGGGAAGACAAGGTAGAAATACCTGATAAAATTTAAAAAGGTCTGAGGCAAAGGCATCTTAAGTGTCAGAAGTAAAACATCATTTTAAACTGGTTTTGCAAAGTAACTGTAAATATGCTCTCTCCAGATTGAAAATATGTCAGATATGTTGCATAAATTGATTTAAAAAGCAAAATATTATGCAAAATTTTTCTAAATTAAGTTCATGGTTCAGTGATCTAAGCACCCCACTAAAAAAATTAAAAGATCTTCTAACGAATTCTGAATCTAATTATATACCAGCAAATAACTGCTGGATAAGGCTTAGACTTCAAGTTAAATAATCTTACTAGGACCTACATTTCTTTGCACTTCAACTTCTCTTCAAATATAGCAGTGCTCAGACAATAAAACAGAATTTAGTGAATCTTAGAGAGGGAGAGTATGGGTCTCAAAGCATCCTTTATTTAGGTAGAGGTTAACTCCTTGCCTACTTTCCATTTTCACTGTAGTTTAACCATCTGCTACAGAGATGTTATTGAGAGTCAATTCAAAACACACTGTGCATTACATGCTACTGAGATACTATGCCACTGCATAAGTTATTTCTCTGAGAGAAATTAGCCTACTTTATAAGACTAAATTAAACGGCATTTCATAAGTTTAAACAATTAAAATAGCTAGGAAAATCACTTAATTTACATTCATGGGGTAACCTGAATTAAACAAAGAGCAACATTTTTAAAAATCATATATTTTATTTATTTATTTGGCAGAAAGAGAGAGAAAGAACAAGCAGGGGGGAGCAGCAGAGAAAGAAGCAATGTAGGGCTTGATCCTAGGACCCTGGGAATATGACCAAACAAAGACAAAGACAAAAGTAGAGACAAAGGTAGATGCTTAACCGACTGCACTACCCTAGGCGCCCCTAAAAGTCATATATTTTAACATAGTTTCTAGTCCTTGCATCTTTCTACACAGTTTATATACGGCAGTGAATTTTTTTTTGTTCAAATAAACTGAAGGGTCCCATTGTTTTTGTTGAATTTATTAAGATAAGTCTTTTTTATAAACAAAATTTAATGTAATTATTATGACATAAACATAAAGGTTTATAAATAACAGTGATGCTAATTTCAAAACCATTTGTTCATCAAGCTAGATACCTACATAATTCACAGACACCTGCATAATACTCACACCTCCCAAAAAACAACAGCAAAATGAAACCTCATTGCTCTGATAAAAACCTGAAATACCCTAGAATTCACTTTAAATTATCATCATCCAGATAGGAATTACTATTTCCCATCCTCCGCTCTAAGGCTGAGAGATGGCTCACTTATCAATCTTGGATGTATGTATAGTGCTACTGATAGTGCTTAAATGTCATTCTATGAATTAGCTAAGACTTATTAACAAGCATGTCTTCTGCCTATATGCAGCAATTATATATGATACTATTAGCAGTATCAATTAAGATAGATAAAGTAATAGCCTAATTGAATGCATGAGGAGTCTAATGGCTTTGCTTTTCCTGATAATGGATTGCACTCTATCCTCATGTACAATAAGCCAGACACAGGATCAATAGAATTTTATGCTTAGAAAAACTACTACCCTGAAGGATACCAATACCTAATTTAGGATTCATTATATAGGTATTTACTTTAAATAATGAAAAATATGCATAAAATTAAACAGTCATTTCTGAAAACCAAAGTTCATGTCATTTCAGCCTAACACAGCAGGACATTTATTACTTTTTATTTCTATATATGAACAATTCATCTGATACCTATAATATTCAGTTCAAAAATTTTGTCTTTTGTGTCTTGCTATTTATGACATCTTTGCATTATACAAAATGAACTTCAGCATGGATGAGTCAATATACCAACTTCCAATTGCATAACTCAATAACCTATGATAAAATCTGAGAAAAAATGGGTAGTTATTGTAACTTACCTAAGTATTCCCCCAGTAAACTTATTTTGGTGGAGAAACTAATCTTTATTTTGCCGAGAATGAGTGTCTCATATCAATTTTGAGAATGAGTGTCTCATATCAATCTCTGCCTTGCATTCCAGTATAAAGCAGCCTTGGGAAAACTTCAGATTACCAGGTATTTTCCAGTATTCTTGATAGAAGCAATTCTGGGAAAGCAGGGGGATGACAGATGGAATTCAAGTAAGGTTTATGTAGGTAACCTACTCAGATGAAGCTTAAGTATTTTTAAGCAACTGTAAAGTGGATGAGCTTTGTCACAATCTAAGCTTTAACTAAAGCTTTGTAAACTCATAAACCTTACTTTAATACCTTCCTCCTCATCTAAATCAATAACATAAGATACCAACTAGAATGGTAGCTATCTCATAGAAAAGAAAAATAAGAGGCTCATTGTGAAAATATGTTATATTGCACAGTCTATAAGTGCACAGAATAATGACATAGGAGACTTTCAGTCTCCAAACACAATACTGGTGCTATCATTTAGCAGACTATAATTTAAATTTAAATATTCGTATTGTAGTGGAATGTGGAGCAATAGGCAGAGTCAAACACAATTAGTTAGAAGTGAAAACTGTTACAAACTATCTGGAGAGCAATTTAGTACATGCCTGTAAAATGCATGTAACTGTTGACTCAGCAATTTAATCGCATTACCTTATGTGAATATACACTACCCATGGGATTATGAACCAGTATTTTTATTATTTAAAATATTTTATTTATTTCTTTGATGGAGGGAGAGTATGAGAGTGCATGGTAGGAGGCAGGGGCAGAAGGAAAGGGAGAAGCAGACTCCACTGAGCAGGGTGCCTGATACAGGGCTAGATCCTAGGACCCTGGGATCATGAACTTAGCCAAAGGCAGACACTTAACCAACCGAGCTACCCAGGCACCCCTGGGCTAGTATTTATAATAAACACATTTTTTTTTAGGTTTATTACTTTTTTTTATATTTTTTGTATTTTTTTATAAACATATATCATTAGCCCCAGGGGTACAGGTCTGTGAATCGCCAGGTTTACACACTTCATAGCACTCATCATAGCACATACCCTCCCCAATGTCCGTAACACCACCACCCTCTCCCAACACCCCCCGCCCAGCAAGACTCAGTTTGTTTTGTGAGGTTAAGAGTCTCTTATGGTTTTTCTCCCTCCCGAGAAGATAAATGATCTTCTTTCATTTATTCTTTTCCTACCTCCTAAACCCCCCATGTTGCATCTTCACTTCCTCATATCAGGGAGATCATAAGATAGTTGTCTTTCTCCGATTGACTTATTTCGCTAAGTATAATACCCTCTAGTTCCATCCACGTAATCAGAAATGGCAAGATTTGATTTCTTTTAATGGCTGCGTAGTACTCCATTCTATATATATACCACATCATCTTTATCCATTCACCCGTTGATGGACATCTAGGTTCTTTCCATAGTTTGGCTATTGTGGACATTGCTGCTATAAACATACGGGTGCACGTGCCTCTTCGGATCACTACGTTTGTATCTTTAGGGTAAATACCCAGTAGTGCAATTGCTGGGTCATAGGGTAGCTCTATTTTCAACTTTTTGAGGAACCTCCATGCTGTTTTCCAGAGTGATTGCACCAGCTTGCATTCCCACCAACAGTGCAGGAGGGTTCCCCTTTCTTGGCATCCTCACCAGCATCTGTCATTTCCTGACTTGTTAATTTTAGCCATTCTGACTGGTGTGAGGTGATATCTCATCGTGGTTTTGATTTGTATTACCCTGATGCCGAGTGATGTGGAGCATCTTTTCATGTCTCTGTTGGCCGTCTGGATGTCTTCTTTGCAGAAATGTCTGTTCATGTCCTCTGCCCATTTCTTGATTGGATTATTCTTTGGGTGTTGAATTTGCTAAGCTCTTTATAGATGTTGGATACTAGCCCTTTATCTGATATGTCGTTTGCAAATATCTTCTCCCATTTTGTCAGTTGTCTTTTCATTTTGTTACCTGTTTCCTTTGCTGTGCAAAAGCTTTTGATCTTGATGAAATCCCAATAGTTCATTTTTGCCCTTGATTCCCTTGACTTTGGTGATGTTCTTAGGAAGACATTGCTGCAACTGAGGTCAAAGAGGTTGCTACCTGTGTTCTCAAGGATTTTGATGGATTCCTTTCTCACATTGAGGTCCTTCATCCATCTTTAGTCTAATTTGTGTGTGGTGTAAAGAAAGGGTCCAATTTCATTTTTCTGCATGTGGCTGTCCAATTTTCCCACCATTTGTTCAAGAGGCTGTCTTTTTTCCATTGGACATTCTTTCCTGCTTTGTAGAAGATTAGTTGACCATAGAGTTGAGGGTCTATTTCTGGGCTCTCTATTCTGTTCCATTGATCTATGTGTCTGTTTTTGTGCCAGTACCAAACTGTCTTGATGATGACAGCTTTGTAATAGAGGTTGAAGCCTGGAATTGTGATGCCACCAACTTTGGCTTTCTTTTTCAATATTCCTTTGGCTATCCGAGGTCTTTCCTGGTTCCATATAAATTTTAGGATTATTTGTTCCATTTCTTTGAAAAAAAAAATGGATGGGATTTTGATAAGGATTGCATTAAATGTGTAGATTGCTTTAGGTAGCATAGACATTTTCATAATATTTGTTCTTCCAATCCATGAGCACAGAACATTTTTCCATTTCTTTGTGTCTTCCTCAATTTCTTTCAAGAGTACTTTTTAGTTTTCTGAATATAGATTCTTTGCCTCTTTGGTTAGGTTTATTCCTAGGTATCTTATGGTTTTAGGTGCAATGGTAAATGGGATTGACTCCTTAATTTCTCTTTCTTCTTTCTTGTTGTTGGTGTAAAGAAATGTAACTGATTTCTGTGCATTGATTTTATATCCTGACACTTGACTGAATTCCTGTACAAGTTCTAGCAGTTTTGGAGTGGAGTCTTTTAGGTTTTCCACATATAGTATCATATCATCTGCAAAGAGTGATAGTTGACTTCTTCTTTGCCAATTTGGATGCCTTTAATTTCTTTTTGTTGTCTGATTGCTGAGGCTAGGACTTCTAGTACTATGTTGAATAGCAGTGGTGATTATGGGCAGCCCTGCCATGTTCCTGACCTTAGCGGAAAAGCTCTCAGTTTTTCTCCATTGAGAATGATATTTGAGGTGGGTTTTTCATAGATGGCTTTGATAATATTGAGGTATGTGCCCTCTATCCCTACACTTTGAAGAGTTTTGATCAGGAAGGGATGCTGCACGTTGCCAAATGCTTTTTCAGCATCTATTGAGAGTGTCATATAGTTCTTGTTCTTTCTTTTATTAATGTGTTGTATCACATTGATTGATTTGCGGATGTTGAACCAACCTTGCAGCCCTGGAATAAATCCCACTTGGTCGTGGTGAATAATCCTTCTCATGTACTGTTGGATCCTATTGGCTAGTATTTTGGTGAGAATTTTTGCATCTGTGTTCATCAAGGATATTGGCCTGTAATTCTCTTTTTTGAGGGGATCCTTGTCTGGTTTTGGGATCAAGGTGATGCTGGCCTCATAAAATGAGTTTGGAAGTTTTCCTTCCATTTCTATTTTTTGGAACAGTTTCAGGAGAATAAGAATTAGTTCTTCTCTAAATGTTTGGTAGAATTCCCCTGGGAAGCCATCTGGCCCTGGGCTTTTGTTTGTTTGAAGATTTTTGATGACTGTTTCAATCTCCTTACTGGTTATGGTTCTGTTCAGGTTATCTATTTCTTCTTGGTTCAGTTGTGGCAGTTTACATGTCTCTAGGAATGCATTCATTTCTTCCAGATTGTCAAATTTGTTGGCATAGAGTTGCTCATAGTATGTTCTTATGATTGTTTGTATTTCTTTTGTGGTGGTTGTGATCTCTCCTCTTTCATTCATGATTTTATTTATTTGGGTCCTTTCTCTATCCTTTTTGGTAAGTCTGTCCAGGGGTTTATCAATGTTATTAATTCTTTCAAAGAACCAGCTCCTAGTTTCATTGATTTGTTCTATTGGTTTTTTTGTTTGTTTGTTTGGTTGGTTGGTTGTTTGGTTGGTTTCTATTTCATTGATTTCTGCTCTGATCTTTATGATTTCTCTTCTCCTGCTGGGTTTAGGCTTTCTTTGTTGTTCTTTCTCCAGCTGCTTTAGGTGTAGGGTTAGGTTGTGTATTTGAGACCTTTCCTGTTTCTTGAGAAAGCCTTTTATTGCTATATATTTTCCTCTCAGGACTGCCTTTGCTGTGTCCCACAGATTTTGAACCAGTATGTTTTCATTATCATTTGTTTCCATGAATTTTTTCAACTCTTCTTTAATTTCCTGGTTGACCCATTCATTCTTTAGAAGGATGCTGTGCAGTCTCCATGTATTTGGGTTCTTTCCAAATTTCCTCCTGTGATTGAGTTCTACTTCAGAGCATTGTGGTCTGAAAATATGCAGAGAATGATCCCAATCTTTTGATACCGGTTGAGACCTGATTTAGGACCAAGGATGTGATCTATTCTGGAGAATGTTCCATGTGCACTAGAGAAGAATGTGTATTCTGTTGCTTTGGGATGGAATGTTCTGAATATATCTGTGATGTCCATCTGGTCCAGTGTGTCATTTAAGGCCCTTATTTCCTTGTTGATCTTTTGCTTGGATGATCTGTCCATTTCAGTGAGGGGAGTGTTAAAGTGCCCTACTATTATTGTATTATTGTTGATGTGTTTCTTTGATTTTGTTCTTAATTGGTTTATATAGTTGGCTGCTCCCATGTTAGGGGCATAGATATTTAAAACTGTTAGAGCTTCTTATTGGACAGACCCTTTGAGTATGATATAGTGTCCTTCCTCATCTCTTATTCTAGTCTTTGGCTTGAAGTCTAATTGATCTGATCTAAGGATTGCCACCCCAGCTTTCTTCTGATGTCCATTAGCATGGTAAATTGTTTTCCACCCCTTCACTTTAAATCTGGAGGTGTCTTCGAGTCCAAAATGAGCTTCATGTAGGCAGCATATTGATGGGTTTTGTCTTTTTATCCATTCTGATACCCTGTGTCTTTTGATTGGGGCATTTAGCCCATTAACATGTTAAGATAAATTTTCACTTTTCACATAAACTTAAAAATTCAACCATTCTCTTACACCATACAATTGATTAAACTCAAAATGGATAAAAGACCTCAACAAGATGCAGGAATCTATCGAAATACTAGAGGAGAACATAGGCAGTAACCTCTTCGACATCAGCCACAGCAACTTCTTTCAAGACATGTCTCCAAAGGCAAAGGAAACAAAAGCGAAAATGAACTTTTGGGACTTCATCAACATCAAAAGCCTCTGCACAGCAAAGGAAACAGTCAGCAAAACAAAGAGGCAACCCGCAGAATGGGAGAAGATATTTGCAAATGACACTACAGACAAAGGGCTGGTATCCAAGATCTATAAAGAACTCTTCAAATTCAACATACACAAAGCAGATAATCATGTCAAAAAATGTGCAGAAGACATGAACAGACACTTCTCCAAAGAAGACATACAATCGGCTAACAGACACATGAAAAAATGTTCATCCTTAACCATCAGGGAGATTCAAATCAAAACCACATGGAGATACCACCTTACACAAGTGAGAATGGCCAAAATCAACAACACAGTAAACAACATGTATTGCAGAGGATGTGGATAAAGTGGAACCCTCTTACACTGTTGGTGGGAATGCAAGTTGGTACAGCCACTTTGGAAAACAGTTTGGAGATTCCTTAAGAAATTAAAAATAGAGCTACCCTATGACCCTGCAATTGGACTACTGGGTATTTACCCCAAAGATACAGATGTAGTGAAAAGAAAGGCCATCTGTACCTGAATGTTTATAGCAGCAATGGCCACAGTTGCCAAACTGTGGAAAGAACCAAGATGCCCTTCAATGGACAAATTGGATAAAGAAGATTTGTTCCATATATACAATGGAGTAATAGAAATCAGAAAAGATGAATACCCAACTTTTGTATCAACATAGACAGGACTGGAAGACATTATGGTGAGTGAGATAAGTCAAGCAGAGAGAGAATCAATTATCATATGGTTTCACTTCTTGTGGAGCATAAAGAATAACAACAAGGACATTGGGAGATGAAGAGGAGAAGTGAGCTGGGGGAAATAGGAGGGGAGACAAACCATGAGAGACTGTGGACTCTGAGAAACAAACTGACGGTTTTGTTGGGGGGTAGGGGACTGGGTGAGCCTGGTGGTTGAAATGGAGGGCATGTATTGCATGGAGCACTGGGTGTGGTGCATAAACAATGAATTTGGAACACTGAAAAAGATAAAATAAAATAAATTTTAAAAAAATATATATTTTTTCATCTAGTTATTACATTTTTGGTGGCAAAACCATCTTTAATTATCTAAACATCTTTGTCAACATGATTCTTTCTTGGGTTAGAGAATTTTAATCCTGAAATATTTGACCACAGTAAGTTTTTAAAAAACATAAAATATATCCTTGCTTATTAAAAATACTATAACACCTATGATTACTTTGTTAAATAATTTTAATAAAAATCAGTACTTATAACATTAAGTTATATTAATCAATGTTCTTTTCATTAATGGCATTTGTTAGCACTATATCATGTTCATTAAGATTCTTATGGCACATGCAGCAAGCAGCATAGAAGATTGTCTTTAATGGACGGCTGCCTAGCATTTCTTCTTCTTTTTTTTTTTTTTTTTTTTTTAAGTTTTTTTTATTTATCTGAAAGAGACAGAGAGAGAGAGAGAGAGAGAGAGAGATAAAGACAAGAGTAGGGGAAAGAGGAAGAGACAAGGGAGAAGCAGAATCCCAATTGAGCAGGGAGTCTGACGTAGGGCTCTATCCGAAGACTCTGGGATCATGACCTGAGCTGAAGGCAGACGCTTAACCTACTTAGTCACCCAGGTGCCCCAAAGCCTAGCATTTCTGAATCAAATCTATCAGGCAGAGTACATTACAGGCTGTATTTTATGCAAATAAATCCTCAAGTAGAACTTGAAAGGCATCTCTACTACCTTAACAGGGAAGACATTGCAATAATGATTTTATAACATATAAGTTTTTATTTTCTCTTTTCATCTTTTATCCCATCTTAAGAAATAAAAAGTTACCTGGCCATTGAAATTTATATTTCCTTATATTTCCAAATATAATTATGTCTTTTTCTGTACTAGGACATATATTTGGAAAACTTTATTAACTATAAGTTGACCTATTTGTTTTAAATTGTCAGCCTTGTAAGATAAAGCTTGAGTAATTTAATAGAAATTTAAACAGCAAATTTAATAAAAATTTAATCTTGATAAAAAAAAAAGTTTTGTCAGAAAATGTTTTAATGTAGAAGTCCCAGCCCACAGGAAAATACACAGAATAATGATACAGGAGAAATTAAGAACCCGAATTACAGCACATAAGCATATAGAACATAAATAAGAAATACTATTTTTACGTAAGAAGTTTTCTTATTCAATGTAAGAAAATTTTAATATATGGCAAATAAGTAAGCAATAAATAAAGAAATAAAAATTACTAACTATTCTACAATGCTAAAATATTTATGGGATTTCCAGAAAGGTGGAGTAAGACCCTAAAAAATCCTTTCATGAATAAAAGCAATGGAAACTATAGCAAAAACTATCAAAATCAACTTTTTCAAGACTTTCAAAATTAAACTAAAGTTCTACAACAATCTAAGGAGTGTTTATTCAAGAAAAACAGCCTAAATCTTAGTAAGAACAGTAACCTTTATGGCATTTTAACCTTCTCTAATTCTATTTTCTCTTGGCAGCTCTGTGGTAGCTTTAAAAACCAAGACCTCCTATTAAAGTAGCATTGAAATTTAGCTGTGAAACAGCCCATGAAAGGGGCAGAACCAGTTTGGAGCTCCATGAAAATCCCATTCTCAGATAACGGTCAGTATTTGACCTGTTTTGCAGTTTGCTGAAAAGCTCCATTCTCGGGGTTTGTCTTTATTTGACCTGGTTCAGAGCTTACTCTGTGCAAATAGTCTTATTCCAAAGGCATTTGTTTAAAGTAAGTGGCAATTATTTAACATCACAGCTGCTAAGGCATTTTTACCAGATGGACTTTCAAGGAGGCTGATCAAAAAACATGAAACAAAAGGAATCAAATGTTCACAGGACACTGAAAAGTTAAGGCATATTGGGAATATCTGGAAGGCCACCTGCATACAGAGGGTGACGCACTTGCTCAGAAAATCTTGAAAAGGCTCTATCTCTGGCTAGCCTTATCTCAAGGTATGCTGAATATGAGGAATAAGGCAGAAATGGAAACTGTCTACTGGAGTGTTAAAGTCATAAAATATATATACAAAGGGCCCCTCAGCAAAGGCTGGCAACTTATTAGTTCAAGGTATTTAAGGAAAGCTCTGCCTAATAATTATATGACCACTAAGCTAATCAGGCAAAGACTTTGGTAGCCATAAATGACAAAAAATACAGATTAGGTTAACTAGTCCAGAAAAGACTCTAAATAAAGAAACATCAAGAATAGCAATGGCGGGCGCCTGGATGGCTCAGTGGGTTAAGCCGCTGCCTTCGGCTCAGGTCATGATCCCAGGTCCTGGGTTCAAGCCCCACATCGGGCTTTCTGCTCAACAGGGAGCCTGCTTCCTCCTCTCTCTCTGCCTGCCTCTCTGCCTACTTGTGATTTCTCTCTGTCAAATAAATAAATAAAATCTTTAAAAAAAAAAAAAAAAAAAAAAGAATAGCAATGGCAATCTCTGGGCAAGGTAATGTGAGGGAAAGGAATCTGATTTCCAAAATTGCCAAATTGCATTTCTAATATATGTATCTTCTTCTACAATGAATAAAGAACACTGACAAGTCAACAAAAACAAACCACCACCACCACAATAAAAACTCATACAATTTAATTAATGAGCAAAGAACATGAATAGACATTTATTAAAAAATATGTATTTATATAAAAGTGGCCAATAAGCACATGAAGAGAGGAAATTCAAAGGAAATTCAAATTGAAACCACAAGATAGTCTTTACATGCACTGGAATAACTGTAATAGAAAAAGACAGATAATTAAATGGATTGGTGGTATGGAGAAATTTGAATCTTCATTCATGTTAATTGGGACATAAAAAGGTACTTGCTGCCTATTTGGAAAAATAGTCTGACAGTTCTTCAAAAAGCTAAACATGGTTATCATACAGTCCAGCTACTCCTTTCCTAGGGAAGAGAATTGAAAGCATTTATCCACACACACACACACACACAAACCTGGACATAAATGTTCATTGCAGCATTATTCCAAAAATGGAAACAATGCATTATTCCAAAAATGGAAACAACGCATAGGTGCACCAACTGATGTAGAGATAAATAAAAAGTGGCATATTCATACAATGGAATATTATTTTGAACATAGAAAAGAAAAATAATTGTATTAAAAATGAAAATTTAGTTATCAGGAGTGCTCATCACTACTGAGTCATTGCTATTCCCTTATCCTTTCAATAAACAGAATTCAGAAATATAGATAATGTGTGTGCTTGTATGTGTGCATACATACATGTATTTGTTTCTATTTTTTTATAACTATATCTATATCTATATACTAAAATCCATATGTTCAGACCAATATCTTAAATGCCAATCCAACACTACAGGTCCATTCCAATTTATTTTCTTCCCTTAGTTATAATTCTTTTATCCAACAGTGAGAAATCTGGCTCCTATTATTATCATTATTTTTACTTATTTGATCAATAGCTGAACCAGTATTCCATAAGTGGTGGTCATCCACCCAGCATAAAGGCATTTCTAACTTCACTTTTTATTGCAACATCCTTCTCTGGGCCACTACTGTCTACCTTTTACACAAATGATCTGTTCACCCAAATCAGGTTTCAACCCAACAGGCCATGCTGGTAACACCCCTCCCTACTCATAGAGAACCTTTTTACTCTACACAGAATTCAATAAACTGTTCAGGATTAAACAACCAATGGTGCCATCTTTTTCACCATACTGGTGTTGCCCCATCCCGTGCCAGGCCTTCATTGTCACCTTGCCCCCATAATTGCTTTCCTCACCCCACTTGGGCTTCTGTGCCCCAGTGTAGAACTCCTACATTACAAATCCCACATAAATGCCATTCTCACACACCTTAAGCTCTGACACACATAATGGGTCATCTTCCCACCCAAATGTCCTCTTCACCCTACTTTGTCTCTGAAATTTTCTTGCATATCCATTACTCTCCCCCTACCCCCATCCCTCCCTCCTGAATGGCAATTTTCCTCACTGTTTCAGTTAAGATGCTCCCACTCAGCTGTCACCACAGCTATCTTCTCATGTGATGTCTATTTTCCTTGAGCTTCTCAAAACAGGTTGAATCTGTAGGGAAGAGCAGGGAGAATGAAAGAAGAAGAGAAAAAAAGAGTAGAGATATAATTTCACCATATATAGGGAACATCTTACAATGTTTATAAATATGTGTCACATTTAAAATATTTTTATAATATATATGAACATAGTTTAGTGAATATTAAATTCATATTAGTGAATACTTTCCCAGTTTAAATACATATTTAGTTCTCATTATTTTTCACAATTAGAAACACAAAGAGGTCAAATAATTGCATTATTTTTAGATCTTTAAATATACTTTGCCAAATTATTTTCTTGAGCTTTTGTGGTCATTTATATTGCACTGGCATTTATATTGACTTCTCTTGACCTCTGGCTTGGGCTACATGTTTATCATGTATCATGTTTATCTCTCATATTATAATATGAGAGATAAAATGTGCATATTATATTTGGTCATTAGTTAACAGTAGGATTTGCTTTTGTATATGTAGTTTCATTGCATTTTTAGTCTTATAAATATCTTGTGAATGTTCTTAAACCATTTTTTTCAATTTTGTTTTATTCTACTCTATCATTAATTTGCATGTGTTCCCTAGATAAGATAGATGATAGATAGATAGATAGATAGATAGATGATAGATAGATAATAGATAGAAAGCTTATATAGACAGAGATTAAGATTAAGACAGATGCTTAACTTATCCCTACCAATCTTAGCGTGAATATTTTCCTGATTCAGTACTTGAGGTTCATTTTTTCCCCCAGGATTTTATTTATTTATTTGTCAGAGAGAGAGAGAGCACAAGTAGGAGGAGCAGAAGAGGGAGAAGGAGGCTTCCCACTGAGCAGGAAGCCAGACACACGACTTGATTCCAGGACTCTGGGATCATTACCAAACTTGAAGGCAGATGCTTAACTAACTGACCCAGCCAGGTGCCCCAGTACTTGCACTTCTTTATCAGGCTTTAGCTATAAAGACATTTTAACTTTGCAGGTAATCATTTAAAAGTAATATATTTTATTATTTATATCTGTATTTGTAAAGTCCTGTATCATGAGGACTTATATAAACATAGACATACACCTATTTTTTCTAATTTTTTAATTACCTATTTTTAAAATATAATTCTTAAATTGACCTAAAATCATCTTGGCAATAGGCACAAGTTAAGAATCTAAATTTATTTATTCACAGTGAATTTATAAAATAGTGAATTATTTAAATTGCAAAACTATGAGGCATATTTGTATCTTTTAGATTTTCATTCATGTTCATTTGTATGCATTTATTGTGTTATCATCATAATATATATTAAATCTTGTAGAAAAACTCACCTTCCATGAATGTCTTTTTCAAAAATTTCTTGTGCATTTATTCTGCAGATGAATTTTACTGTAATTTTGTTATTAAAATATTACATTCACACATGGACGGGAATTGTGCTAAATATGAACATTAATTTTTAGAAGCATATAAAAATTATCTTTCCATAGGACAGTTAATCAATTTTTCATTTGTGGCCTTAGATTTACTCACTCTTGAAGTTTATAAATCCTGCAGATTTCCTCTTAAACTTATCTCTTTTTTTATATTTTTTGTTTTGTTTTTTATATTGTTTTCTTTAATAATAGAGGTCATTATCCCCTTTTAATTTTTTACCATATTTTCATAGAATATCAGAAGAACACTGATTTTTACATATTCATCTGTTGCAACCCATCTTCATAAATTCTAACAATTTTCACATTTTTTTCAGCCACATTTCTGTTTATCTTAAAGTGAAAATATAAGTGTGGAATATATTCTTTTTCTTTTGTTTGGTTACCTACATTTAAAAAATATTCTTGTTGATTTAATAATGAATATGTAGTTAAACTGTGGTTTATAGTAAAATTAAACCAAATCATATATATATTATAGAATTGTGTTCACTATGGAGAAAACAAAAGTACTGGAATATTATTTCCAATAATGTGTACTTAGTTGAAGAGACTTTAGAACCCTCTCTAATGTCATGAAAACTGACTTGCAGGAAAAACTCACGTCAATAGCTAATCAGCTTTCATGTTATACATTAGGTAGTTTGGGAAATTTAAGATATCCTTAAGATATGCTCTTAAACACAAAAATTTTATATTAAATTTTTATATTAATTTTTATATTAAATACACACGGATCCAAGCATGCAATAATCACCTCAAATTAACTGTAAGGCCAATGAACACAACTAGGTAAGGTGAAAATTGCAGGGTTGTTAAATTCAAAATAGATAATACAAAATAAATCTACATTTGTGAACACTCCAGTTTGGGATAATTATTTAGTCTCCAATGGGTTTATTCTCATTTTCTAATCAGACAATATTTTAGCAATTCATAAAATAAATGAACTTGAAAAAGTTATTCAACATTTCAGGGATCATAATTTCCTCATCATTTTGGAGGGAACATTAGAGAAAATTGTTAGAAGGCCTTTTTCTATATTTATGTTCATAATTCAAGCTAAATATTTAATTAAACATTAATTAAACATAATTAAAGCTAAATATTTAAAGCTCACTACTGGCCAACTTTTCTATTAAGATTCCTCCTATATTTTAGTGAAATGATTTCACCTACCTAGAAACAAAACTTTAATAATAAGGAAAAATCAGGGGCGCCTGGGTGGCTCTGTCAGTTGAGCATCTGGCTCTTGGTTTCAGCTCAGGTCATCATCTCAGGGTCATGGGACTGAGCCCTGCTTTGTGTTCTGCACTCAGCAGGGAGTCTGCTTGAGATTCTCTCTCCCTCTGCCCCTCTCCCCTGCTTGTGCCTGCATGCCCAGCCCCACTTCCCCTCTCTCTCTCAAATAAATAAAAAAAATCTTTTAAAAAAATCAAATAATTCAGTGGCACATAAATGACTTAATATCTCTTATTTAACATCTCTTAACTATTGGGTTATCATGAAATGAAATATGCTAAGGAGGTAGATACTCAGTAATGTTAGGTTATTATTATTCAATATACATTGAGTCACAAGTGGTCTCCTATCATTTCACCAAGAATATCCTAAAATTACTGATTGTAATAACTAAGTATTTGGAGATGTTGTCTAAACATTTTTAACAATCTGCTAGTTCCACTTTTTAAGGAAATCTCTATATTAAGGAGAATTATAGTTCCTGGAAAGCATGAAGCACCAGTATAATCACATTGAAATAATACTTAAAATTTTTGAAAAAAAAGAAAAAAACTTTAATCTGTGTATTCCAATGGATGGCACAGATTCACTGAAGTACATTTTAAAAATTGCTTTCCAAAAATGGAAGTAAAATAAATTTGCATTAGTTCATTGTCTCAGGTTCCTCAGATCTTAGGAAACACCACTTTGTGGGCCAACCATGGAATACAATCACATATATGGGCCTGAAAGCTATATGAGTAACATGTAGTTCCTATGTAGAGGCTTTCAATACTTTGTGGTTGTATCTGACAATCTAAACATGTGTATTAATTATGTCTTAAATCAATTAAGTGTTACAGATAATATGAAAAGTAATGATTCAGTCTGGGGCATTTTAAGTCTCCAAATAAAGGCTTCAGACCCAGGCCTGAAAGTATAGTGAATATCAAATTTTGATGGGGAACAAAGAATGAATTAGAGCTTTAATAGGCAGAGCAATGATATTGAACATGAAAAAATTTTAATTAATTTTTCAAGGCCAATTCAACACTGAATCTAATGTGATCTTTCAAAATAATTGGGTTAAGCAAGCCACTTCAGATTAATCCATTCATTAGTAAAATCTTCCTTTAATGGAAGTATCTTCTTTAAGTTAACCAACATTTAGTGAAATTTTTAGCCACAATTACATTAAAACTTTATTTATTTATTTGAGAGAGAGAGAGAGGTAACGAGCACAAGCAGGAGGGGCAAAGGGAGAGGGAGAACTAAACTCCCCACTGAGTAGGGAGCCTGACACCTGGCTCCATCCAAGAACCCTGAGATCATGACCTGAGCCGAAGGCAGACACTTAACCACTGAGCCACCCAGGTGCCCTCAGTCACAATTTTTTTAAATGTATTTATTATTTTAAATGTATTTATTATTTGGCTATATTTTCCTAATAGAATGTAATCTATCTATATAATACACATTATCTGAAATGTATTGAGTTTTCTTTGTGGATTGGTTCATAGCAAGATTTTGTAAATAGTTTATTTTTGCTTGAAAAAAGGAATGCATATTTCTTTAAAACAGTTCTCTTTGTGTATACACACACACACACATATACGCACTTAGATGTATATATGTATATATACACACACATATATATATGCACTTAGATGTATACATACACATATGCATGCATTATAAATTAACACATATTTGCATATGCATATGTATATCAGCATATAAATCATAGTACTTCATGTATATAGTGTTTATGTATTTTGTACATTGCATGTAAGTCCACTATGTATATGTACATATTTGTGTATAGTTTCTATGTACATGAATATATGTACATATACATGTATATACAAATACTAAAATTAACAATTTAATAGGTGAACAATATAGTCCCTACATATATGTGTTTTATATACGTGTATAAATGCACAAACACACACAGGAACTATGTATTACTCATGCTAGTCATATTACACATATTTTCTTTAAAGTTCCTGTAATCTATTGTTTTATCAATTTTTTTTAAATTAGTGGTTTAGAATTTTTATTATGCTTAAGCATTTGACAACTTTTCCTCAAAACTGTCATTTTTCACTTTTTGTACGTTGAGACTGTCATCAGGTACCTACAGATGTATGATCAGTATAGCTTCTTATTGGCTTTTCTTTATAGTTTTATGTTCCTCCTTTTATATTTCTACCAACACTTTTTTTTGACATAAAATATTTTCTGCCTGATAGCAACATTACTACTACACCTTTTAAGAAACAACCATTGGAAATTTTGGTAAATATTTTTTGAGTTAGCTACATTTTTCCGTACCTCAATTTGGAAAGTTATACTGTAGTTTCACTTAGCTTTCTAACCCTTCTCCTATTTAGCTCAAGAAAATTTACAATCTTAAAATACCCTTGGAACAGCCTATCCATTTAATTTTACCATTATAGTTTTCTCTTTTATTATATTTTATTTTAAAATATATGTATATATAATAAAATCAATAATTAAATTTATCAACTTATTTAATCAGTTTGTGTGCTTACTGTGTTTCTTGCATATCATGTCTTCCCTTCGTGTTCAATATCTTTTTTTAGTAAATAATATCCTTTAAATGCTCCATTCCTAATATATATGTAATATATATTAGGAATATATATATATAATATACATATATTTATATATATATATATATATTTTATATATATGTGTTTGTGTATATTATATATATATATATATATATATATATATATATATATATATATATATAAAACTTACAGTTACTTTTGGCCTTCAGCATATTGAAAGAGATCTTTATTTTGCCCTCATCTTGAGTGATAATTTTCCTGCAATTTTGATATTACTCTTCTATCTTCTATATACTTCTATGGCTGCTGAAAAGTCAGTCCTTCATAATTTGTAGATAGTCTATTCTTCTTTAGGCAGCTTTTAAATTACTTCCTTTATCTTGGACATTCTGTAGCTTTTTTATTAAGTTTTCAATTCCAATGTAGTTAACATACAGTGTTGTATTAATTTCAGGTATACAATACAGTGATTCAGTAATTCCACAAATCAGCCAGTGCTCATCACAACTGCCCTCCCTAATCCCCTTTACCTTTTTCACCCATCTTTCCACCAACCTCCCCTCTGGAAACCATCAGTTTGTTCTCTATGGTTGAGTCTGTTTATTGATTTGTTTCTCTGTCCTCTTTCCTTTTCCCATTTGTTTTATTTCTTAAATTCCACATATGAATGAAATCCTATGGTATTTCTCTTTCTCTCACTGACTTATTTAGCTTACACTCTCTAGCTCCATCCATGTCATTGCAAATGAAAAGATTTCATTCTTTTCAGCGGATGAATAATATTCCATAGTATATATATACCATACCTTAATTCATCTATTGATGGTCACTTGGGCTGCTTGCATAATTTGAGTATTGTAAATAATGCTGGTATAAATATAGGGGTGCATGTACCTCTTTGATTTAGTGGGTTTTTGTTTTTGTTTTTTAATATTCATTGGGTAATACCCAGTAGTGTGATCACTGGATCACAAGGTAGTTCTATTTTTAACTTTTTGAGAAGTCTCCATACTGTTTTCCACAGTGGTTGCACTACTTTGCATTCCCAACAACAGTGCAAAAGAGTTCCTTTTTCTCCACATCCTCACCAACGATTGTTTTTTGTGATTTTGCTTTCAGTCATTCTGACAGGTGTGAGGTGATAATCTCATTGTAATTTTGATTTGCATTTCCTTAATGATGAGTTCTGTTCAGCATAGTTTCATGTGTCTGTTAGCCATCTGGATGTCTTTGGAGAAATATCTGTTCATGTCTTCTGCCCATTTTTAAATTAGATTATTTGATTTTTTGGTATAGAGTTGCAGAAGTTCTTTATATATTTTGGATACTAACCTTTTATCAGATATGGCATCTCAGAATATCTTTTCCCATTCTTTATGTTGCCTTTTAGCTTTATTCATTGTTTCTTTTGCTGTGAAGCTTTTTATTTTGATGTAGTCTCAATAGTTTAATTTTGCTCTTATACCTCTTGCCACAGGAGACCTATCTAGAAAAATGTTGCTATGGTCATTGTCAGATACATTACTGCCCGTGCTATATTCTAGAATTTTTATGGTTTCAGATCTCGCATGTAGGTCCTTAATCCATTTTGATTTTATTTTTGTGTATGGATCCAAAAACTGGGCCCATTTTATTCTTTTGCATGTAGCTTATTCTAGTTTTCCCAAGACCATTTGCTGAAGAGATTTTCTTTCCCATTGCATATTCTTTCCTACTCTTTTGAAGATTAATTGTCCATATTGTTTTGAGTTTATTTCCAGGTTTTCTATCCTGTTCTATTGATATTATGTATCTATTTCTCTGCCAATACCATACTATTTTGATTATTACAACTTTGTAGTATAACTGGAATTGTTATACCTCCAGTTTAGTTTTTCTTTTTCAAGATTGCTTTGGCTATTCAGAATCTTTTGTGGTTCCATACAGATTTTAAGATGGTTTGTTCTAGTTCTGTGAAAAATGTTAGTATTTTAATACAGATGGCATTAAATGTATAGATTGTCTTGAGTAATGTAGACATTTGAACAGTATTTGTTCTTGAAATGTCTTTCTGTATCATTGTGTTGTCTTCAATTTCTTTCATCAGTGTTTTAGTTTTCAGAATATAGGTCTTTCACCTCTTTGGTAAGATATATTCCTAGGCATCTTATTATTTTTGATGTAACTGTGTATGAGATTGATTCCTTAATTTTTCTTTCTTCTGGTATGTTATTAGTGTATAGAAATGCAGTAGATTTCTGCACATTGATTTTGTATCCTGCATTTTCACTGGATTCTTTTATCAATTCTAGAAGATTTTTTAGTAGAGTCAGTAGGGTTTTCTGTACATAGTATCATGTCATCAGTAAATACTCAAAGTTTTACTTCTTCCTTACCAACTGGGATGCCTTTTATTTCTTTTTGTTGTCTGACTGCTGTGGCTAGGACTTACACTACTATATTGAATAAGAGTGATGAGAGGGTACCTGGATGGCCCATTTGGTTAGGACCCCAACTCTTGATTTCAGCTGAGGTTATAACCTCAAGGTTGTGAGATCAAGCCCAATGATGGGCTCTGTGCTAGGCATGGAGCCTGCTTAAGAATTCTCGCACACTTTCCCTCTGCTCCTCATCCCCACCTTCCACTTGCCTCTCGCACTCCCCCCAACCCGGCCAAAAAAATGATGACAGTGGACATCCTGGTCTTGTTCCTGACCTTAGGTGAAAGCTTTTGGATTTTCCCCATTGAGTAAGATGTTCACTGTGGGTTTTTCATATGAAGGCTTTCTTACACTGAGGTATGTTCCCTCTAAACCTACTTGTTTATAGATTTCATAAAAAATGGATGTTCTGGGGCACCTGGGTGGCTCAGTCACTGAGTATCCACCTTCAGCTCAGGTCGTGGTCCCAGGGTCCTAGGATGGAGCCCCTCATCGGGCTCCCTGCTCAGCGAAAAGCCTGCTTCTCCCTCTCCCACTCCCCCTGCTTATGTTCTCTCGCTGTCTCTCTGTCAAATAAATAAGATCTTAAAAAAAAATTATGTTCTACTTTGTTAAATGCTTTCCCTGCCTCTATTAAAATGATCATCTGCTTTTTAGCTTTTATCTTATTAATATGATATATCATGTAGATTTATTTGTGAATAATGAACCAAACTCTTTTGCAGTGGGAATAAATCCCACTTGAACAGGGTGAAGGATTTTTTTTTTTTTAACATATTGTTGGATTCTGTTTGCTAGTATTCTGTTGAGGATTTCTGGACCTATATTGCTCTGTGGTTTTGTTTTTTTCTGGTGTCTTTATCTGGTTTTGGTATCAAGGCAATGCTGCCTTCATAGAATGAATCTGGAAGTTTGCCTTCCTCTTCTTTTTTTGTTTTTTAGAATAGTTTGAGAAGAATAGGTATTAAATCTTCCTTAAATGTTTGGCAAATTCGGGCACCTGGGTGGCTCAGTGGCTTAAGCTGCTGCCTTCAGCTCAGGTCATGATCTCAGGGTCCTGGGATCAAGTCCTGCATCGGACTCTCTGTTCAGCAGAGAGCCTCCTTCCATCTCTTTCTCTCTCTGCCTGCCTACTTGTGATCTCTCTCTGTCAAATAAATAAATAAAATCTTAAATAAATAAATAAATAAATATTTGGTAAATTTGTCTGTGAAGACATCTTGTCCTGGACTTTCATTTTGGGGGAGTTTTCTGATTACTGATTCAATCTCCTTGCTTGTAATCAGTCTGTTCAAATTATTTTTTTCTGCTTCGCTTTGGTAGGTAATAATTTTCTAGGAATCTATCCATTTTTTTCTAAGTTGTCCAATTTGTTGGCATATAGTTTTTCATAATATTCTCTACACAATTATTTGTATTTCTGTGGTACTGGTTGTTACGTCTCCACTTTCATTCATGATTTTATTTATTTGGGTCTATTATCTTTTCTTTCTGATAAGTCTGTCTGGAATTTTATTAATTTTATTAATTTTTTCAAGAACCAGATCCTGATTTCACTGTTCTGTTCTATTTGTTTATTTATTTTCTATATCATTTATTTCTGCTCTAATCTTTATTATTTCCTACTTTTGCTGGTTTTAGTCTTCATTTGTTCTTTTTCTAGATCCTTAGGCATAAGTTTAGGTTGTTTATTTGAGATTTCTCTTGCTTCTTGAGGTAGGCCTATATTGCTATAATCTTCCCTCCTAAAATCACTTTTGCTGCACCCCAACGATTTTGGACCTTTGTTTTTTCATTTTTATTTGTTTCCATGTATTTTTTTTAAATTTCTTCTTTGATTTTTTGGTTAACCCATTCATTGTTAAGTAAAATATTATTTAACCTCCATGTATTTCTAGTCTTTCCACATTTTTTTCTTGTGGCTGACTTCTAGTTTCATAGTATTGTAATCAGAAAAGATGCATGGTATGACTTCAATCTTTTTTAATTTGTTGAGACTTGCTTTGTGGTCCAAT
Organism: Enhydra lutris kenyoni; assembly: GCF_002288905.1. Taxonomy (NCBI): domain Eukaryota; kingdom Metazoa; phylum Chordata; class Mammalia; order Carnivora; family Mustelidae; genus Enhydra; species Enhydra lutris. Next base: position 15,931,425 of record NW_019154087.1, read on the forward strand.
AAATGATCCATTTTAGAAAATGCTCCATGTGCACTTGAAAAGAATGTGCATTCTTCTGTTTTAGGATGGAATGTTCTGAATATATCTGTTAAATCCTTCTGGTGCAGTGTGTCATTCAAAGCCACTTTCCTTGTTGAATTTTTGTTTGGATGACCTGTCCATTGATGTAAGTGGGGTGTTCAAGTCCCCAACTTTTATTGTGTTACTATCGATTAGTTCCTTTACGTTTGTTACTAACTGTTTTATGTACTTAGGTGCTCCTATGCTGGGTGTGTAAATATTTATAATTTTATGTCTTCTTTTTGGATTGTTCCCTTTATTATCGAATAGTAGCCTTCTTGTCTCTTGTCACAGACTTTATTCTCTTTTTTATTTGTATATCTATTACTGGTTTTGATTTACCAATAGGTTTGTATATAACATCTCAGCATCTCTGGCATAAGCAGTCTGCATTAAGTTAATGGTCACTTAAGTTTGAACTAATTCTTTACTTCCCTCCCCTCCACTTTCTAGGTATATGGTGTCATATTTTACATCCTTTTATTTTGTGAATCTCTTGACTGATTTTTTACAGATATATTTTTCATATTTTCATTTATGTTCTTTCCTTTCTACTCAAAGAATTCCCTTTAACATTTCTTGTAAGGCTGGCTTAGTTTTTGTCTGAAAAACTCTATTTCTCCTTCTATTTTAATGATAGGCTTGCTGAACAGAGTATCTTGGCTGCAGAATTTTCCTTTTCAGCACTTTGAATATATCATGCCATTCTCTTCTGGCCTGAGAAGTTTCTGATTAAAAAAAAAAAAATCTGCTGATAACCTTATGGGTTTTCCTTTTGTATGTAACTGTTTATTCTCTTTCTGCTTTTAAAATATTTTATCACTGCTTTTCACCATTTAATGACTACAAGGACCTCCTCAGGTTGATTTTTTGAGGGGGGAATCTCTGTGCCTCCTGTATCTGGCTACCTGGTTCCTTTCCTAGATTTTTAAGAGAGTTTTCAGTTATTATTTCTTCAAATAAATTTCCTGCCCTTTCTCTCTTCTCTTCTTCTGAGTTTCCTGTAATGTCAATATTATTATGTTTGATGGAGTCACTGAGTTTCCCTAAGACTATTCTCAATTATTCTCAATATTTTTTCCTCTCGTTTGCTCAGCTTGGTTAGTTTCTATTACTCTGTGTTCCACGTTATTAATTTGTTCCTTTGCTTCCTCTAGCTTATTTATTTCAAGAATGTGTATTTTTTTTACTTCATTTATTGTGTTCTTCATCTCTGATTCTTTTTTGTCTCGTTAAAGGTCTCATTGATGTCCTCCACTCTTCTTTATGATCATTACTTTATGTGAGTTCAGTGAGTTCTTTATGATCATTACTTTAAATTCTCTGACATATTAATTACATCTGTTTTGCTTAGATCTCTTACTGTGGTTTGCTCCTGTTCCTTCATTTGGGACATATTTCTCTGATTCCTCATTTTGTCTAACTCTCCATGTCTGTCTTTGTGAGCTAGGAAAGTTATCTATGTCTCCCGCTCTTGTAGGTAGTGTTCCTATAAAGAAGAGGTCCTGTAGTACCATGTAGTGCAGTGTCCCCTGTCCCCCAAGACCTGGAGCTTCAGGGACTGATTCCTGTGTGTGTTTTGTGTGACCTGTTGTATTCTTGCCATTTTCACCAACAAACCAGCTGTCTACAGATGTTCTCTTTGCCTATTTTGGGCAGTGTTCGGTCCCTGGTGAGTGTGGGGTGTGGGCGTGTTTTAACAAGGTACATGCTAGTTGACTTGCTAAATGAAACGTGGATCTGCACTGCTAGGATCTGGCCAGCTTAAGTGGATCTTCAGAGTTTATGTAGGTGAGGTATACACTGTTAACTTGGTGTACCTCAGGCTTCTGCAGCCCCCATCTTAGCTCCAAGATCAAGGTTGACAAAAGGTGCAGGTAGGGAGATGTAGTGCTGGCAAGTTTTGCAGCAGTCTTCTGGGGTAAGGAGGCCCCATAGCACTGGCATTGAGGCTGGGAAGAGCAGATCTGCAGAAGCTGGGGGAGGGGGCAGGGCTTGGTGCAAGCTAGTTAGGGGAGTGTTGGTACTGTGCTGGTTCCTGCAGGTGACTATGTGTTTATGCTGGTGCATGGGGGAGCAAAATGATGCTTGCCAGCTTTTTGTTCCTGGAGGGGTCTATTTGAGGTCTCTCTCTGGGACATGCTCTGTGATGAGTAAATAATTTTCCTTCCCGTGCACCCCAGCCATTTTTCAAACTGCTGGTTCTACACTGTACCTCCTCAGTCAAGCTTGTTGTGTTGTGTCTTTAAAGGCAGCAACTCAGGTTCCTAACACCTTTAAGGCTCTCCCAGAGCCCATCCTACTGATTTTTAGAATTCTAGGCTTTGAGTCTGGCTGGTTGTTAGAATTCGTGATTTTGGCCCCTTTCCCTTTCAAAGCCAAATGTTATGGGGGTTCATCTCCCCTGTGTGGGGTCTCAAATGTGATCATCTGTTCCTTGCTCTTCATTGAGCTCCTGGCTCCCTCTTGTCCACTGAAAGCCAAAGTCTGTTTAGGTCTCAAATCATGTCTGCCTTTCCTCCCATTTTTAGTGTGGCTTCTTCTATACTTTTGATTGTGAAGTTTATTCTGCCAATCGTTGGATCATTTCCTGGGTTATGTCTGCTTGTGTGGTTGTTATCTAATTATATCCCTGAAATGAGGTGAGCTTACAGTCCTTGTACTCTGCCATCTTCCCCTCTTGAATATTCTATAGTTTAATACAATTTCCTTCAGATGATACTGTTTTTTATCTTTCCCCACTTGAGTCCATAATCTTATTCTTATTCTTTGGCTTTAAGTCATAGTATGTCTCTAGTCCTGTGCTACTACTTTTGTCTTCTTTTCCCCAAACATTTTTTTTTCCCCAAACATTTTAAATTTCTTTTACAACTACTGCCTCCTTTAGGATCAAAATCAAGCATGTCCACTGCTTCAAACCTAGTTCACTCTTCATCATTTCTGGTGTATGCCTATTCCACTGAGATACTGGGTCTTGTTTCAGACTAAACATTCTTTTATTCATCTCTTTTTAATGTTCTTTTTTATGAAGGAAAGGAAGTTTTCAAGTATGAACCTACCTGTATCTTATAAGTCTAGAAAAGATAATTTTATTGCTAGAAATAATGACCTACAAATAACTGCTTCTCTTCCAACTCTGTTTTCCAGTGCATAATACTCATCTTATTTTCTTTAAACTACACTGGTTAAGCCTTCACAGTCTCTTTGTTTTTGTTTTTCTTTCATCTTTCATACTTACAGTGCCCCAACTCAGGCTCTGGACCCACTATCTTTTCTTTTGTACTCATACTCTTGTGATTTCATGTAGTCACATGGTTATATAAGTGCCACTCAAATTTTCTACAGCTCAAAACTTTAAACTTGAATTTCTTTTAAATTCTAGATTTGAATACCATATGCCTACTCAACATCTCCACTGGAATATCTAATAGGTATCCCAAACTTAATATGTACAAAAACAAGCTTCTGAACACCTGAAAACCATTCCTTCAACACCTTTACAGAGCTTGAAATGATTGCTGCTCATGACTCTCACATCAAGAAATCCATGTAGTCTTGCTGTATGGAAATAAACAAAGACAAAGAAGATAAGAAACTCCTGACAAGTAGAATACTACACATGAAAATGTAAAAAGAATATCTTCTGAAATCTTCAGATGATGGTTAAGGGAAATTGAGGCTGTTAATTATACAACATGACCAAAGAACCACTGTAAAGATTGAAATAGGAAGTCTAAAATTCAACAAGTCAATTCAATACTTTACACCAGAAAAATAAGAAGGAAAAAAAGTACTGATATGATGGAATATGTTAAGATTTACATTTATATTAGAGAATGTGTAGAATTAGACCATGAAAAACTAAAAGTATATAAATGAAACAAAGCCAATTATTAATATTAGACAAAAGTAGTTGCATGGAAAAAGATATGTGATAATAATCACCTTATAAATAAACATATTTTCACATGATCAAAATAATAAAAACCAGGAATACCAATTTAAAACTGAATACAATTGTAACTGAAAGAAAGATCAAGGGGCCTGTAAGTGCATAGAGTAGGCAGAGGGGAAAAAGCAAGAATGTTAAATCATTATCAACCAAAATACGATGGCAACAGAAAATGTCTAGCATAGATTAAGAGATAAATATCATTAGAAATAAAGAGTTAAATAGCTAAAAAACCAGCTAAAGTGATTGCAATTTGATTTTGGTGAATAAGACTACCACAGCAAGGAAAGTGATTGGGTAATCAAATTCTTCTTAAATTATGAGACTTTTATGATGATTTGATCTGTGAACCCATGTACAAGTATTATTTTGATCTAAACAAAACACTTTTTTTTTAAACTTTTTTATCTTATTTGTCAGAGAGAGAGAAAAAGACAGCACAAGCAAGAAAAGAGGCAGGCAGAAGGAGAAGTAGGGAGCCTGATGTGGGACTCAATCCCAGGATTCTGGGATCATGACTTGAACCAAAGGCAGATGCTTAACCAACTGAGTCACCCAGGTGTCCCTAAACAAAACATTTTTAAAAAGAAATATATATGTGTGTGTGTATATATACACACACACATATATATTTCATATTAAGAAAATGAAGAATATTAAAATAAATATCATAATTTAGAATAAAGAAATGGCCAAGCACTGTTTCACTAAAAAAAGATAAAATCAACAAATTAGCTGGATTCACCAAGGAAATAAAATAACTCAAATAATGAAATCACAAATGAAAGAGATACAACTGATACCACAGAAATACAACAAAAAGTCACAAGAAACTATTATGGCGTCTCTGCCAATTAGATAACCTAGAAGAAATGGATATGCCATTCAGATAACCTAGAAGAAATGGATAAACTCCTAAAAACAAACAAACTACCAAGACTGAATCATGAAGAAACATAAAATGTGAACAGAATGATCAATATTAAGGAGACTGAATTAGTAATAAAAGTCTCCCAAGGAACAGAAGTCCAGGAACAAATAGATTCATTAATGAATTCCACTAAACACTCAAAGAATAATTAATAACTAATCCTTCTCAAACTCTTCCAAAAAACGGAAAAGGAGAGAATATTTCCAAATTCATTTTACAAGCCCAGCATTACCATGATACCAAAAGCAGAGAAGGATACCACAAGAGAAAAAAATTAAAGGTCAATATCCCTGATGAACATAGATGCTAAAATCCTCAATAAAAAATTAGCATACTGAATTCAAGATCACATTAAAAGGATCACACACCATGATCAAATGGAATTTATCAAAAGGATGCAAGGTTGGTTCAACATCTGCTAATCAATCATTGTGATATATCATTTAACAAAATGAAGGATAAAAATCACTCAATCATCTCATTAGACACAGAAAAAGCACTGGACAAAATTTAGCATCCATTTATGACAAAAATTCTATACAAAGCAGATATAGAGGGAATATACCTCAATATAATAAAGGCCATATATGATAATCACACAGCTAACATCATACTCAACATTAAAAAGTTGAAAGCTTTCCTCTAAGATCAGGAACAAGACAAGGATGTCCACTCTTATTTATCACTTTTATTCAAGATAGAATTGGAAGTCTTAGCCAGAGCAATTAGAAAGAAAAAGAAAAAATGCATCCAAATTGAAAATGAAGTAGATCTGTCACCATTTGCAGATGTCACAATACTGTATATAGAAAACCCTAATGACTCTATCATAAAACCACTAGAACAAATAAATAAGTTTAGTAAAGTTGCAGGATACAAAGTCAATATAAAAAATCTATTACATTCCTATGCACTAATAATGAACTATCAGACAGAGAACTTAACAAAACAATTCCATCTACAATTGCCTCAAAAATGATAAAATACTTAGGAATAAAGGAATAAATGTAATCGAAGAGATAAAGACTTGTACACTGAGAACACTAATAAATTGATAAGATAAATTGAAGTCACAAATAAATGAAAAGCTATCCCATACTCATGGGATTGGAATAATTAATATTGTTGAATTGTCCAAGCTGCCCAAAGAAATCGAGATTCAATGTAACCTCTATCAAAATTCCAAAGTTTTTTTTTTTTTTATAAATAGAACAAGTAGTAATAAAGTTTGAATGGATCCATAAAAGACTCTGAATAGCCAAAGCAATCTTGAGAAAGATTTTGGCTAATTGTGAACGGCATTACAAAGCTATAGTAATCAAAACAGTGTGGTATTAGGATAAAAGCACTCACACAGACCAATGGAACAGAATGGAGAGCCCAGAAATAGATCCACTCGTATATGGTCAATGAATTTATGACAAAGCAGCCAAGAATGTACAAGAGCTATTATTGAAAAGACAAGAAATAACAGATGTTGCAAAGATGTAGAGAAAAACAAACTCTTGTTTACTGTCAGTGGGAATGTAAATTAGTGTAGCTACAATAGAAAACAGAATGGTGGTTCCTCAAAAAATTAAAAATAGAATTATCTTATAATCCAGCAGTTCCACTTCTTGGTATTTATCTGAGGAAACTAAAACACTAACTCAAAAAGATATATGCACCCCCATGTTCACTGCAGCATTCCGTACAATAGCCAAGATATGGAAAAAATCTAAGTGTCCGTCAAATGAATGAATAAAAGAAAATTTGGTATGTATGTATATGGAATGTGTATGGAATATCGTTCAGCTATAAATAATAATAAAACCTTGCCACTTGGTCAAGGACATGAATGGTCATTGAAGACATTTTTTCCAAATGAAATAAATCATAAAGAAAAAGACAAATAGCATATCATCCCACTGGTAGGTAGAATCTAAAAACAAAACAAACAAACAAACAAAAAAGCCCAAAAATAAACAAACAAAAATAAGCTCATAGATTTTGGTGTCTGCCAGAGGCAAGGGTGAGGGGTGTGAGTAAAATGAAGGGGGTTAACAGGTACAAACGTCCAATCATAAAACAAGTCATAGGGATATAATGTACAGCATGTTGACTAGAGTTAATAACACTGATTCACATATTTGGACATTACTAAGAAAGTAAAATTTAAAAATCCTCTTCATAAAAAGAAAGAATTATATAACTATAGTAGGGACAGACGTTAACCAGATTTAATGTGGTGATCTTTTTGTAACATTGATACAAATATCACATTATGTTATACATCTGAAATTAATTATAATTTATATGTCAATTTAAATAATGACTATAAGTAGAAATTAGTTAAAAATAAATAAATGTAATAGAGTTGATCAATGAATCAAGGGCTGGAAGTTTCAAAATGTAAAAGTACTTTTCATAAAGACCTAATTTTGATCCCTCCTCAATCTCTATAAAAATACAACACTGAATTACTTTAAAAAGGCATAAATGCAGAAAGATAGGGCAAATAGGTGAAAAAGAAAAATAAATCATGGGGACTGGTAAATGGATGAGGCAGAACCACTAAATCTAAATCCTAAGATAAAAAACTGAAAACTAGTCTAATTTTTACATCTGAGAATTTAAGCCAAAGGATGTAATGGGGAAGATGGCAGACTGATTTAAAATGGGAAGTTAAAAAAAAGAACAACAACAACAACAAAAAAAACCCAAAAAAACCTCTCTTAAGAAGCAGTTAGATTTCTCAATCCTGTACCATGCTATATTGATGGACAACTATCACTGCAATCTTCAACAGAAAACTGGAGGTTTATTATTTTAGGAACATAAAACAGCATCTGTGGGCCAGGGAGAGAGTTATAGTTAATGGCGCTGGGGATATACCACAAACATAGGAATAAAATAAGCACATACATGTGGGATGCTAAGCTGTTCATCTTTCGTTCAACTTTTCTGAAACTTTAAGAGAAACATTAGTAATAAAAATAATCACCCAAAAGTATAGCCAGTTTTCTGAAAGAAACTTCGGTATAAAAAGATAAAGACCAAAAGAAACAGGAAAAAATTTTGGAGGAAGCGGAGAATATTCAAGAAGAAATGTATGCTTCACTACCCCTCCCCACCCCACAAAAAACTACCATTAATATTAGGTGAAATGTAGTAAGTCAGCTGTAATTTACAGCTATCAAATTATAGAATGTTTTTAATAATAATTAAAAAATAACAACCTTTGAGAAAATTGGTAATAGAAACAAACATATAAAGGTGAGAAATATAGTTCATGAAATCTCACAGAATGTAGAACAAAATAACAGAGACAAAAAACAAAATAGGAGACAAATGCCAAAATATTTATAGTCTAGTCCACTTGAAATAAGTCAGAAAAATCCAAGGAAGGCTTACTTAAGAAACTGATAGAATGACTGATGTGAATTAATGCATCAAAAGAATTTCAGATAAATAGTAGAGTTCAAAAGAATTTCAGATAAATAGTGGAGTTAACAGTTAAAATAGTGGTAAGTACACAACAAATCTAAGCATATGGAAAAACAAGACAAATTAAACAAGAAACACACACACACACACAAAAAGACCCAACAACTGTATAGTCCATCTCAATATATCACATAGTCAAAGTAACATAAATTTAAAAACATTCTTATTTGAAGGATGGATGAACAATGCGTGAAGGGAGGGGGAGAAAAATGTAGGGGGACTTGTTGAGAGTAGAGAATTAAATCCTCATATTCCAGAGTTGAAAGTGAGCAAATTGTGATTAAAAATGAAAAATCAAGACTAACAATACAAGAGTATATAGAGAAAAAAAATAAAAGAGGGAAAGTTATTCTTTTGGGGGTAGGCAAAGGAAGTAAGAAAATGTAAACTACCATTTGCCCTAAAATACTTGCAGTATTAATCAAATATTTAAATTACATGCAAGCATAATTTCATTTTAAAATTTAAAATTATAAAGTTTAAAACACTGGGGTAGTATTTCAAATGATGATTTCAAATTTTGATAGCATCTTTGCATTTTATAGTGTTTAAAAGAATATATTCCATTTTCACATTTGAATAGTTTTATTATTTTAATTTTAATTACAATGATCATTTTATTCAGAGTGCCAGATTGAAAAATATTTTTCATCTGTTTGTGAAAAGGTATGTTTTTTACATTAGAATGTAAATTGCTGATGTTACTAAACAAACTGCTATCTTCTATGGACTTTTTCTTGAGGGAGGTAGGGAAGTATCAAGGCTCTTCATAAAGGAAACAATGTACTGATTGACACATTTTTCTCTGCCTTTTAATATAACACATACATAATTTTTTCAACATATCTTATTTTTTTACTATCCACATATCTGTAGATAGCCAATGTTTTAAATCCCTGAAATTAGAAATATTCACCAGTGTATCTTTAAATGGTCATCTATCCTTTATTATTTTCCCTGTGCTGTTTACTAATCCCTTTGACTCTGCTGATTCAGATCTCTGGTTCAGGAAATGTTCTTTTATATTAATTCCCACAACCTCAAATTTTAACTAAAATATCTTAATCTCAAAGAATTTTTTCCCATCTATTTTGCAAATTATTTTCTCATTCAAGTCCATACCTCAGCCTCATTACATAATTCCCTATGTCAGTTTCTTATTGTTTCCTTTTTAACACTATCATGGAAATGTCCATTTGTACTCTTCATCTGTTCACATAAGGTATTACTTTATATCAGGCCCAGAATTATGATTTTTATATAGAATTAGATGTTTTAAATTCTAGTTTAACTTGTGTTTAGGATATGTAATTTCCTCTGAGTTTTATCTTGGTCAAGAGGAAATATTTTCCTGCTGAATACTTGTAAAGAGAGAGTGGGAAACACAAAGATGATTATGATTATATCCCAAAGTAGCGGTTAGACACATAAACTAGGTGGTTTCAGCATATTAAATGTCTCAATAGAGTTTAAGTCATTGATCATATAATTTGTTTTTATTTCTTTAAATACAAAGCACTTAGTCATTTGAAATAGATTGATGGAAATAAACTCTACAGCCCAGATCACCTAAAAAATAGTTCTTTTTTTTTTTAAGATTTTATTCATTTATTTGACAGACAGAAATCACAAGTAGGCAGAGAGGCAGGCAGAGAGAGAGGAAGGAAAGCAGGCTCCCCGCTGAACAGAGAGCCAGATGCGGGGCTCGATCCCAGGACCCCGGGATCATGACCTGGGCCAAAGGCAGAGGCTTAACCCACCGAGCCACCCAGGCGCCCCCACCTAAAAAACAGATCTTATTTCTAGTACTGAAGTACTGAGTAGTATAATATCCCCACTGATTTGTTTGTTGTGCCTGGGAATTACAATATGGAGCAGTCTGCTTTCTCATTAGGAAGAACATAAGCTTTTGCATTTCTTCTGAAGTGACTGAAGCTCCATGATGTAGTCATAAAAATGTAGTATTGGGGAGCACCTGGGTGGCTCAGTCAGTAGAGCATCGAACTCTTGATCTCAGGGTGGTGAGTTCAAGCCCCATATGGGGCATGGAGCCTACTTAAAAAAAAAAAAAATAGTTTTCGTTTCTGGATACCAAAACAAAACAAAACAAAACAAAACAAAAAACTGAAGCAACTTAGTTAAGATTAAACAAATATAATTTTTAACAATACAAATAAAAGACTCCTTAAATATTACACAAAATAATTCTAGAGTATAACTGTCCCATGATTATATCTCATGAGTTCCAATTGTTCAAAATAGTGTTTACAAACATAAACTATGGGGCTATCAGCATATTCAAATGTATCAGTAGAGTTTAAATCGACGTTTTTTTTTTAAATTGTTTTTCCAGGCTTTTTTATTAAAATGTTTTTACACATGGTAAATGGCAAGATTAATTAAAAACCCTTAATGAGATGTATGAATAATGGCCAACTCATTTCTAAAAAAATTTTATTTATTTATTTATTTATTTATGAGAGAGAAAGGGTACAAATGGGGGTAGGGGCAGAGGGGGAGGGAGAAAAGCAAACTCCCCACTAAGCATGGATCCTGATGCCGGGCTCTGTCTCATCACCTTGAGATCATGACCTGAGCCAAAATCAAGGGTTGGAGGCTTAACTGACGGAGCCACCCACGTGCCCCAAGCCAACTCATTTTTTTAAGATAAAAGGTACTGAAAAATAAACAGGCATCACCAAAGCTGAATAACTATTTTCCTAAAACAACAGCTGTGATAACTATTTTACTTGAGTTCATAGAATATAGTATTTGATTCTAGTTTCAAACATGGTTACAAAAAAAGAAAATGTTCCCCACTCAACTACAAATTGCCCTTAATTATTTTAGTGTGTTGGAGTAATAACCAAATCACTATTTATCTTCCAGGAAAAAAAAAAAAGACTATTAGAAATACATATGTATATATAGAGAGGTTATAACTATAAAGATAATCAGTTAAAAATGCAGCATTTTAAAATTAAAGAAAAACGATAAAACTGCAATGATATATAAATTGTTTCTTTTTAAGCAGGTAGTAATAATAATAACTAGCCAAAAATAAGGCCTTTCTGGTGTTTTTTGCTTGTATATAATTAACATTTATTCCTATAAGTTAAGCATTTCTGAAGATTTTTATAGTAAATGAAGGCACACAATGTTTCAGTTGAACAAATAGACTCAGGATGTCAATATCATGCATTTTTAAAGAAAAAATTATTTCTTGAGAAATATATAACAATTTTAAATAATTTGAACCTACAGAAATGAAATTAATAAAAGTATGCATAAATCCCAGAATTCTTAATTTTTTTGAGGGGGTGGACATATGGATGTTCAATTGTCCTTGCACCATTGTTGAAAAGGCTATCCTTCCTCCACTGAATTGCTGTTACACATTTGTCAAAACTCATTTGGAGGTTCTTCTCCCCATTGGATCTCTTTGGCAGTACCCTGGCAGGAGAATCAGAGGACAGCCTTCTCCACCAGACTGAGATCTTTGTTCCACCAGTTTGGAGATGGAATATCATCTCCCTCCTTTGGACATGGACACCAGGGAGGGAAATTAGAGTACTTCCTGCTTCTGTCAGGCTGCAGATCCACAGTTCCCTGGGGAAGTGTGTTTGGTAGTTTCCATTGGTTGAAGAAGGATAAGTATTGGCAAAAAGTGTTTTGGTTGTTAGGCCATCCTTTTTTAGTCCTTTGATCAAGAACAGGCTTTTCTTGAAGCTTTTTTTGTCTGTGTCCTGTTGTTAGTTCCTGATTTCTGCAGCACTCTCTGCAACCTACAGGTAGCAATAAAGAATCCCACGGAATTTTGTATTACTGTATTATTTGTACTGTGTATTGCTTTTCTTTCATTTGTATTGCTTTATCTTTTCATTCTGTATTTCCTCTACATATTTGATTGACTTTTTGTAGTGTTAATTCTGTTTATCTTGCTTCCATGTGGTTAATTCTGTTTCTTTTTTTTCCTTTTCCTGCAATATATTTATTTTTATTCATAATTTTTATTCATAATTATTTTTATTCATGATTATTTTTTAGTTCAATGTAATTTGTTGTTTATTCATTATCCCTAACCTTGTTTAATAGAGGTCATGTCTTAGTCCTACTTTTAGAAATATAAACAGATTACACAAACAGTTTTTTCTTGATTAAAAGTGTGGCTTTTCCCCTGGATGCAGCCCATCAGGTGGGGGTCCCGCCCTGTACACACACAGGATGTGGGCAGGGCAGGCTCTGGGTCAGTTCTGCTTGGTGCCTGAGGTCCCCAGATCTCCAGGGCTACCAGAAAGGCCTGGTCCCTAATCCCAGCACCATGTGAGGGCCCAGGCCAGGAGAGTGGGGAGGGGCCCTCTACCTCAGAGCTTACCCTAGTGGCCTATGACTGTCCATAAAGATTGTCTTTGTAAAGTTACCCTAAAATTAAAAATAGAAAATAAATAAAAATAAAAGTGGGCTTTTTTTCTTAGTCTTCAATGTATTATTCCCTGTCAAACATCAGCCCCATTTTGGGTATTTTTCAAAATAACTGTAAGTTTACTATTTGTCATCAGGCATAGTACACAGCTTGGTCTTAATCCATTGCTTGGTTTTAGACACTACCAGGATCCACCACGCTGTTATCTCTATCAAAAAATTATTAATGTAATTCATTCAAATAAAAGGGTTTTCACCAGTCCCTACAGCATTTTTTTCTTTAACTTTAAGCAGAAGAATGTATCTTCCAGAATATCTGACCAAAATCTGCATTTTTCCTTTGCAACAACGGAGAAAAATGAAAAGTACTCTTTCTTAATGAGGGTTCTTCCTCAACCTACCCATTCCAACAATACCTTATGCCCTTTGATGACACCATACTGCCCAACACGCAAAGTCCTAATGTTATTCTCTTCAACTGCAATCTGACGATAGATGGCCTTAGAATTAGAATGCCTAGATGAATGATAAAAATATAGATGGCATTTGATATAGGAAAGAAAAGAGAGGAGGGAAAGAAGCTTAAGAAAAGATATCAAACTGATTATTCAAAAGACTCAGAGTAACAACTGCGTCACATTTTTTACTTTTCCTCAAATCTTCATCTTAAAGGAAGGGGAAAAATGTAGTTAAGACCAAAATTTTACTGTTTCTACTTCCAATATAATAAAATTTCAAACTGAGAACTGTAAATATATATTTCCAAATAAGTTTAACAATTAAAATCCTTCACCACTTTGACTGGTAAAATTTTACTTTATAATCTTACTATTTTTCCATGGTAATATTGTTTACAGTTTTGTTGTGCTCAAAGGTACTGTGATGAGAAAACAGGATTAATGAAGTTGGGAGCTGCCATTCTAGTGCTATGTTAATTCTGACTGATTAAGTTATTACTTTTATATACAAATAGAGGAGGCAGATTTTACTTCTCTCCAAAAAGTCCCATTTTATATAGTAGCCCATTATTTTAGATATGTTTATTGCTCTAGAAAATGTCATCCTTATAGTGGAGTCAGGTAGACAAGCAGAAATTAATTTAAAACCCATCATGTCCTGACAAACCATATCAATACAAAGAAACTTCTAGGAGACAAAAAGAAATGTAACTTTGAATATTGTACTGCCATGGTACCAAAATTTGGCAATAATTTAACAAATAACAGCAAATTGAGTTTTATCTATTAACATCATAAAAATGTGAGAAAAGGCACAGTGTTTGAATAATACATGAATAACAGAGAGCGGGTGTCTAAAATGAAACAAAAAATAAGAACAAACGTTTGTGTGGATCCCCGTATATATTCAGTACTAGAGCCAAAAACAGTGTTCTTGTAAGTTGCCATTTGAGAGCAACAAGTAAACACTATCATTATTATTTTGTATTAATGAAAACATGTAAAGGGACTGGAGCAGATAGTGTCTTGGTACAAATCATTACCAAAAATGTTACACTTTGTATCTAAACATAAGAATAAAACTCTAATAGTACATTTCATTATTAAATGATTACATAGTCTTGGCATTTTAATTTTATACATGGAATCAAGCATATGTAAGCAGCAGATTTTGTATATTGCAGTAAATTCAGTGAATTCCTTTTTAGACCATCTTTAGGTGAAAAATCTGGAAACAGATTTAGAACGTATGCATTTAAGAAAATATTTGATAAAATACTGACATGTCTGTAGGAAGCATGACACTTTCTGGTGAACTACTGATAGCTGGAGAGCATCATCAACCCAGTATGCATTCAACTGTTTCAAATGGCATAAATTCTCCACAAAACGGCTTAGATACATTTATCAATTTCTGCAGGATGTGAATTATAGATTCTGTTTAAGAATGTGTTAGGCATGCAAACTAAAAAAAATGAGCTGACAGTAGAAAACTACTCATTTTATATTCTCTAAAATACTTGTTAAGCATTTCAATTTAGTAGTTAATTCTAAATTACTATATTAATTACTATGGCAAAGGTAGCAATATTGAAGAATAGCTTTTATGATATGTAAAATATTAATAAATCTAATTTTATATTATATATTTACAAGGTCCTTCTCCACACTTTTTGTTGTCTGGTTAAATTTTGATAGAAAAATATTGTTATCAGTTTTCAGCATTTTTTCCCAAATCCTATGTGATTATGACAGAGACTACTTGTTTTCACCAAAATCCTTTTTCCATTAATTCCATAAAAACAAACAAAAACAAATGAACCTGTAGCTGCTAGACATACCACTGCTTAGCTAAACTATTAATTTTCAATCCTAGCCTTCCTTGTAGTTAGAAATGGTGAGTAAATCTTTGCTAACTGAATGTAAACCAAAGTGCTATCTGTCACTTCTATGTCCGGATATTATAAAAAGAGTATGTCAATCTCATACCTGCTTTCCTCTCCTTGCCAGTGGAACTCAGACATGGCAGTGACCCAACTTCAACCACCCAAATAACAAAAGTGCCCTAGTACAAGATGTGGCAAACTGCAGCCTACACACAAATTTCTCCCTCTGCCTGTTCTTTTAAAAATTTCATTGGAACACATCCATGCCCAATCATGACATAGTCTGGGGCTACTTTTCCATTACAATAGCTGAGTTGAATAGCTGCACCAGATACCATACACCTTGGAAAGCCCAAACTGTCTACATTCTGCTTCTTCACAGAAGGAGTTTACAGACTCCTGCCCCAGAGAATAGAACAACAGGATGGAAGCAGCCTGGGTCCCTAGATGAACACAGTGATTGAGCAGAACTGCACCACTGTCTTGTACTCCTCCACCCAGGAGTGTTACAAGAGAATTTTTTTTTTTTTAAGCCATTGTGTTATTGGGTCTCCTAATTACCAGTAGCTTGATGTTTTCCTATACTAAACTGCTCCAGGAAGGATATGAACATTGGTAAGGTAATAATGTAATAGAAGTCATCAAAATATAAGCCTAAATACCTAACCAATGTATCCTAACCCTGTAACATGACTCCACTTTGGGGGGAATTTTCCTCCTTCAGAATAGATATCTTAGAGACAAACATACTATTTTAAAAATTAGAATAAAGTACATTGCTGGATTTTACAAGAGATGTTTAAAGAAAGTCTCCTTGAATTTATAATCCATATGAAGGTAATATAGCTAACTAGTGTCATGAGTACTATGTGTTCATGACCCAATTATATACAGATTATATACAACAATAAACATTGTTACTAAAGCCTATTTACATGCCTATTTTTGTGAATATAGTATCATTAAATTGAGCAAAAATATTTTTTTAATATTAATTTAGACAATCTCTAGAAGGGAGAAACAGGCTCAGTAAGTCAACAGGAGGAAAAAGAAGCTGATCAGCCAAAGCTATGACCAATTATCACTCACTTAACTTTTCTAGTGAAGATATCAGCTGCCAACCTTCAAGACCAGATTGCATACCTTGTATCATAGGCAGTATCTGAAATGGACACTGGATGCTATTAGCAATCATGCTTATGTTTCTCATGAAAACTGCATGTTGCTGTTTCTGTTAGTGGCAACATTTAGGCACAAATCTATTTTTCTTGGTTCCTGCTTCTTTGCAACACTAAATCATGCATACAAGTCAGAGGTCCTTGCCTCTGACTTGTATGCATATCTGAAGATAAGTAATTTTTGTGTAATCTAGTTGGAGAGGCAACTAGGAAAGTAAATATCGAGTCATTTTTCGTTTCCTATAATTAGAGTCAAATTCTCTCCTTGTATATATAGAGATTCCCCCAATAAAATGAGTCATACATGGGAAGCCAAAAAGAAAACAAAAATGTCCTAAGTATCCACACTTTGGTTTTATAATGTCAATATAAATCTTTCCTCCTATTGCTTCACTCCCTCCAGCTATATTCTCACTAACATAATTCAATCACCCTCAAGCAATACAAAGTGTACCTCAAGGCCAATTAATTCCACATTCATCTTCAAGCCCACTATCTCTGGGTGATGGCTGTTCTTTCTTTAGTTCCTTCCATTGAAACATGAAAAAATTCTCCACATAAATAGATATTACATATATTATATCTAAGAGATAGGTATGTATAATACATGATATGAATCTATATGATATATATGTATGATAATGCAACAAAATATATATGATATGTATGTAATACAAAAAGAAAGAGATACTGGTATAAGACAAAGTACACGGTTCTCACTGCACTTTTCTTACTGCTACTGGGGACATGGTACTTGTGATTTCTCTCTTCTCTTATGCTATACTTTTTATCTTCAACTATCTCTTTAGTGACATGAATTTTTTTCAGCCTGAACACTTAAAGCTTTGTCCCATGGGCTCCAAGCTATGGGTGACCTGCACATAAATTTATATTGGTGGTCTTAATTAAGATTTCCCTAACTTTATGCCAGTGTGTTTGTTAATGACGGGAACACTCTGGGTTCCTATTCCTTACTCCCTTTCTTCTTTTCACAGCAGTAATCTTTACTTGTCCTCCAGTAGGCACTACAACTTCCTGTTTATTTTTGAAAACAGATTATTGGGGCCCCTAGGTGGCTCAGTGGGTTAAGCCTCTGCCTTCGGCTTGGGTCATGATCTCAGGGTCCTGGGATCAAGCCCCGAGTCCAGCTCTCTGCTCAGTGGGGAGCCTGCTTCCCCCCCTCTCTCTGCCTGTCTCTCTGCACGCTTGTGATCTCTGTCAAATAAATAAAATCTGAAAGAAAGAAAGGAAGAAAGAAAGAAAGAAAACAGATTATTAATTATAACCAAATGAGGTATCCCACTTTGGCATCTTGGAGGCAAGATATATGTATTTTGGTACTGAGAAAAATCATCTCATATACAGATCACTGATCTGAGCATATTCTGAATTATGCTTGGTATTGGTATCCTTATTTTTTAAGGCTAGGTGCTTTTGGGTATTAGGTTATATATAGCAACACTAACAGATCTCTTTAATGATTCCTTCATTTTCTCTGAAATAAAATCCTAAATATGAGGCAGTATGGATGGACAACCATGATATAATCAAAGCCATTCAATGCAACTACAGGCGCTTTCAATAATTCTGCAGAAAAGAAGGCAGGCATGAAAAGCAAAAATAAATTCAGAATAAATGCATATTTCCCTGAGACACATTACTGCTCACTTTGTATAAGAAAAGGTTCCAGTGTAATCAACTGCTTTAGGAAACAGGCTGGTCACATGGTGTAAAATGCCAGATGGGGTTCATGACTATTTTTACTGGAGGAAAACTGGTTCGTATGAGAACTTCATGAGAGGAGCATTTATTTTATTCATTTTAAATAACAAATTTTAAAACAAATTGTTAAAAAAACATTTAAATAATATTTATTAATACTTATCCCCTTACCCTGACATCACACATAGCATTATCTATCATAATATTATATATTTAGATTATTTATTTTATTTACTAAATTGTAAGTCAAGGATTCTGCCTGATTTGTTTACTTCTATATCCCCAGCACCTAAAATACTGCCTGGCACATTCAAAGTTCCAAATAATTTTAATATTGGTTGAATGAGTGGACACACTCTTTGAACAAACATGGGAGAACATAGGAAAGAGTGTTGAATTAATACTCTATAAATTTGGGTGATTTCTAAGAATCTTTTCAGCAATTAGGTACTTTAATGATAATTCATAGGCCACCTATATCTTAGTGCTACAGATTATTAAAATGTCTTCCCCAAACAATCTTGACACCAGTTCTTAACTATTGCTTCTTCAAAGCCCATAATCATCTAGCAAAAGGAAAAAAAAAAAAAGATAGCTTAAAAGTAAATGTAGACACAATTCTTAGGACTGCTCTTCTAGGCAAAGGGAAAGTAAGAGATATTCCCTGATGTTCTGCCTAGTGGAAAAATTTCCTGTCCTAATTGTCCCGGTTCTTTTTCAGAAGATTTCAACATGGGGGCAGGTGGAGGAGGGGAGGGCACCTGGGTAACTCAGTCAGTTAAGCATCTGCCTTCTGCTCAAGTTATGATCCCAGGGTACTGGGATCAAGCCCTCGGTCAGGCCTGCTTCTCCCTCTAACCTTCCCTGGCTCGTGCTCTCCCTTGCTCTTACCCTCTCCCAAATAAATACATAAAATCCTAAAAAAATAATTTAAAAAAAGATTTCAACATATTGGAAAGAGGCATCTGTGGGCACAATAGGAACCAATGCTCTAGCATCCTTTAGTTGACTTAAGTATTTTTTTTTCAAATCTATGAAAAATTTTAGCCCATCCTATAATAATAATACTTATATTTAGAATGAGAAAACAAATGGAATAATTCTACTTAAAAATGCCCTTTCCAACTATACTACCCAATTTAGGAACTTTGGAAATAAGCCTGGTATTACTATAGGGTCTTATTGGCATTATTTTGAATCAGACTTGTATCAAAACTCTAATAACAGTTCTGTACATGCATTCACAATGGTGAGAAAAGGGTCCTTCTGGATCTGAAGTAATTAGTATTAGTATCCCACAGTTATGGACACACCTGAATATTTTGGTTTCCTTAGTTTACAGATAATCTACTAACTAGTCTAAAACCCTGGGGAGGCAATCAGGAACATTTACAATATACTGTAACAATGTTAATGCAGTGTTAACCTTTCCCAGTTTGTTTGTTTATTTGTCTGTTTGTTTGTTTTTTAATGTGGCTGTCCAGGGATTCCACCACTATATGTGGAAGAGATTTGTAATCTCTACTCCACTGTTACCTTTGCTCCTTTGTCAAAGATTAGTTGACTACAATTATGTGAATATATGTGAATATTATTATTGGGCTCTCTAGTCTTTCCATTGAACTGTTTATATTCTTTCACCAATATGACACTGTCTTGATTATTACAGCTTTACAGTGAATCTTGAAATTGGGTAGTTTTGCTACTCTTTGTTCTTTACCTTCAATACTGTGTTGAATATCCTGGGTCTTTTGCCTGACCATATAACTTCCAACCAATTGAATTGGTTTGTCAATATCCTAAAAAACAACAACAACAACAACAACAACAACAAAACTTGCTGGGAATATGATTGTGATTCACTGAATCTGTATACCTTGAGAGTTATCCTATCCATTACATGGAATATCTATTTAGTTCTTTGATTTTGTTCATCAGGGTTTTGTAGTTTCCCTCTTATAGATCTTTTACATTGTTAAATTTATATCTAACTATTTTGGGGAGGGGAGTGCTAATATAAATGGTATTGTGTTTTAAATTTCAGATTTCACTTGTTCACTGCTGGTATATATGAAAGAGACTTCTGTATATTAAACTTCTACTCTACAACATTGCTAATAACTTCTTTTTATTTTTTTTAAAGATTTTATTTATTTATTTGACAGACAGAGATCACAAGTAGGCAGAGAAGCAGGCAGAGAGAGAGGAGGAAGCAGGGTCCCCGCTGAGCAGAGAGCCGGACACGAGGCTCGATCCTGGACCCTGCGATCATGACCTGAGCCGAAGGCAGAGGCTTTAACCCACTGAGCCACCAAGGTGCCCCTATAACTTCTTTTTAGTTCCAGTTCTTTTGTTGATTCTTTTGGAATTCCTCCATGCAGGATCCTGTCATCTGTGAATAAAGATGATTGTAGTTCTTCCTTCCCAATGTGTTTATCTTTTATTCTTTTCTTGTCATACTGCAATATCTAAGACTTCCAGTATAATGTTGAAAAGGAGTGGTGAAAGGGAATGTTCTTGCATTGTTACTGATCTTAGCAGAAAAAAACTAGTTTCTCCCCAATTAAGTATGATCTTAGCTATAGTTTTATTTTGTATCTTCTTTTCCAAATTGTGGAAGCTTCCCTCTATTCTTAGTTTATTGAGTTTTTATCATGAACAAGCATGAAGATTTGTTCCACGCTTTTTCTGCAACTATTGATATAATCATGTGATTTTTCTTTTTTAGCCTGTTGATGTGATCGATTACTTTGATTTTTAAGTACTGAAACCGTCTTGCATACCTGCAATAAATCCCACTTGTTATGGTATATAATTCTCTTTATACTTCTTTGAATTTGATTTGCTAACATTCTGTTGAAGATCTTTACATCTATATTCATGAGAGATACTGGTTGGTAGTCTTCTTTGCTTTCAATGTCTTTGGTTTCTGTGTTAGGATAACCCTGGCTTCATAAAAGGAGTTATGAAGTATTCTCTGCTTCTATCTTCTGAAAGAAATTATGAAAAATCCATATGATCTGTTCCTTAAATGTCTAGTAGAATTTGCCAGTGACTCCACGTGGGATGGGACTCCTTTTGCAAATAGAGCCTCAATCCCTGATAAAGAGAATTTTGTAGATCTATTCAAGGAAACTTACAGTGCTTAAAAAAGATTGAATGCATTAAAATATATTCCCATACCCATATTTCCTTGTACCTTGGAATTTTTTTTCCCTCTATATAATATCAAGCACCTGAAACTACATAACATCTGAAACTTCAGGTCTATCATTATCCCATTACTACTGAATCAGGGTTTTTAGTCAACCATTAAAGTATATGAGCTGTAGGGCCCTTTCCACTAGGACTTTGTGCTATGAAAGAAATGTGTTTTATCTGGGGAGACTGCAAAACAAAAGCAAAAAATCAATATCATCTAGAAAACCAGATGGTACGAGAGAATTATATCATAATATTCAATATGGCCCAGATACAAATAAAAATGACTCAACATTAAAAAACAAACTAGTAAACAAATAAAACTACCACACACACAGGAAAATTGAAGTCTGGCTATAGGCCAAAGCCTATGCATGACCTCTCAAGCCCAATCTTAGCCTATTACAAAGACTTTATCAGGAAGGTTTCATTGAGGAAAACTGTTCTCCCCGCACTAAACTTTGGGCACAGAAAGTACACTACAGTCTCTGAAACCACTTGTAATCAAGGACTCCGGAGCTGACAGCCCATGGTCTTACACAGAACTGCACTGTGAACCCAGGTATCTCATTCAGACACCTCCTTACATGTGTGAGTGTACTGGGGGGGAGCCAAGGCCTGCCCCAGGTGCCTCTAACAAGATCTTATGTGGAGGAGAAAGGTGGAACTTTTGAAAACATCTTTTCTCAGATTCATTACTTTTTCACTCCGAGCCCTTATCTTTCTCCTTCCAGATACACAAAGAGCAAAAACCTTTCATTTGGGACTCCCTCAGCAGTGCAAGAATCCTCATGTCTGAGCTGATCCACCTGACCCTCACCTAGTGCCGTTCTGTCCAAAGACAAGGAACCTTCTCTCCAAAGAGTGGAGCATGGGGGAGCTAGTGCCTTTTTCTATTTGGTCTCTTGCTTATACTATCGCAGTAAATGATTAAAAGACCTGACAGTTACCTTCATTTAAACTTGTTTTACTGGCCGCCTAGACACCTAGCAGCCCAGTTCTTTCCAGTTCAGCTCTTGATAATCTCAAATGACAAGACAATCAACAATCCTGTGATGACAAAAACTTCAATGTGGCTATTATCAAGTAATTGAGACAAATGTAAATATTGAAATGAAAGGAAAGATAGGAGTTCTCAGCAGAGAAACAGAAACTATAGAAAAAGACACAATTAAATTTTTGAACTAAAAAATATAATATTCAAAATAATATATTTGCTCGATAAGCTTAACAGCTTACACAAAGAGGGAAGCAATAGTGAACTTGAAGATTGAGGAATATAAATTATCCAGTCTTAATAACAGAGAGAAGAAAAATTGGCATGACAAAAAAGAAGAGAAACAGAGCATCAAACCAGACTGTAGGACAGTACCAAGAGGTCTAATATTTGCATCACCGAAGTCCTAGGTAGAGAGCAGAAAAATGGTTCAGAATAATATTAGAAGAAATAATAGCTCAAAACTTAGCAAATTTAGGGAAAAAATACACATTCGAGAAGCTCAGGAAACTCCAAACAGAATAAACTCAGATACAGCCTTAAAAAACTGCTAAAAATCAAATACAAAAGAAAAAAAAAATAAAAACACACAGAAAAAAAATCATATAGTACATATAGGGGAGCAACTATTAGAATGACTATAGTTTCCAGTGAGAAACTATGAAATGTAGCAATATCTTTAACTAGTTGGTGGGGGTGGGGGAGAAATAGCAAAAGCAGCAACCAAGAATTCTATATTCTTCAGGTATGAAAAGGTAACTAAAAAATATTTTCAGGGGAGCCTGGGAGGCTCAGTTGGTTAAGAATCTGCCTTCTGCTCAGGCAGGTCATGATCCCTGGCTCCTGAGATCCAGCCCCAGGCTCCTTGCTAAGCCTCCTTCTTCCTCTCCCTCTGCACCGCTCCCTCTTCTTGTGTGTGCATATGTGCTCTCTCTCTCAAATACATAAAATCAATTATTTGATTAAAAAATTATTTTTTTTAAATATTTATTTTTAAATAAATAAAAAAATTATTTTCAGAAGCATAAAAACTAAAAGAATTTGTCAACACCAAACTTTCTCTCAAAGAAATACTAATCTAAATTCTTCGGGCTAAAAAAAAATGACAAGAGGGAAAGTTGTATATTCAGGAATGAACAGCAACAGAAATGGCAAATATATATGTAAACACAATTTATTTCGAGTATTAAATTTTTAAATATAAATATAACTGGTGACACAAAAGTTATAAAATTGTCTACTGCATTTTTAGTGTATATGGATGTAGTATATATATATATGTCAACTATAACAATGTGAGGAGAATAAAAGGGTCTTATATGGTTGTAGGTACCTATATTTATTTGCAGTGGTAAATACAAATTCCAGGTAGACATTAAAGGATTAGATGCAACAATCGACAGCAATCATACACACACAAAATACAAAGAGATAGAGCCTAAAATCCAATAGATAAATTAAAACTGAATACTAGAAAATATTTAAATAATCCAAACAGGAGAAGAAAGTGGAACAGAGGGACTGAAAAAAAAAGGGGGGGGGGAAACAGTAAAAACTAATAAAATAATAGACCTAAATCCAACCATATCAGCAATTACATTAAATGGAAACAGTTTCATAGTTTCTTATTAAACATATATTTACAGTATGATGTAGAAATCCCACTCCCAAGTATTTAACTGAGAAAAGTAAAAACAGTGGTCACAAAAACTTGTATGTAACTGTTGTCAGTAGTTTTATTCAAAACTGTCAAAGCTGGAAACAATTCAAAGGTCCTTCAACTGGTGAAAACATTTTTTTAAAAAACTGGTAATCCCTACAATGGAATAATACTCAGAACAGGAAAGAACTAAATACTGAAAGACACAACAACAAAATTTATTATGCTAAGTTAAGGAAGCCAGACTCAAAAGTCTATACATTGTATGATAACGTTTATCTGACATTTTGGAAAAGGCAAACCAATGGAAACAATGGACAGTTTCCTTGAGTTGGTGGGTGGGGTGGGGATGGACTGATTATAAAGGAGAATCATGAGGGATTTTTGGAGGGTATTAAAATTGATCTCTATCTTAAATTTGGTGGTAGTTACATGATTCTGCATCTGCCAAAGCTTAATAAACTATATACTATAGTAAGTAAATTTTATGTAAAGTAAAAATAATTATTTAAAAAAAAACAGTGCCCTGCAGGAATATTCAATAAATGTTAGCTACAATTGTTATTATTATCCCCATGATAATAATGTTCTAATGCACTTAAATATGGAATGACATGAAGACTAACCATATCTATGAATTGACCTCCATCTAAAATTATGTTCTCTGCTCTTCATTCCCACATGAATTTGTTCAAATTTTGTTTATTTAAATGTCTTGAAATACTTTTGTGAGGCAAGCCTTCTAATTTTGCTCTTGACTTTATAATTTGACCACCAAAGAACTAAGGTCCTGACTCTAGTTTTCTGTACAGAAGTAATGAGTGGTATTAGAAAAAGAAGGTTAGAAAGGAAGATTTTTGGAAGGAGGAAAACTGGCTTTCCTTAACATGCAATTTGCTTATATTAAGTTATTGCACAGACTTCAACAAATGCAAGAAACCATTCCTAAATAACAAGGTACCAGTTGTTGAGGTGACAATCCCCTATGGGAACTGGGAGAATTACTAGAAGCCCTGATTTCAATTTTTAGCATTTCCCTTTACTTTTCATTAAGCACCCTCAATTTTATTTTAAAACCTTGTGAGACTGTAAATCCTACTAAGATCGCAAATTGGCAACAAACTAATTCAGTCTTTTCATATGAATTTGGCAACTGTGCCACTATGACTGCATGAATTACAGAGTTACAGAAGTTCCTGAAATGTAATGTGTGCCTTGAGATTAAATTGTAGGTATTTGAATTTGTCTTTCTCTTTCTTCTGGTAATCTGTAAGTATTAGAGGCATCTAATCTACCTCTGATCCTTATATTCCCATCCTCTACAAATGGTTGTGCTATGACATTATTATTATTTTGTTACTAGTTTTAATCAATGTCCACTTGATCTGTCAAAGTCTTTCCTTAATTGTGTCCTTTAATTCCAGATGACTATACATTATTAATTTGTTTTATTACTGAATGCTATATGCTGCCAAATTCTAATTATGTAATACTTAATGGATGTTTAATTGCTCTCAGTTCCAAATGGGCCAAATAATCAATTTCATACTACCACTTTTTTAATTCTGTGTGCAACCAGCACCCATTCCTGGTACCTAAATCTCTATGTCAGTTTTAGTAATTTCAAGAAATGCAAGCTGATTCTGTCTTAAAGCAGAAAAGTTGATTCTGATTTGAAGCAGGAAAAAAAAATTCATTAAGTCTGAGAAAACTGAGAAGGAGGCTGCCTTAATTTCCAGAGTTCAGGAGAAAAAAAATTGGAAAATATGTACTATATACCTAAAATTACATAATACAAATGAACAAATATAGAAATAAAAAAATATTAAAAGGTATCTACATAATAATTTGGTCAAAACTGCAATTTCGATCAAAGTCAAATTTCGATCAAGTCTTTATTTTGTAACTTCTATTACTAACACTCTCATGATAAAAGGACAAGAATATCACTTTTGAGACTTTATATCTAATAATGCTTTTTTTTTTTTTAAGATTTTATTTATTTGACAGAGAGATCACAAGTAGAGAGAGAGAGAGAGAGAGGAGGAAGCAGGCTCCCTGCCTGGCAGAGAGCCCGATGCGGGACTCGATCCCAGGACCCCGAGATCATGACCTGAGCTAAAGGCAGAGGCTTAACCCACTGAGCCACCCAGGCAGCCCCTAATAATGCTTTTTAATCACAATTTCATCTGTTTTATTTTATATTCCATTTTATTTAAGCAGCCTTATAAAGCAGTTTTATTTTTTTTTAAATTAATGGAGGTAAAAGATTATTTGTGGGTAGGAGACATGGTCCCAGAAATGACTTTCAAATTTTATTTATGTATTTATTTATTTATTATTTATTGCTCAAATGAGCAGAGGAGGGGCAGAAGGAGTGGGAGAGAGAATCTTAAGCAGGTTCCATGCCCAGCACAGCCATGGAGGCAGAGCTCCATCTCACGATCCTGAGATCATGACCTGAGCCAAAATCAAGAGTGGGATGATGCTCAACTGACTGAGCTACCCAAGCACTCCAATTACTTTCAGATTTTTAATGCTGTAATATTTGATTACAAAAGAGGTGAAAATATTTGACTAGCTTATTTCACATACACATATTACTATAATAAAATCTTAGCTGTTATAAGGTCAAAAAGAGAAATCTAAAGGGCATAGAAACTGCAGTGAAAGGAGAAGTACTTTTTGTCCATAGGGTGTTAGGATGCTTACTAAAAAGATTACTCTTTTTTTTTTCAAAGATTTTTATTTATTTATTTATTTATTTATTTGACAGAGAGAGATCACAAGTAAGCATAGAGGCAGACAGAGAGAGAGAGGGAAGCAGGCTCTCCACTGAACAGAGAGCCCGATGCAGGGCTCGATCCCAGGACCCTGGGATCATGACCTGAGCCAAAGGCAGAGGCTTAACCCACTGAGCCATCCAGGCACCCCGAAAAAGATTACTCTTAAGCTGGAGCAAGTAGTTTGTAATACAGTAGTAGTTAAGAACACAGATTCTGGAAATTTACTTTGGGTACAAATATTAATTCTGCCACTGTTGTGGACTGAATATTTGTGTCCCTCCAAAATTCATATGTTGAGATACTGACTCCCCAGTATGAGGCCATTAGGAGTTGTGGCCTTTAGGAGGTGATTAGATCATGAAGGTAGGATTCTCATAAATAGGATTACCATCCTCAAAAAGGAGACCACAGAGAGCTTTCTTGCCCCTTCTACCATCTGTGGCCATAATGAGAAGTTGGCCATCTGTGAACCAGGAACTGGGCTCTCACCAGACAGTGGGCCTGTACATTAACCTTGGACTTCCCAGCCTCCAGAAGAACTATAAGAAATGTTAAGCACCTTGTACCCCCTCCCCTCGTCCCATCTATTGTATTTTTATTGTAGCAGCCCAAAGAGACTAAGACAGCCACTAACCAGCTGGGTTACTTCCAACTAGCTCTTAACCTCACTGTGCCTCAGTTTTCCTCATCCATAAAATGAAAAGATTAATAATTATTTCATCAGTTTCTTTGAGGATTAAATGACTTAACAAACATAAAGCCTTTAGAGTAATGCCTAGAATCGAGTAAGGGGCAAATAGTAATCATGAAATAGAGGAAGAACTTGTGTTTCGGCATGTGGACAATGGAGAAGGGATACTGTGAGCCATATCACAAACAGGAAAAAGCAGGCCATTTGAAGAATAGGAATCATTGCTGTTTTGCTGGAACGAAGTGTGAAATTTTAGTAATAAATGAACCTGGGAGTACAGGGAATATAGGCACGATGTTGACAATCTAAGGAATTACTTTTATGTGCAAGGAGAGCTAGTGAAGGTATTTAAGTCTGCAAATTACATGGGGTAGTAGTGATTGTTATGGGACTGTTCACCTCATTTAAAAAAATGTATGGTAATTACAAAATAAATGTTTTTTTTTTCAGTTTGAGAATAATATTAACTGAATCTTACTTGATATACAAAGGTATCTAAAATATGGGGTACCCTGCAAACCAAACTGCAAACTCACAAATAGTAGTAAATTGTAACCTTTTTCTTAATATCAAAATTCCCAGCTCAGGAAGAAGTAATTCAATTTTCTGACAATACAAAATGCAAAGATTTCCAATATAAAAATATATACAATACCCAAATGCTTACAATCTGTAAAATCCTAAATTTAAAAGTTGATTATCATTGCAAGGGACATAGAATACCTAGCCTTTAGGAAATAGCAGATTTACAGGCAGGAAAATGACTTATCTGAGACAACTATAAAAAAAATTAGAAAATAATCTTTTAACAGAACTTTTAAAATTCACTGATTAAACTTAAAAAAGACTATTTATTGAATGTCATTTTAAATTAATAATTGAATGCTTTTCCATATCCTGAAGGAGGACTAGGTCCACATTAACCATAGTCAATAGGAACATCTATTATTTATTAGTCATACTGGATGTTCCAATCACTTGGCAGCCTTCAGGCATATTTCTCATGGAAAGAAGGATACTATAGGGTTTCAAAATAGTCTTAATTTGCAGATTTAAGTATAGAAATTCAAAGCTAAGTTGCCTGCAAGCATAATGGTTTTATTTACATATTCATCTAAATATCATTTAAAGTAGAACTTGCAAAAATACATTTATTTCTGTGTTATTCTGTTCATATAGCCACATTTAACAATAAACACTATGCACTAAGAAAATTCAAGGACCAATTACATCCTGAATGTCAGTCACCTGGGAAAGCTGTAAGTTAAAGACCTGCAGGGTAAATGTGAAGTGAATGTGTTTGGAATGCAGCCATATGATTAGCAAATCAGGTTTCAGCATATTCAATTGCCAGGCATATGTAATTTTCCCTATATACCTAAAACATAATGGCAGAAAATAGGGTATTTTACAAATCCTAGACAATTAAGTCAGTAGGGGTAACGATTCAATTCCAATTAATAAACACTTACTAGATATCTAAAATTATGAAATCAATGGGCTAAAACTTTGTCAAATCCTTTTGTAAAATTTTCTTCGCACCTGTGTCAGCTCTATATTTTAATGTTTGAATTTTCTCACATATATTGACCATATTTATGATGAGATACCTACCATATTTACTTAGATTGCAAACTATTTATTTACATGTCTTCTCTCCTTAACTGGATTTTTAAAATGTTTGCCAGTTAGGTCACCTATTACTATTGTATGTTTTCAATGTCTCCTGTTGCCTTGTGCAAAGCAACATATAAAGTAGATACTAAAAGAATTCTCAATTAAATGAATTAATGGATAAAGTAATAGACTTCTAATTCTTGCAAGTATGAAACATACTTGCACAAAAAATACCTAGAAACTTTTCTGGTCTCAGAAAATGAGAATAGGATTTTTATGCATTGAAGGGATGTATATTAATAGGCTTTTCACAGGAACCAAGGTAAGACCTATGAATAAGACTAGTGTTGTCCAAAAGTGACACTGAGAATTTGGCTGAGAAAGCTTGATAGGCTTGATGCAAGCAGTAAATGATTGGCTCTTTCCTACTGACAGTGATAATGAGAAATATTAAATATTAACCCTAGAAGTCAAGATTACCTATTCATATGTTGTATTGCAAAATGATCTTCGGTGCAGTATAATTATGAACATGTTAGAAGTGTAAAAAGATTGCTGTCACTCCATGAAAATACTGTGTGGAGGGCAATCTAGTTATTTGTGGATTATTCTAAACTGTGAATCTCTAAATGGTAATCTAATTCTTGACATAAAATTCTCTAATGAATGCTATGCAGTTTTATAACTTCTCAAAAAAATAGTGAATTTTTATTCCTATATTTATGCCTTAAAAAACAGAATAATGCACAAAGTGAAGTTAGTGTGTCCTTAATATTTTTATACAGAAACACTTTCATTATTTTTGCATAATGTAATCATTCAGAAATAGCATTTGATAGGGTGTTTCACAAATTTTTTTTTTTCAGTTTTTCCTTAGAAGGAGGAGAAAGGAGAAAAAGAGGAGGAAGTGCAATAGCAGTGACATTTCTAGGACTTCATTCCTCCATGTCCACTGAAAAAGTGGCTGCTGCCCTGAAGTCATGGTTGGGCCCATGAAATATGTACATTTTGAAACATAACGTGCACATTAAAATATAAAGTCACACTTTATTGATACAATACTTTCCTCAAATTCTCCCCTCATTTTAAATGAGAAATTAAACTTAATTTTTATAGTCTTCTATTTAGCCCAAGTGAAAGATCTTTTCAAAATATAATTATATACAAATTTTTGTTTTTCTCCAATCTATCCTTTAAATATTAATAAGGTAACAAAGCCCATACCTATGACTATGTTAAGAGCATCATTGTGATTACAAAAGCCACTTTCCAGTGGTAAAGAGGTTAGCTATCCCTCATGTGCAATGTAATACCTTTGCTTGAGGTATCTATCATCTATCTATCTATCTATCTATGAAAACTAGCAAATAAGAACATTCATAGAAGAAAATTAAGCTAAATATAAGGAGAATGATCAGTTGATGAGTTAGGAAAAATCTAAATTCAACCTTAACAAGCTTATCCATGACTCTTCTCCAGTCCCAAAGGTAGTATTTGTAAATTAATTCTGCCAAAAATTCTAGCACTTGATAAAAACTATATAGGTTTTACCTCAGGAGGAAATAGACATAGGAACATGGATTTAAAAAAAGAATCACTCAGGGATGTCTGGGTAACTCATCTGGCTAAGCTTCTGACTTTGGTTCAGGTTGTGATCCCAGGGTTCTGGGACCAAGTTCCACAGCAAGCTTCTTGCTCAGTGGGGAGCCTGCTTCTCCCTCTCCTTCTGATGCTCCCCCTGTTTGCATTCTCTCTCTCTCTCTGACAAAAAAAAAAAAAAAAAAGAATCAAAGGATTGAGCACAGATTAAAACTGAATAACATTTTATTAATATTTTTAGAATAGAAAAAAAAGGTTTTAAGACGAAGAAATCTTAAAAATTATCCTGCTTTTTTTTCTATCAGTAGACCTGGCATTGTCACAAATAAGTACTTTTAGAAGATGAAACTGGCCTAATTTCTCATTTTTAAAAAAAAGGGAAGGAAATTTACCAGAGAAATCTTACCATATACATAACCTTTTCATAGTTAATATAATGTACCTTCATATATTCAATTAAAGAAATATGCATCTATCTCTCTCTTTTTTCTTATAGAAGTAAATGACTTATACATCACCTTTATCAATTAAATTCAGTTTAATTCCTGCTCAACCAACACATTTTGAGTTCCTTTCAATTTTCTGTTCCCTGCTTGGGTGTTCTGTGAAAGGTTCCCGGAGCATCAGTCTCCTAATTTTACTGGTTAAAAATTAAGTTACTTTTGAATGCATCTTTAGTTATTTATAATTATATACCTATATTATATTAATATATGACATATACATCTAGATAATAATGTAAAGAATAATGGGATGAGACAAAATTAAATGTGATAAAATTATATTATTTTCTGCTCATATCAACATTGAAAGACCACCTTAGGAGCACATATTCAAAAGTAAATAGGTCATGAATATTCATCTACTTAAGGATGCCTTAAATCATCATATGATTTTTTTTGTGTTTTTTTTTTTCATAATTGATGATGCCACCCTATTCAGGAATTAAATTTCAAAATACAGACCTCATCATTACTTTCCTTCAAATCTGACCAATTTTCTACATATCTTCTTATGTTGCCCAGTCCCAAAACTAATAATAATCTTTTAAGTAGTATCCTGTCAGTGGTCAGAGTAACTTAATAAAATTAAAATAGACCTTAATTTTATTTTACAAATCAATGTTTAACAGATACAGATAACTGAGTTACTTATACCACAAAATCTTTTTAACAGCTCACTTTTTTCTTCTTTCTTAAATTTTCACATTTTCATTTATTATAGTCACATCTGTTAAGGAAATAGTTTTAATATTCTTTTTATATTCACAATGAACTGTGTATAGACTTTCATTTTTTGAAAATTGGGATAAACATCTTTTTAGTAGTTAAATGTGAATGGCATCTCTAATTCTTAAAAAGGATTATAAAGGTAAATTAAAAGCAGGTGAAAAATAGTCTCAAATACATGTTCCCCATGCATTCACTGTATCTTAAATAATTTGCATTATATGTAAAATTATTATTTTATGTTATGCTATATTAAGTACATAGGTTATGTTTTGAAATAAAAGTACCTTATTGTCTAAAATTCTAGGCCATTTGGGTTGACAACTCTTTCCTGATAAATTTGTCTGTTTTTGTTGTTGTTTTTGTTCTTTTGGTAGCCAAAATTCATTCACATATTAAGTTTCTAAAAGATATCTGTATATCACCCTTAATCTATGACTCAAGGCATATCACAAGCATTAACAGAGCCTGAGGACATGTGAAATACAAAGCAAATATTATCCAGCACACTGTATAGATAGATTAGTATGAGTAAGCCAACTCTAAGTGTAATATTAATGTCAATATCATGTTACGTTTCTTATTTCCACACCTGTTAATTCTTGGATTCCAAGCAAATATAGTAAGTAAACATTCTAAAATTGACCAAATTGTTAATCTCAATGTATGTTCAGGATTCAAATTTAAAAAATCAATTATTTAATGATTAACTCCTCTCTCAATGGCTTTGTCCTTTGCTATTTCCTATTATTGCCTTGCAATAATGAATAATATTCAAAATATGTATTTAGCTCTTAAATATAGTATGCTAGCTTGTGAGGGCCACAGAATTATTGAATGTTCATATTTGAACATTCTCTTTGGAATGGAATAATTGTGCAAACAAAGTGGCTGCTTGGTAGTGAGAAAATGCATTGGCAACAACTGTTCTTTTAAATTATAATCCTGAATTTACAACTTCATTATATACATGTAAAAATATTAAAGTATTTAATATTTTAAAAATACATATGTATATTTGTATTTAATATTTAATAATATATTATATCTTCATTTATATATATATATATATATCTTAAAATATTTAAAAGAGAGAGAGAGAGAATCAAATGTAAAAGTAAACAGAAAAGTGAGTGACAGTAAGGCAAGTAGGAAAAAGGCATAATTAAGTCTTTTTATTTCAATTTAAAAAGTGTAAATTTCTGAAATTAATTATGTTAAAATTTTACCTACTTGAAAGTATTTTAAAGTACACTTTTGCAATGTCTTTTTTATTGTTGCATCTGATAAAGCACATGGAAAAATAATTATATTTTATACCAACATTATCTATTAAGAACTTCCTCCTTGGGGTGTCTGGGTGGCAAAAGCCTCTTGGTTTCCACTCAGGTCATGAGATCAAAGCCCTGCCTTTGGCTCTGTGCTCAGCACAGAGTCAGCTTGAGATTCTCCTTCCCTTTCCCTCTGCCTCTCCTTCTCTCTAAAATAAATAAATCTTAACCAAAAAAAATTAAGAAATTTTTTTAAAAATTTAAAAAAAGAACTCCCTCTTTACAGAGTCCTTATGAATTCCTGCTCTTACCATTACCTTTCTTTGAACTATCTTTAGCTCCCATGTTGCCATTAAAAAATTCCATTATATAGGCATACCTAAGAGATACTGTGAGTTAGGTTCCAGACTGCCACAATAAAGTGAGTATCACAATAATGCGAGTCTAAAAAAAAAACAAAAAACAGTAAGATGTACATACCTTGTTTAAAAGTAGTTTATTGCTAAAGATTGCTAACCCATCATCTGAGCTTTCAGTGAGTTACAATCTTTTTGCTGGTGCAATGTCTTGCCTCAATGTTGATACCTGTTGACTAATGAGGGTGGTAGTTGCTGAGCGCTGGGGTGGCTGTGTCAATTTCTTATAATATGACAAAAATTAAGTTTGCCATATCAATTGACTTTTCCTTTCACAAATTATTTCTCTGTAGTATCATCACTATTTAATTGTTTTACCCACAACAGAACTTCTTTCAAAATTAGAGTCAATCTTCTCAAACCTTATTGTTGCTTTACAAAATAAGTTTATATATTTCAATCCTTTGTTATTTTAACAATCTTCACAGCATCTCACCAAGAGTAGATTTTACTTCAAGAAACCACTTTCTCGGTTCATCCATACGAAGTGACCCCTCATCTATTCCCAAGTTTTATCATGAGATTAAGCAATTCAGTCATATCTTCAGGCTCTATTTCCTCTGCCCAAGTCATCCATATGGACCAGAATCAACTTCTTCCAAACTCCTGTTCATGTTGTTATTCTGGCCTCTTCTCAAGAATTACAAATATTATTAATGACCTTTAGGATGGGGAATCCTTTTCAGGTTTTCAGTTTGCTTTGCCTAGATCAGTCAGAGGAATCACTATCTATGATAGCAATAGCCTTGCAAAATGTATTTCTTTAATCTTCATTTTTTTTTAAGATTTTTATTTATTTGAGAGGAAGACAGAGAGACAGAGCAAGCAAGAGCACAAGCAAGGGAGAGGTACAGGGAGAGGCAGAAGCAGACCGCCCCTGAGCAGGGAGCCTGACCTGGATGGGGCTTGATCCCAGACCTCCAGGATCATGACCCGAGCTGAAGACAGACACCCAACCTTCTAAACCATCCAGGCACCCCACAAAATGTATTTCTTAATTAAAGCCTTAAAAGTCAAATCACTCCTTGATCCAAGGGCTGCAGAATGGATCATGCATTAACAGCCACGAAAACGACATTAATCTCATTATACATCATCAGAGCTCTCTGGTAACCAGAGACGTTATCAATGGCCAAGTAGTATTTTGCAAAATACCTTTTTTTTTCCACCTGAGCAGTAATTCTTTAAGCAGTGGGCTTAAAATATTCAGTAAGCCACATTTTAAACAGATGCACTGTCATCCAGGCTTTGTTGTTCCATATATAAAGCACAGGTAGAGTAGATTTAAGGGCCCAAGTTTTTGGTTACATTTGTTTGTTTATGTTTTTTGAATAGTAAATAAGCCCTGACTTCAACTTAAAAGTTAGCAGCTGCATTAGCACCTAACAAGAGACAGCCTGTCCTTGAGGCTCTGAAGCCAAACTTCTCTCTGAGCCCTACATGACATCTTCTTCCAATAGAAGGCTGTTTTATCCACATTGAAAGGCAGCTGTTTAATGTACCTATCTTCATTAATTATCTTAAGCAAAACAACTTGCTGCAGCTTCCACATTGGCACTTCCTACTTCACCTTGCACTTTTATGTTACGGAGACGGCTTCTTCCGGTCAACTTCATGAACTGACCTTTGTTAGCTTCCAACTTTTCTTCTGCAGCTTCCTTACCTCTTAGCCCTCACAGAATTGAAAAGAGTTAAGGCCTTGCTCTGGATTAGGCTCCAGTTGACAGGAATGTTGTGGCTGGTCTGATCTTCTGCCCAGACCACTAAACTTTCTCCATACCAGTAACAAGGCTGTTTGGCTTTCTTATCATTCATGTGTTCACTGAAGTAGTGCTTTTTAATTTCCTTAAAGAACTTGTTTTTAGGGGCACCTGGGTGGCTCAGTGGGTTAAGCCTCTGCCTTCGGCTCAGGTCATGATCTCAGGGACCTGGGATCGAGTCCCACATCGGGCTCTCTGCTCTGCAGGGAGCCTGCTTCCTCCTCTCTCTCTCTCTCTGCTTGCCTCTCTGCCCACTTGTGATCTCTCTCTGTCAAATAAATAAAATCTTTAAAAAAAAAAAAAAAAAAAAAAGAACTTGTTTTTATTCTCTAATTTGGCTAACTGGTACAAGAGGCCTAGCTTTTAGTCTATTTTGGCTTTTCTCACTAAGCTTAAACATTTCTAACTTATTTTAAGGTGAGAGACATGTGACTCTTCCATTCATATGAACAATTAGAAACCATTTTAAAGTTATTAATTGGTTTAATTTCAATATTGTTATATTTCAGGGAATAGGGAGGTCTGAGGAGAGGGAGAGAGATGATGGAATGGCTGGGCAGGGGAGAAGTCAAAATACACACAATATTTATCTATTAAGGTCACCATCTCATATGAACATGGTCTGTGGTGTCCCAAAACAATTACAATGGTAACATCGAAGATCACTGATCAGAGATCACCATAACAGAATATTAATGAAAGAGCTTGAAATACTGTGAGTATTACCAAAACATGACACAGAGACATGAAGTGAGCAAATACTGTTGGAAAAATGGTGCTGACAGACTTACTTGATAAATGATTGCCAAAAACCTTCAATTTGTAAAAAATACAACATCTACAAAGCACAATAAAGCAAAGTACAATAAAATAATGTTTGCCTATACTATTGAATCACATATTTGAATTACAGTCTTCCCTGACTTCTGCAACCCACAGTAATCTCTTCTTCCTTAAAACTACTTTATCTCTTATTTCTATACCAGACAAATACAGCAAAATGGCTTAGATTCTTGTTTTAGATTTTTTACTACTTTTTTCATGTATTTTTCTTTAAGTAATACTGAAGCTCTGTTTTATTTTTTTAATTTAATTTTTTTCAGTGTTCCAAAATTCATTGTTTATGCACCACACCCAGTGCTCCATGCAATTCATGCCCTCCTTAATACCCACCACCAGCCTCACCCTACCCTCCCCTCCAAAACCCTCAGTTTTGTCTCTCAGAGCCCACAGTTTCTCATGGTTTGTCTCCTCCTCCGATTTCCCCCAACTCACTTCTCTGTTTTAAATATGCTGTCTTATATTTGCCTGTATATTCATATATACATATATAAAAGAGCACTGGATCTATAATTTGCTAAAATAAATTTTAATTTTGTTTTACTGCCTATTAGCTTTTAACAAATAATTTCACATCCCTGAGCTCCAATTTTTCCATCTACAATTAGAGAATATGTGGCACATTTGTTGTTCAGAGGGTCAAGTAACAGGGTAATAGATTAAAACAGCACTTCAGTTTATGCAACCGGTGAGTCACTAAATTCTATTCCTGAAATAAATATTACACTATATGTTAACTAACTAGAATTTAAATAAAAACTTGAAACAAACAAAAATAAGTGTAAAAAATGGCAATTTAGTATTAAGTAGATCATCAATACGTATTGTCAAAATTCACATCTCAGAGTATATTTAGAACATTGTGAACAGTCTGTATATGCATGGAAAATACATAAATAACAGGACCTTTTATTTATTACATTTATATTTTAAAACTAGAATTATATACATTTTATTTGATGCTCAAACTTTGTAAGAAAGGTTAAGACAGCTATTTTCTCCATTCTGAATAGTGCAGTTGTGAATTTTGTGTTATATAGTGTTTTTTTTTTCATATACTTTTGTAGAATGTGAACTTAATTCCAGATATTCTGATTCCTAAATCCAAAATTGTCTTATTTAAATGTTGGATTAAAATACAAATGATTTTTTTAAAGATTTATTTACTTGAGACAGAGAGAGAGAAAAAGAGCAAGAGCAGGAGAGGGGAGAGGATCAGAGGGAGAAGCAACTCCCCGCTGAGCAGGGAGCCTGATGCAAGACTCTATCCTGGGACTCCAGGATCCTGTCCTGAGCCGAAGGCAGTCGCCCAATCAACTGAGCCACCCAGGCGCCCCTAAAGTACAAATGATTTTTATTTAACTATGTAAACATTCCCCATTTCTTCATAAAATGAAGAAGTCCCAGGGATGCAGAGCTGTTCTCACCCACTGTAAGTAGCATACCTTTAGTGCATTAATTCTGTAGCCCCTAGCCTACATTTGACTCCAACTTAGTATCAGCAAATACTCACACGCCATTATCTGGTTGAAAAGGAAAACTTAAAGAAAGCTTTATTTTCTTGATTTCTTATTTGAATTTACTAAGAGAGAAAAAAATACATTATCAAAGTAAAATCCTATCTAAATGCCAAGCTCTTAATTAAAATGGGCTGCCTAGATCTCCCTTAAATTATATAAATTCATACATTTTGCTTGTAATTTAAACAAATAATTGGAACTGTATTTCTGTTTATTCAATATGTAAGAAATCTGTATGGAGCAACATGGGTAATATGTAGAAGGTATGATGCTATTTTATTAAGAAGAATGATTACATGTTTATGGGTTGTGCTTTTCATTTACCTTACTTTGTTTCAAAAGTTATCATGACAACCACCTAAAACAAAATAAAGGGGAAGGGATTTCAGCATTTGCCATTATTACTATAAGAATGCAGAAGAAATGAGAAGCCAGGGTAAAAAACTGCCCTCCTGGTTCTTT
Source organism: Enhydra lutris kenyoni (assembly GCF_002288905.1). Classification (NCBI taxonomy): domain Eukaryota; kingdom Metazoa; phylum Chordata; class Mammalia; order Carnivora; family Mustelidae; genus Enhydra; species Enhydra lutris. Next base: position 15,969,569 of record NW_019154087.1, read on the forward strand.
ATGACATTGGTTTCTTGTTTCCAGTAATATTATATAAAGCATTTTTATTTTTCTCACTGTGCTGAAAGGAACACTAAATAGAAACATGCTCGCTTCTAATCTGCAGTGTTCCTTAGCATCAAAATCTAAATATTCTGTCATAGTTAATGTAGAAATGGGTTACCCAAGAAAGTATAGTGACTAATATGTTTTTAGAATGGTATAAAAGTTATGTTTTATATATTGAATTATTAATGTGAATAATTACACAAGTTGATGAGAATAGGATTATAAAGAGAATTAATAGGTTAAATTAGCCCCTTTCCTTATTTAATTTAAAGATGGTAAATTGTTTTAAAAATATAATGACATCATAGTTCTTAAATTATACATGGTTTAAAAACCAAAAACTTAAAACAAAACAAAAAACCAAAAACTTATCTAATAAGTTAGAACTAGTCAAGCCCATAATAATTATGCTGTTAATCACAACTCAGTTATCAAGAATATAGTCTGGGGGCACCTGGGTGGCTCAGTGGGTTGGGCCGCTGCCTTCGGCTCGGGTAATGATCTCAGGGTCCTGGGATCGAGTCCCGCATTGGGAGCTCTGCTCGGCGGGGAGCCTGCTTCCCTCTCTCTCTCTCTCTCTGCCTGCCTCTCTGCCTACTTGTGATCTGTCCCTGTCAAATAAAAATAAAATCTTAAAAAAAAAAAAAAAAGAATATAGTTTGACTTTCATGAATGCACATTCTAATCCTGCACTTTAGAAAATGTCAAAACATTCTTCCAAATAATGGACCTTCAAATATTGAAGAACATAACTATATCCTCCTTATACTTGCCTGTTTCATTCTAAGTATTCACATATCCTTGCATAATTATTTACATGTCATATGCTTTAGATACTGAATCTTTTATTTTCTTCACCTAAGTCTGCTAGTTAATTAGGGCAACACTTACAATGGGTTATCTAGGATTGACTATGGTAACTCAAATGTGCTAGCCCATCCAGAATACACTGAAATTATTACTGCTTTTGACTCCTATACTATAATATCAGAAACTGTTCACTGTTTAACCTTCACTCACCACTTCAAATTGCAAAGAACCCTGACCTTACTAATAGTACCCCTCACATATGACTTACTGCAAGGGGTAAATCCTAAATTAATTATAGTGGTCCCATCCAGTGGTGTGCTAGAAAATGCTTAATAATCATCTCTGTAGACTAAAGGAGAAAGAGAATAGAGAGGGAAGAGAATCCTGATTTGTAGTGATTATTTTGATGTAAATATCCCCATCATGGAATATTCTAAGCTACTAACATGATGTCACTGAATATGGAGTTAGAAATTGATGCCTATAATCAGTCTCATGATCTGGCTCATGTCATGAACCGGTGGATCTCATCTCTCAGGTTAGGGCTGGTTCTACATGGGAACTTTATTTTGATTTACATGTGAGTTTCAGCATTAATTAATAAAATGTGAAGTAAGGTTCTCCTTAACTACCCTGCAATCCCACTCAGCTTCCCAGAAATACCTAAAGTAAACCGTTCCATGTTTACCTATCCTGATCATTATGAAGATAGATAAGATAGAGACAGATTTACATTTAAAACGTGTATACTCATAATTATGTGGGCTTCCCTAACTTAAATCTATTCACATTCAATTAATAGTATGCATATTGTTCCATAAACATTATTTTTAAATTAACAATGCATCTTGAATACTGACGATTCTTCCATAATTGGCAACCTGATATTGAAAAAAAAATTATCTTTAAAAATTTGCTTGACTTCAAACATCTTATTTTTATTGTCTATAAATCTTAATTCATATTTGCTTCCTATTTGCTATTGAGGGTCTTGTTTTTTCAGTTAAGTTGTAAACAGGTTTGGTATATAAAGGATATAAGCCCTCTAATACATATAGCAAATGCCCCCCCCACAGCCGCCCCGCTGTTTATCTTTTTTAAAAAAGCTACAATCGTTAAAAAAAAAAGCTACAATAGTTAAATGTTGCAATTTTTTTCTTCTTAGGTGTCTAGCTTTTATGGACCTGATCCTAACATGAAAGAAATGCTACACACTAGAATAATAAAAACAGTCACGTGTATCCCCTAACAATTTTCTAAATAGGTATACTCCTAGGTTTTGGATAGTTACATAAAATCAATATTCTCACCCCATGGTCTCTATTCAAGGAGAAGACAGGAAAGTGTTGAAAGGTGGAGTGAGGCACAAACTTGAGGTAAGTATGGGGATATCTCCTGAGTTTGTACTTACTTTATTCTATCTTGAGTTGTCCTTTGCATCTAATGGTACCTTATAAGACTGTATCAAGTTGGCTGCAACAAAAATGCTCTTTTTCATTCAAGTGTGTATAGCACCTAAGGACATTCAGAAATGTATAGGAGAGGCTGGAGACAATGGAAATAAATTTCCCCTTCTTCATAGTTTTTGCACAAGCTTAATCTTGAAATGCATTTTTAGATGGAGACTCCCCAGTAGTATTTGCTTTTCCACAGGAAGTTATCTCAAAAACAAGGTTTTTTGTTTGTTGGTTTTTTTGGTTTTTTTCCCCCTATCTATTTAAAGATGTTTTCATTGCTGTTTCTCCCACTTAGCATACACCATTTATTCTTAGTCTTAGAGCTTGGGAAAGAGCCTAAAACCCACTCAGGCTGATTTTGTGCTTTTACTCCAAATTAAACCACCACATCTACTTATTGCACAAAGGCATAATCAACGATGGCTGCTGCTTCTACAATAACAATGTCATGGCTATACTATTCCAAAATAAAATGTCTACCTTTCTTTGCCTTCAGCTGTCCCCATTGTTTGAGTTTATTGATTCTTCTTCAGTTGTTCATACAAAGTGCTGTTTTGGCATAATGCCTAGTGATCAAATTGTCATATTAACTCCTCGAATTCCCTCTCTTAGTTTATCTTAACACATTCACTTAAAAACAAAGAAGAGGAAAAAGAAACTTCTCTGACTATATAGATACTATTCTACACCTACTTTTGGCTTGGAGTAAAAATGTCCAGTGTGAAGTACTGCCATGAAAAAACAATCAAATGCATCCTTAAAAAAAAAAAAGGAAAAAAAAAAAGAGAAAGAGAGAGAGAAAACATTTTTTTTTAAACTTCTTTTTTTTTTTTTTTTTTTAAAGATTTTATTTATTTATTTGACAGAGAGAGATCACAAGCAGGTAGAGAGGCAGGCAGAGAGAGAGGAGGAAGCAGGCTCCCTGCTGAGCAGAGAGCCCGATGCGGGGCTCGATCCCAGGACCCTGAGATCATGACCTGAGCCGAAGACAGCAGCTTAACCCACTGAGCCACCCAGGCGCCCCTCTTTTAACTTCTTTTAGCAGAGTGTACCTTTTTAATGCCCTTCTAGTTTCATGAAACTTGAGCCCTTCTCACAGAATTAATGAATGTGATATTAAAAAAAAATTTACAGGGGCACCTGGGTAGCTCAGTTGGTTAGGCATCAAACTTTTGATCTCAGCTCAGGTCTTGATCTCAGGGTTGTACACTCAAGCCCTGAACTGGGCTCTACATTGGATGTGGAGCCTACAAAAAAATAAATAAAAATAAAAAATAATAAAAATTAAAAATTACACAAGGGCGCTTCTAATTTGTATGTGTATGTCTTATTATCTTCAAATAAACATATTCATAAAATGCCTAAGGCAGAATGTATGGCTCTTGAATCAACTCCCATTTATGCTTAAAATAATCTCTAAACTCTGAAAGAAATGCCCTTTTGCCCATCATGTATGTGCTTCTATTTTCATTTTGAATAAAATCTCTTCCAACAGTCCTTTTTGACTGATTCACTGAACAGTATTTTCTATTTATACTTAGTACTGATGACATAAAGAATCAGCATTGTCAAAAGAACATACTTTTTGAGCACTTACTCTTCGTCAGACATGTCTCTAGGCACTGGATCATATATGTAGGATGGACATAGGTCATGAGCTTTCCCTCATACTACTTGGAGCTATATGCTCTTGTTAAAGCTTATACAACCTTAAAATTTAACTTTTTTTTTCTGTAGGAATATCACTCTTCCCTAAAGAAATCCTATGACTTCCCATTCTTTTTAGATGTTACGAAAGGCACCAGAGAGACTGGGGTCCCCAGGGTTGAAGCAGTATCGATTCTTCTTAATTTCCTAACACCTACCACAGTGCTTAATATATAGATAAGCATTCAATAAATGGTAGTAACACAGGTTTGCCTGTATGTTATAAATGCTCCCTCCCTCAGCCACATAAAAGAACAATGTGTAAGGAATGTCTTTGGAGATCTAAATAAAGTTTCAGTGGTTTGCAACAGGAAAATGTGATCAAGCTGTAAACAGGTTCATAAAGATGTGATGTGAGGGTGTGGTAAAATGAAGGATCAAAACAGGAGTGAAGTCAGTAGCCAAAGAGATCAAACCAAAGAATTAAGAACACAACAAGCCAAACAAATGAGCTTATCAGTGTTTTGAGGCTATAAGAACTGAAAGAAAAATACTGATTCAGACTTAGCATCAGAATTAGGTTCTGAAAGAGAATTAAACCTATGGGAATCATAAATGTTAGCCTGTGCTTGGTGTTACCTATATTAATCCTGACACATCTGCCTCTCATTCTTCCATTAGAACTCAAATGGAACAGAGAAAACCAATTCGAGGATACGTAATTATAATGTGGTATTTACATTTCGAATTTTTTCCAGAGTTCAAGGAACTCCATGGGAAGACAATGTTTGATTCTCCAGTTCACTGCTGCATCTTACTACACAGAGCTAGCCCTAGAAACAAAGTTGAGATGACTCTGTAGGTAGAATGAGAAGTAACTAAGGGAAAGCTGAAAGAGGTAGAGAAGTAAAGATTTGCTGTTCCTCATCTCTGCCAACAAAAAGGAGCTGGGCTTTATTTATTGCAACTTTCATGTCATCTTTTTCTGCCCTTGTGCAGAACACACAGTGTTAGTTTACTTATAACTGTACTATTCCCTTGATAACAGAACCAGGTATACCGAAGAACAATGGTTCAAATAAAGACATTGCTGAAATTTTCTTTCTGCCTCCAGCTCTAAAAAGCAATTAATGTTCTTAAAGCTTCTAGTAGACCCTGCTGACAGTCATGGTATCAAGTTCAAAAGGAGGAAAATTAAACCTGCTAATAACTTTGCATGTACTAAGCTATCCAGAAGTAGAAACTATCTTTGGAAATTCTTTATATTATTTTTAAACATAACACCAGGGGTAAATACATAACAAATATGTTACAGAGCATACAACATAGGTATGTAAGAATATAGAGCACAGCGACACCTGGATAATTCAGTCTGTTAAGCATCTGCCCTCAGCTCAGGTCATGATCCCAGGGTCCTGGGATCGAGTCCCTATTTGGGCTCCTTTCTCAGCAGGGAGTCTGCTTCTCCCTCTGCCTGCCAGAGGCTCCTCCTGCTTGTGCTCTCTCTCTCTCTGACAAATAAATAAATAAAATCTTAAAAAAAAAAAAAAAAGAATGTGGAGCACACAGAATTTCTCTATCATTTCCTATGTTTTCTTTGTGTGAGGTTTTCATTTCTTTTTTTTTTTCTTTATTTTTTATTAACATATAATGTGTTATATGTTATATATCACAAGGGTACAGATCTGTGATTCATCTTTTCCTGTATTTAATAAGCTAATAATTATCTTAGATATTACATATCTTGTTTGCATTTTTCCTTAAAGGAGCCCAAAATGAAGATATCTAAGCATATATTGATAAAAAATATCATTTTTAACATTAGAAGTATGTGAATATAAATAATAAAACTAGAGATTGTCATACTAAGCAAACAAGTAATTTAAATATATCCAGGTGCTTTAATTACAGATCCAAAAGCATCAAACAAATATGCCTTATATCCACATGCTATAATCCTAATTTATATTGCTGAAATTCTTACCTAGAATGTGTTAGGCAAGATACTTAATCACAATTGGTCCTCTTTACCTCAGTCCACACATGGAAAAAGTGAAGCATTTGTGCCAGAATATCTCAAAGACTTTTTCCAACTCTATAGTTCTGGTGTTCACCTTTCACTGCCTCTACTTCAGTTTCCTAATATGTTAGGGTGCAATAGTGCAGAAGAGGTTATCTTATAGAGGGATAAAAGGGCAATACGACTTAGCTCTGTCATTTATAGATCTGTGGAATTGGCTCATTCCTTAAACTTTATATGCCTAATTGGAAAACATGGAATTAATAGAACACCTATTCCTTATGTTAATGAATTAAAGAATATATGCAAATTACTTAACAGAATGGCTACCATTATGTGTAGGATATGTGTTAATTATAGAGTTACTATGAAATTTAGGGCTTCATATGGAAGCCAAATCAGGAGAAAACTGTCAGAAGGTATTAATGTTTTTGAGTTTCAAATTCACAGTAACTTAATGTTCTACACATGCCAAATTAAATTTTTAAATAATCATTCACTTTATATCAACTACAGAAACAAAAGTTTCATAAACTTACAAACTGATAGATATTACTGAACACATGCACACATACAAACACACACACACTTACATACTTACACATTGACACCTAGGGGGAAGAAACGAAAGGGAAAAAAATCAAGGCAAATATATAGTAACAAATATGAAAATAAAAACATTCCAAATTCACTGCAGAGAAAGGTTTAATATATTAGTAACAAACGGGAACAAGCACCTAGCAGAAACATTCCTAAAGAAAAAGAAAGAGATAAAGCAGTTCAATGAAAGCAGGTCAAAGCAAAAGATAAAAAGGTGTTCACCTCAAAAATTTATTAAATATGAAAATTAAGACAACACTGAATAGCCAAAGTAATGAAAAAGAAAGCAAAGCTAGAGGCATTACAATTCTGGAATTTAAGTTACAAAGCTGTAGTAATCAAGACAGCATAAAAACACTGGCACAGAAACAGACACCCAGATCAATAGAACAGAATACAAAACCCAGAAATAGACCTACAACTATACAGTTAACTTAATCTTTATTAAGCAGGAAAGAATATCCAGTGGAAAAAAAGTCTCTTCAACAAATGGTGTTGGGAAAACTGGACAGCAACATGCAAAAGAATGAAAATGGACCACTTTTGAATACCATACACAAACATAAACTCAATATGGATGAAAGACCTAATGTGAGACAGGAATCTTAAGAGGAGAACCTCTTTGACATCGGCTATAACAACTTCTTACTAGATATATCTCCTCAGGCAAGGGATGAACTATTAGGACTTCATCAAGATAAAAAGCTTCCAAACAGCAAAGGAAACCATCAACAAAGCTAAAAGGCAACCTTCAAAATGGGAGAAGACACTTGCAAATGACATATCTGATACAGGATTAGTATCCAAAATATATAAAGAACTTATTAAACTCAAAACCCCCCTAAAAAAATAACCCAGTCAAGAAATGGACAGAAGACACAAACACACATTTCTACAAAGAAGACATACAGATGGCTAACAGACATATGAAAAGATATTCAATATTACTCATCATCAGGGAAATACAAATCAAACCACAATGAGATACCACCTCACACTTATCAGAATGGCTAAAATTAACTACACAGGTGTTGGTGAGGATGCAGAGAAAGGGGAACACTTTTACACTGTAGGTGGGAATGTAAACTGGTTCAGCCACTTTGGGAAAAACAGTATGGAGGTTTCTCAATAAGTTAAAAACAGAACTACCCTAGGACCCAGCAATTGCATTACTACGTATTTACCAAAAGGACACAAAAATACTGACTCAAAGGGGCACATGAACCCCCAAAACCTACAGTAGCAGCGGCACTATAGCAGCAATCTATAGCAGCCAAATTATGGTAAAAGGCCAAACATCCACTGACTGATGAACAGATAAAGAAGAGGTGGCATATATATACATATGTGTATATATATATGTATACACACACACACACACACACACAATGGAATATTAGCCATAAAAAATGAAATCTTGCCATTTGCAAAGACATGGTTGGAGCTAGAGTTTATTATGCTAAATGAGATAGGTAGTTAAGAGAAAGACAAATACCGTATGATTTCACTTATGTATGGAATTTAAGAAATGAAACATGAACATAGGGAAAGGAAAAAAAGAGAGGAAGGCAAACCATAATACAGACTCTTGCCTATAGAGAACAACCTGAAGGTTGATGGAGGGGAAGTAGGCAAGGGATGGGCTAAATGGGTGATAAGTATTAAGAAGGGCACTTGTGATGAGCACTGGGTGTTGTATGTAAGTGGTGAATCACTAAGTTCTACTCCTGAAACCAATCACACTATATGTTAACTAAATAGAATTTGAATAAAAACTTAAAAAAAGACAACATTTAGATTCTACTTATACATTTCAAATTGAAATAGATCATAAAGTTATAATAGTGTGCTACTTAGCATGAATATAGAGGCGAAAACAATAATGATCAAATTATAAAACCACGTATAGCTTAACCTTAACAGAGATATAAACAAATTTAAAATAATACATAAAAACCCAAGTAAGGTATGTAGTTGAATTTTGTACCAGTAATGCTCATTTTATAACTCCTAAAATAAATTTTGATAATTTTCATGTTAAATTTGATACTTAACTCTGAATCTGGGAATAGAACTAGATAGATAATCTGTGTATTCCCATTAGGCAAATCTGGGTGATTATTTGATAAGCATCAAAAGTTCTAAAAATCATGCTTCATCTTTTACTCAGAAATTCTACTTCTAGGAAGGTATTACAAAATTATTGTCATCTTCATAACACCTAATAATTATTGAACTGTGCCATATTCTAGTTACTATGCTTAAGTGATATTAACTCACCCAATCCTCACAACTCAATGAGAAAACAAATTTTTTATCTACATTTTCAGTTAAGGAAACTGGGGTACAGAGAGATTAAACAACACAGCCCAAGCCATTTAGCTTGAAAGAAGGTGACCTATTTCCACAACCTATATTTTATCCCCTATATCATGTCATTATGCCCAACAATAAACTATTCCATTATTTTTAAAATTCTCATCCTCACTGGGGAATACATTAATGTCATTAAAAACAGTCTTACAAAGACTATCTTATGGCATGGAAAAATAAAGATTGTAAAATGAAGGATCGAATTTAAAATATCATAGAAATCTGACTCCATTTCTGAGGGGTGGGCAGAATAAATAATGAATAATAATGTTCATGTCTGTGAGTTACAGGTAATTTTACTTTTTGTTCTTTTTGCTTATATATTTTTTTCTTTTTTAAAGATGTTATTTATTTATTTGAGAGAGAGAGAAACGAGTAAGAGCATGAGCAGAGAGAAGGGCAGAGGGAGAGGGAGGAGCCGACTCCCTGCTGGGCAGGGACCTCCATGTGGGGTTTGATCCCAGGACCCCAAGATCATGACCCAAGCCAAAGGCAGACACTTAACCAACTAAAACACCTCTGCTTATATTTTCTTTAACATATTCTACAATGAACCTCTTTGTTATTGTAATATAAAAATATGTTTGCTTTTTTGTTTTTATGCTGGTCCCTTCAGAAGGCTTTGAGAAACTGAACAAATCAGTTGTATCTGGAAGGTTTATTTATTTTGGCTGAAGCTTTTTCAGTGAGTGGGAGGTAGATATTTGATTGCTTCCACAACGGGTAGGTAAGGAAAAATCCATTATTTTAAGTAAGATTCACATGGCCAAAATTGTCATCTTAACTTTTACCTCATTTAGTTTGTTTTTGTGTCTGTTTTGTTTCTAAAGTGTGAGTTTCACATTTTTAGAAAAGCCACTTATATTGAAGCTGCCATAAGTTATCCAATAGTACCTTAGAATATGAATATTTGCACAGGATTTCAATAAGCCAAGATTCAAGATTTGACTAAAGCTACTTAAAAACCTGAAACACACTGAATATTTCTTTCATCCATATTTCAAACATTCAACATCTAAATTCCTGCTTTGATATTCTCAGATTTTAATTTCTTTTATTTTCTTGCCCAATAGGTCAGTTTTGAGTTTGTTTTTAATACCAAATGGTGAACAAAATTTCTTTCACTTACATATCAAAGACCTCAAATAAACATATACGTTTCACCTATTATAACTGTTTAAAGGCCATGAAAGGAGTGTTGATACTAAAGAATTCTAATTATGACTATAAACTCCCTGTGATATATTCATTGAAAAGCAAGAGCGGTACCTACAAAGCTTCTTAAAACAAACTAAGCAAATGTTCAATATAACTGGGAATGGAGTAGATTTTTTAGCACATGTTATGGTTCCTTCTAACATTTTCTTCTCACCCAAGTGCTGTCAGAGAGATAAGCAAAATACAAGCCTCCAAATACACAGTTTGTTATGAAGAACTAATCCTGAGTCAGAAGAAATGAAGTCCAACAAAAGTACTGTCAAAAGGCTTTACCATTTTTAAGTGTCATTGAAATAGGCAGTTTTCTACTAAAATAGGCAGTTTGTCCCAACTCTGATGTTGGGCTGTCTACAGTCCTGTTTATTAGTACATTGTTTCAAGTGAATTAGATTCATCATTAATTATTTATGGTATTTCTTGTCTTCTGTAGGCTGCAGTATATAAGAAATGTGAATTCTAGAGCAGATGATAAAATATAGACTATTGTGTGATACACCCAGAAATTCTGATTCAGTAGGTCTGAAACAAGATGTTCAAAGAAAATACTTCAAAGAGAAGTGGTTCAGAAAGCACAGGTTTGAGACCCCAAAGACCTAAACTGACTTAATAACAAATGTGACTTTGACCTAGTTACTTAATCTTTTTAATCTCAGATTTCTCATTTTTAAATGGATATAATGATAGTATCTATTTCACCTGGTAGTTATGAAGATTAACTAAAGAACTATATGATAATCACCTAAAGAGAGATAATCTTCCACATTATAGCATAATTACTCAAAAATGTATTATCCTTATCCATATTATTGTTATTCATGAGTAAAGCACTTCTATACAGTAAAATCTTTTTCATTCACTTTTTAAAGTTTTGACTCTATTTTGATTTGCATTTTTCTAAATTCAAGGTTAAATTCTGATTCAGTAATGATGAATGAAGATCAGATTTTATGTTATTTTACTATGTGTAATTCTCATTTAACTTGGAAATGCTAGTTTCCAACCCCGTAATAAATTTCAGTTTTGTCTTGATGTGCAATAAAAAGTTTTATACAAGGACAGCTTTGCTATGAATTTTCTTCTACTAGAAAATGGGCATTTTAATTTCGCAAAATAAATAAATAAAACTAGGAAAATCTGATTATCTGAAAGACAATCCTGAGGAAACAAAGTATAAGGCAAACACTAATATGAGACTTAAAAGAAGGAATAGAAGCATGCATTTAAAACTAGCAAGTATATAAAAGTAGCACTGCATTGAATATAGTGGATATTATAAACTTTATTATAAATCAAAGACTAGCTTTATAATGTTGCCTAGTAAAGATATATCTTAAATGCTAGAGGTATGAAGTCTATAAAATGAAGGCAGAATTGCAGATCAAAATGGCAAGAGAAAAATCATCATCCTGAACCATAACTAGTTATGATTTCTCATTATACAAATGTGCCTTGAATTTCCCCATTACTGGAAGGTTATTACACCCAATAACTATTGACCTCTAGGTCACAAATTAAAATCAACCAGATCTACAACTCCATTTAAATTATAATGTACCTCTCATTTCCTGGAAGAATCTCATCATAGAGATCATAATTGCAAACTGGCCACCATACACATTAGAAGTACTTGGATTTATTTTAAATTAAAAAGTAGCATCTAGTATATTCCATCAACATAATAGGAGGTTGTTTATAACACATTTAAAAGAAGTTTGAGCATCTATTTATCTACTCTTAAAAGCATTTAAGATACATATTTAAATTAATAACACAGATGTCTTTTCAGATGAATGTTCATAGACAACAAGTATTGTAACAAATGCAATTTATCTTTATTCTCTTGATATAGATTCCTAATTAAAATATAGTAATTATAATCTACTTTCCATAAAATCTGTGTCTGGCCAAAAGGAAATAAAAAGACCAACACAAATTTTATTAAATAATCATAAAAATGAGGCCTTATAATGTCTCTACTTACTAATGAAATTCTATATGATTCACTTTATTTAGTAATGACATATTTTAAACCCAAAATAGTTACTTCTCATTACTAACCAAATAAAGCAATGAGAATCAGAGTAATATTCTAGAAACATAATTTCCATGTAGGATATTAAAGAGTCCAAAAAGTAGAAAGAGCCGCCTGCTTTATAAGAGTTCCACAAAAAAAATCCAAATAAGGTTATCATCTGTTGCTGAATGAAGTATCTTCAAAATAGAGACCTTTTATCTATTATACTTTTAGCCTAGGCCTCACAGCCCATAAGTCAGGTAATATTTTCTTGCATAAATCCATCCTGTGAGAATGTAAATTAATTGGGTTTTACCATAATCTTAGGGGGAATATAAATTAATGATTTTGCCAACCTCAATCTAACCCAGGCTATTTTTTAAAATTATTATTTATTTGAGAGAGAGAGATAGCACAAGCAGGGAGAGCTGCAAAAACTGGTTCCCCACTGAGCAGGGAGACCCCCCACAGGACCCAATCCTATGACCCTGGGATCATGACCTGAGCTGAAGGCAGATGCTTAATTGACTGAGCCACCCAGGCACCCCTAACTCAGACTACTTACAGGGCTTATTTCTCTGCTTCCTATGAACACTGTGACATCGCCACAGCTCCTAAGGTGTCCGAATTTCTAGTGAGTTTAACAACAAGTACTGGTATCAGATTCACATGCACAGCTTATTAAGTAAGATTTCAGTGGTTATTTGTTGTTTTTTTTTTCTTTTTCATAAAACTCAAAGATAAATCTCAGAAAAGTTAAATGAATCTGAAAAAATTTGCATTTTAGATTTAGTATGTCATACACTACTTATTTGCAATAAAACCAACTTTTAATTTCAGTATATATCACTTTGCTTACATGAAAGATTAAGGGAAAAAAACACTGCATGCTAAGATTACTATGTAATATTATATATTACATGTTCTTACAAGTTTTAAATTCTTCATTTTAAACAATTTTTTTGGAAAATACATTCCTTCTGTTATGATTACTTTGGTAAAATAGCCCTATTCCTTAAAGATAAACTACTATTATTGTAGCTCAGTCTTAGTCACTCCTTATTTGTGAAGCACACAATTAATGAGTGTTAATAATTTCAGTTTGATTCACTGTAATTTTCTCTCCACTATTGAGTCTCTTTTACAGGCATTTAAACATACTGTATTTTTTCTGCTCAGTTTCCACATACATACATATATATGTATGTATGTGGGGGGGGAAATACCTTCTTTTTAAAACCCTAATCAACCCTCAGCCCCTGCAAATATGATTCTATACATTTAGTCCTTTATGTTTTAACTTCTTGACAATGTTTTATATTGGGATAGAATTAACTTAAACCAACAAAGAAAATATATTGGCTTTTAAAAAATTGACATAGAGAAAAAGTGGAATCAAAACCTTAAGTGCGGGCGCCTGGGTGGCTCAGTGGGTTAAGCCGCTGCCTTTGGCTCAGGTCATGATCTCAGGGTCCTGGGATCGAGTCCGGCATCGGGCTCTCTGCTCAGCAGGGAGCCTGCTTCCCTTCCTCTCTCTCTGCCTGCCTCTCTGCCTACTTGTTATCTCTGTCTGTCAAATAAATAAATAAAATCTTAAAAAAAAAAAAAAAAACCTTAAGTGCCATCAGTACTATCTTACTACCTCTTTTCTGCTCTTCTGTTTGTATGATGACTTTTCTTCTGCAGCTGTCTTCCTTTATCCACACAAGATCTGCTTCTAAGGTCATCCACTCACACATCTTATAAGAAGAGAAAGGAGTATCTTTTTCCCAGCTCTAGTTTTAGCTGTGATTACCATCATTTGAGTCACATCCCTACTCCTCTTACCAATAACTACCACCAAGGGAAAGGAGTATTATGATTGGTCTAGTTTAGGTCAAGTGCACACTCTTGTGCTAGAAAAGTAAGGGAATGGAGACTGGGAAGACTAAAAAGATAGTATTTACTGTACTATCCTTCAAGCTTTCTCTTTCCTACACATTTTCCATGACAATTTCTCTTCTTTAAATATCATCACTAAATTAATAATCTCAAATCTTTATTACTAGCTCAGATTTCACTATTAAGCCTCAAATCAATATTTAAATGACTCATGTGCATCTTGACCAGGAAGTTCCCAGGCATCTCATATCAGCATGTCCAAAACCCCACCCAAACTTGCTTTTACATCAGCCTTTTCTAGCTCAGTAGATGACTCCATGAGTCACCTAGTTTACTAAACTTGAAACACAGTAAACATCTTTGAATTTGTATTTGCTTTATCACTGTATTGCTAAGTACTACTCAATCAAAATTCTTTAATATTTCTCATCACTCACTTACTACATCCCCGTTGTGTATTTTTAGTTCAGACGAGCACTCTGTCTAGACTAGACTACTAAAGTGGACTATTTACTGATCTCACCACATTTAGGCATAATCATCTCTAATACTTTCTACAAATTGGTATTTTGTCAAAGCAATAATTATAAAATATCCATCGCAAATGTGAGCTTTACACAGCAAAATACTTACAATAAATGTCATATTTACTTCAAGCTCCTTAATAAAATTTAATCCATTCTACATACTATCCCACCAGAGGAACACAAAGTTCAGTGACGTCATTGGAGCATAGCTATCTCAAATTAAAGCAAAAATCTAACACTGGATAGACATAGGTTCATATTTATACCTATAAATAGGGGCATATTCAAAACTAACATCATTTTTTTTGAAAACCACATCTTTTTGAAACATCTCTCTCTCAATCCTACCATCTACCATGCATGTACTATTTGAACATTTCAAGGACCAAGTATGCTTCCTAGTTGAGAGGGATAAATTCAACATCTCTGCTTGGATAGCTGCTTCTGCCTCCTCACTTCCCCAATCTCAGCCCCATTTCTCCCACATTTGTAGATGAGCCTAAACTAGAAATCCCAAAGATCTCTTAAAGGTCTTAAGTCTGTTTTGTTTGGAATAAAGAATGTTTAAATATTGATTAATTAAATGCCAATATTCAAAACACAGGTGGTTTCATATAAAAATCTTGACTTACAGTCTCTTTTGAAAAACTGAACATCTGGCCAACAATGAGCCTACATTTCTTCATGTGAAGAAAGCTGAATAATAGCTTCCTAATTTATAAAATTTCTCTTCAGGTAAGACAGGCCTAATAATTTTTACTCTTTTTTTTATATTTATTCACCTTTGTTGGCAAATGTACGCATCATGATATTCAATTCTAAATGTTTCAGTGTTCATCTTTAAGAAAAAAAAAACTACAAGAACTTTTTCTACATAACCACAATACCACTATTACATCTAAAAATTAGCAATAATTAATTAATCACAAATGAACAGGCCATATCCAAAGTCTCCAATTATTCCTCTAAGTATCTTTTATAGTTAATTATTTAAATTGCTTATTCACTTCTAAAGCATGAGCAAATATACTCTTTTTAGCTTACTTACACTGTTCAAGTTGGCATTTGAGTTTGTGTATGTGATTTAAAATAAAAGGCAAACTTTGGAATGGGAGAAGTTACTTGCAAATGACATAATTAATAAAGAATATCCAACATCTATAAGGAACTAATCAAACTCAACACCTAAAAAACAAATAATCCTATCAAGAAATGGGCAGAAGACATGAATAGACATTTTTCTAAAGAAGACACACAGATGGCTAACGGACATGGGAAAAGATGCTCAACATCACTCACCATCAGGGAAATACAGTTCAAAACTACAATGAGATATCACCTCAGAACTATCAGAATGGCTAAAATTAACAACACAGGAAACAACAGGTGTTGGCAAAGATATAGTGAAAAGGGAATCCTCTTACACTGCTGGTGGGCATGCAAACTGGCACAGCCATTCTGTAAAACAGGATGGAACTTCCTCAAAAAGTTAAAAACAGAAGTACCCTAAGACCCAGCAATTGCACTACTAGGTATTTACCCAAAGAATACAAAAATACATGAACCATACAATACAATGTTTATAGCAGCAGTATCCACCTAGCCAAATTATGCAAAGAGCCCAAAGGTCCATCGACTGATGAATGGATAAAGAAGAGGTGTGTGTGTGTGTGTGTATCTGTGTGTGTGTGTCTGTGTACACACACACAGGCACACACAAACACACACACACACACACAGAATGAACTATTACTCAGCTATCAGAAAGAATGAAATCTTGCCAATTTCAATGATGTGGATGGAACTAAAGTCCATTATGCTAAATGAAATAGGTCAGAGAAAAACAAATACCATAGGATTCCACTCATATATGGAATTTAATAAATGAAACACATGAACATGAGGGGAAAAAAAGAGAGAGGCAAACCAGAAAACAGACTTAGAACTATAGAGAACAAATAGAGGGTTGGTGGAGGGGACGTGGGGGGATGGGTTAAGCAGGTGGCAGGTATTAAGGAGGGCACTTGTAATGAGAACTGGGTGTTGTATATAAATGATGAATCACAAAATTCTACTACTAAACCCAGTATTATACTGTATATTAACTAACTGGAATTTAAATAAAAACTTGAAGTAAAAAAAGACATTAGGAAATAAAACTAATTAAAAAAAATGTCTTAACTCTTCTTTTTGAACAAAGGAACTCTTAAGACTTCAAAATCTGAAAATCTGACTAATTTAGCTTCCTATTTACCTTTATTGTGGGTATGGTAGAAGGAAAGTATAGCTGGAAAGAGAAATTAAAATCAAATTTAAAAGTTCCAACTTTTCATGATTCATTTACATCAAGCATAAATTTGTAACTGTAAAGCTTTTTCTGACACATACAAATCTTTTTTGACTGTTAGTTTAAGCTCATATTGGCCTAGAAAAGGGGAGATGGACTCAGCTTGGAGAAAGGAAAATCAGTCATTAAAAAAAGAGATGCAGAGAAACTTACCCAAGTCCTAGAAGACGAAGAATGCTTCAATCCATTCTGAGCTTTCCCGTAGTTCTGGGTACAGATTAAGTATCTCTGAATGTGATTTAAAAGCCACATCATAATTTTTCTTCTGCTTATACACCAATTCTTTTTCTGGCATCCACCTAGACTGAAAGTATAATGTCCTCCCCAACTCTGACCATTGCCAGGAATACTTCCTCAAACCTGAGGTCTTAGCTGAAATGTCACTAACATAATGGAAACCTCCCACTACCCTTCTCTGAATCAGCAACCTTCAAAACTTCCTCAGAGCCCTCTACCTCCACCGACAGGTTACTGCACTTGCTCCACCATGATGACCAATTATCAGTCTTATCAGTAAGACTGCTTGCTCTGTGAAAGCTAGAGCCACCTCTAGCACATCATCATATTGTATTCAGCATCTTGTATGGTCCTAAGCATGTAACACATATCCAATGAATGAATGAAAAAATACAAACTTACAGTTTTATTCTAAGACAATCTTTGTGAAAATTTAAGATAGGGTCATCAGATATATTGTAAAATATGTTGCATGCACTTCAAATCTTCATTTTGTTTCTTCTTGAATGCTGCCTCACTGTCATAAATAAAGACCAGGTTATATTGTATGAGAGAGAGAGAACTTAAAAAAATGGTGTCTAGCAGATCATTAATGTGTTCTAGTGTTGTTTCTCCAAATCATCAGCCGATTATGTATTTCCTGATTACATTTTCCCTTGCTCCACCAATAAATCACAAGGATCAGATTTCATTCCTTCTATATATTTCATCAAAGGGGAGAAATTTTAAATAATATTATTACTAAAATATTGATTTTGGACTATAAGAACTTAGAAACATATAAATGGCAGAAATGTGGCTTCAAATAGTTAAATTCAGTGAAAGATTATGTAAAACAATTACCAGTACAGGAGCAAAATTTATGACAAGCCAGTACACTTAAAAAAAAAAAATAAGCAGACTATAAAAATGTCAAGCTCTGGCCAAGAACGCAAGCTCAAGCTCTGGTCAAGAACTTCTGAATGTGGTTATGTCCCTGCCCAAGAATATGTGACCTTGTGCAAATATCTTACCTGTTTTGGTCTCATCTCCTTTGGTTGTATAATAAGGGTTTGGTGGATAGTCTCTAAAGTCTATTCTACATTGAAATGTCTCTAATTTCCTCTATCTGTGTTCAAAATCTGTATCCAGGAGATGGCATATTTATTTGTTAGGCAAGTTTCCCCCTTTCTGAAATTCTCATATGTGGAAAACAACAACAACAACAACAACAACAACAAAAAACCTTTTTTCTCATTATCACATTTGAAACCCAAACAAATATGTATATGTATATATACATGTGTGTATACATATATATATGTATATGTATATATATTCCCTTTTTATACATGAAAACACTAAAGCATTAAAAACATTAGTAAATTGACCAAATATATGTTGACAATTAAGGGATAAAGAAGCCAGAAACTCATGTCTCTGATGCCTAAGCAAGTAATCTTTTAATTCCAACTCATTATATAATCGTGTCTATTTCCAAGGACTCTAGTTTTTAATGTATAATTTAACAATTTTTACCCCAGAATGATCTGTGGAGTGTGTCAAATATGAACGATCAACCTGGTTCCTACATTTGGCTGTCTATGAACAATGAATAATGCCCTAACAACTACCAAAGAATTAGAAAATGAGTCTACTAGCTGGCACTAAAAAAAATAATTGAGAAGATTAGAACACATGTGTACTGGAGTGGTTTTAAAACATTATTGCAATTTCTTTGATACCCTTCCCAGTCATATGTGGAGTCTTATTCTCTCCCCCTGAATACTGGCTGGTCTTGATGACACATGCTGTAACAAAATATTGAAGACGTGACACCATTGTTTCTAAAGTTGTAAAAGCTTCTACCTGGTTTTCTTTCCTGGAATCTTGTTCTTAAAATCCACCTGTCATTCTGTAAGAAAGTCCAGGACACATGCAGAGGACGTGTGGAAGTGTCCTGGCTGACAATCCCACATGAGGTCCCAGTTGATGGTCAGCACAAAATGCCGGACATAAAAGTGAAGACACCTAGATAACTCTAGCTTTAGCTACCAACTGACTGAAACTTCATGAGAACCCAACTGAGAATTGCCTAGTTAAACCAAATCATCCCCAAATCATGAGATTTCAGATAACTGAAACATACACATTTTATCTAAAATTAGATTTATTTTTCTCTCAATCACAAGAACAAGCAGACAGATATTAAGACTAATACTCACCTTCCCCTATAACTTCAGGTTGCATATAGCTTATACAGTGATGCAACAAGAACTCCTATAATTAAGAATTTGGACTCTGGAATCAGATATGCTTGGGGGATAGTTCTTTTTTTTTTTAATTTTATTTATTTATTTGACAGAGAGAGATCATAGTCAGGCTTGTGATCTCTCTCTCTCTGTTGAATAAATCAATAAAATCTTTAAAAAAAATGTTATTTTATCACCATGCAAATATTTTTTTTCACACTTACCAAATGCTACATACAATGTATATAATAAAACATCCATTTGGAAGAATTATTTTTTTAAAGATTTTATTTATTTATTTGACAGAGAGAGAGATCACAAGTAGAAAGAGGCAGGGAGATAGAGAGGGGGAAGCAGGCTCCCTGCTGAGCAGAGAGCCTGATGCAGGGCTTGATCCCAGGACCCTGAAATCATGACTTCAACCTAAGGCAGAGGCTTAACTCAGTAAAACCAGATGCCCCGAAAGAATTAATTTTACAAGTCAAGTCTGGAACTAGTTTTATTTTCTAATACTCAATTTGGGAAAAAAAAAAAAAAAAAGAAAGAAAGAAAGAAAGAAAAGAAAAAGAAAGTTCTGAACAAATTTAAATATTTCCATTTTTTTCTCAAAATTCTTGATATAATGGGAAAAACCTCTTAATGAAGAACTTTATGACTTATGAAGCGCATGTCATGAACATACAAAACTCTAACCATATTTTTTTTTTACTGAAGGAACATTCTAGCCTATGAGAATTGAATTTGACAGCTTTATTAAAAATGAGAAGATTGGGGCACCTGGGTGGCTCAGTGGGTTAAAGCCTCTGCCTTCGGCTCAGGTCATGATCTCAGGGTCCTGGGATCAAGCCCCGCGTCAGGCTCTCTGCTCAGCCAGGAGCCTGCTTTCCTTCCTCTCTCTCTGCCAGCCTCTCTGCTACTTGTGATCTCTTCTGTCAAATGAATAAATAAAATCTTTTTAAAAAATGAGAAGATCTGGGATGAATTTTCCATGACTTATTCAAATCTATTACCTTGCACTTACAGGTTTAATTGCTTTTAAGAATGAAATAATGGAGATATTTACAAAAATTCATATTTACTGTTCTTCAATTTTTAAAAACATATTTTTAAATACCTACTTATACCTGTTCAAGAGGAAGAGAAAATAATTTTCTACCTCAAATATGGTATAGGTAAAGGTATGATTTAAATCTTTCCTTAAATAGATCCGCAAAAACAAATGTTCATGAAAGCAAGAGGTTAACTTTGCTGTTCATGGTCTGAATAAAAAATATTCAAGGAGTTTTATCCTCAGATAATTGAATTGCACACACAAATACTCCTCTTATCCCATGGATTTTCTAACAGGTAAGGTAGGCCCAGCAACTCCATGGTGTTCATCAAAAATAACAAGTAATCTGCATTACTAACTAAAAATTATTTCGTAGCTTAGATATGCATGGCATCTTTCAAAGGCAGAGGAACTAAATAAATTCTAATAGATCCTAAGTTACTCTTTTTCTTTTGAGGAATTGGGAAGAGGTAAAGAAAAAGTCTCTTATCAATTATGTTACAAATGCCTGGCTTATATACAGTGGTTATTTAATAGTACTAAATTTTGGAAAACATACTTTTCTGGATACTTTCAGTGTTTCCATTGATTCCTTTGAGCTGCTATTTCTTATCCTACACTTAGGATCATTGCTTTTTTTTCCATAAGACTCAACTCACTCAAAGTTTCCTTTCCTTTATTTCATGTCTCTGATTACATGATCCATTAATATTTAACAAAACTTATGTATAATTAAGATTATGCATTATATTCCTGTAGTATTTTTTAATCATCTACCATCTGGATTATAAATTCTATGAGAGTGACATTTCAACTTTTTTTCCTTTTAACTTTCTGTAAGAATTTAAGCATTTTGTTTCCAATGGGAGGATGAAGATCTGTTGTGAAGTATAGAGGAAGATCTGCAGCAGAGAGAACATCGAGTATTTAAGCGACTCTAATCCACAGATATAAATCAAGTATGTGGATTTGGGAGGTTATCACAGGTCAGAAGTGAAATCTGGACAGGTTGTGGAGTATGCAAATAGATTAAGGTCATTTTCCCAGGAAAATAACAAAGATGCTAGACTGAATGCAGAGAGTAGTAAAGTATATTCTGATAAATTAGGTAAACACAGCCCACATTCCATAATAAAAGATAAACTTGGACCATATTCTAGAATATATGGTCTTGGGATAGATTTCAACTCACAGTGATTGGAATGCTTTTTATACTACCAAAAGAAGCATTATAACACCTGGTATGGCTGACTTTGGATTCCTTACTTGTTTGCCAGTAGAATTATATTTTTTTCATCTAATTCATGTTTTTCATTTGCAATAACCTCCCAGCAGAACATCTCACACACATTAAACATGTCTACCTTCTGGCTTGCACTGCTTTAGAAAAGGGAAAATATTTTCCAAAATCATTTCTTTACATTTAATGCAGATTTCTTACATAGAGCCTAGGGATATTTTAAGTAAATCTTTCTTGAATTCACTTATTCAAGAAGTATTTATTTAATTCTTAAGTCATTCTGTTATTAGTGCTCTGAAGATACTGAAATGAACAAAAGGTCAAAGATTCCTGTTCTTTGAGGTTAACCACATAATTGGAACATACGGTGAAGGGGGAAAAAAAAAACAAGTGACAGGAGGGAAGATGACAGAAGAATAGGGGACCCTCATTTCATCTGGTCCCTTGAATTCAGCTAGTTATCTATTAAATCATTCCGAACAAACGTGAATTCAACCTGAGCTCAAAGAAAAGAATGGCTGCAATTCTACATGTAGAAAAGTGAACACTTTTTGCAAGGTAGGAAGTGTGGAGAAGTGAATTTGAGGGGATATATCATAAGATAAACCATGCGGGGGTGGGGAAGGGAGGAAGTTTTGTAGACTGGCTACCAGAAAATGATATACAACAGAGTGCAAAATTGGAACTTTTAGAATTCTGCTCCGATGAGAGACTTCCCTGCTTAAAAGGCGCGGGGCAGAATCCTAGGTAGGGCAGTGATAATCTCAGGACCCCTAAGGTCACAGAAAGAATGGGGGTGCCTGAGTGTGACAGAGTTCCTAAGCAATGTAATGGAAAAGTAAGCTATTGCCATAAACTCAAAACCATGGCAGGATCAGGTGCCTGCTCTCCAAGCAGGGGCCCAGCAAGCAGCAGAACCTTGGGGAAACCTCCTCCTTCCCCTGAGAGGACTGGTGTGTGTGTGCACTGTAGGAGTCTGCAGAGTTTAGTGCAAACAAAAGTGACTGACTGCTTTTCCCTGAGAGGGCACTGAAGAATGGGGGATGGAAACATCCAGCACTGGTACTAGAGATCAGGATACTGCCATTTTTATTCCCCATCCCCTAAAGTAGCCCAGAAATCCTTCAGGGAATAAAAGCCATACATAGCAAGAAACCCCAAGCAGCTTACACTGAACCTGGCAGTGAAACTCGGCTCAGGCAAAGAAACCTGAGAATCAGTGCAAAAGGCAACTCCCCCCAGGAGACCAGCAGGAACATCAGGCTAATACTAAGTTTACAGATCACACAGAACTGAAAAACTCCTGTGCTAGGGGAAAATAGTTTATAGAATTCAAGGTTTTTTCTCACGATTCTTTAGTCTTTCAGTTTAAATTGTTTTTCTTCTTATTTTTTTTTTCTTTTCAACTAGTCTATTATTTTATCAATGCCTTTTTTAAGTTTTTTTAAAATTTTTCATTTTTACATTTACATTTTATAGATATAGTCTACATTTTTTGTTTCTTTTCACTTTATTCAATTTTATTTTTGAATGCATATAAGTTTTTCCTTCTTTACAATTTTGGGATTTAGTATCTTCTAACAGATGAACATTCACCCAGAACCAAGAATAACACCCTATTTTATACACTGGTGAGATTATATTCTTTCTGTTTTCCCTTTTTTTTTTCTTTTGGTTTCTATTATCTTTGGATTTGTCTAGCGTGTATTTCACTGGAGTTGTGTATTTTTATTTATTTGGTATTTTTTATTTTGCACTTTCATTCATTTATGCTTCTTTGGACAAAATGAGAAATTCATAACAATGAATTTGTTATTAATTTGGACAAAAGGAGAAATCCATAACAAATGAGAAATTCATAACAAAAGAAAGAACCAGAGGGAATATTTTCTGCCATAGATTTAATCAATACAGATACAAGTAAAATATCAGTTCTAGAATTCAGAATAACAGTTATAAAGATACTAGCTAGGCTTGAAAAAAGCAAAAAAGACATTAGAGAATGCCTTGATGAAGAAATAAAAGAACTAAAATCTAATGAGGCCGAAATTAAAAATGCTTTGAGATGCAGGCTAAATTAGATGCTCTAACGGCTAGGGTAAATAAGGCATAAGAGAGAGTCAGTGATACAGAAAACAAATGATGGAAAGTAAGGAAGCTGAGGAAAGAAGAAAAACAACTAATGATCATGAGGGTAGGCTTCAAGAAATCAGCTATACCATAAACCAAAACAATATTAGAATTATTGGCATCCCAGAGAAAGAAGAAAGAGAAAGAGAGGGACAGAAGGTTAATTTGAGCAAATTATAATTGAGGACATCCATAATCTGGGGAAGGAAACAGGCATTCAAGTCCAAGGGGCATAGAGAACACCCCTCAAAATCAATAAAAATACATCAATGGCCAGACACATAATAGCAAAACTTGCAAATTTTAGAGATAAAGGGAAAATCCTGAAAGCAGCTCGAGACAAGGGGTTCCTTAAACTACAAGAGTAGAAACATTAGACTGGCAATAGACATACCCACAGAGACTTGGCAGGCCAGAAAGTGTTGCCATTATATATTCAGAATAATAAATGAGAAAAACATGCAACCAAGAATACTTTATCCAGCAAGAATGTCCTTCAGAATGGAAGGAGAGATAAAGAACTTCCAGAACAAACAGAAACTAAAAGAATTTCTGATCACTAAACCAGCCCTGTAAGAAATAATAAATGGGATCCTGTAAGCGAAGTCAGAGCCTAAAAGTAACAGAACAGAAAGAAATAGGACCAATATATAGAAACAGGGACTTTACAGAAAATACGATGGTACTAAGTTCATATCCTTCAATAGTTACTCTGAATGTAAATGTGCTAACTGTTCTAATCAAAAGACACACGCTATCAGATTGGATTAAAAAAGCAAGACCCATCAATATGCTGTCTACAAAAGACTCATTTTAGACCCAAGCCACCATCAGACTGAAAGTGAGAGGGTGGAGAACCATTTATCATGCTAAAGAACAGCTAGAATAGCAATCCTTATATCAGACAAATTAGATTTTAAAACAAAGACTGTGGGAAAGGATGAAGAGGGACACTATATCATCCTTAAAGGGTCTATCCAGCAAGATCTAACAATTAAAATTGCCTGGGAGTGTAATTGGGAGCAGCCAACTATATAAACAAATTAATAACAAAATGAAGTAAACACACTGATAATAATACAATAATAATACGAGACTTTAACACCCCACTCACAGCAATGGACAGGTCCTCTAAGCAGAAGATCAACAAGGGCTTTGAATGACACAACAGACCAGATGTACTACACAAATATATACAGAGAATTCCATCCTAAAGCAACAAAATACACATTCTTCTTGAGTGCACATGGAACATTCTCCTGGATAGATCACATACTGGGTCACAAATCAGGTCTCAATTGGTACCAAAAGATTGGGATTATACCCCACAAATTTTCAGACTGCAATGCTTTGAAACTTGAACAAAATCAAAAGAGGAAATTTGGAAGGAACTCAAATACTTGGAGGTTAAAAAGCATCCTACTAAAGAATGATGGGTCAACCAATAAGTTAAAGAATTTTAAAAATTCATGGAAACAAATGAAAATGAAAACACAACTGTTCAAAGCCTTGCAGCAAAGGTGTTCCTAAGAGGGAAGTTTACATAGCAATACAAGCCTTTCTCAAGAAATTTTAGAAAAGTCTCAAATACACAAACTAACCTTGAACCTAAAGGAGCTGGAGAAAGAAGAGCAAATAAAGCCTAAACCAAATAGGAGATGAGAAATAATAAAGACTGAGCAGAAATCAATGAAATAGAAACTAAAAGAAGAGTAGAACAGATCAACAAAACTAGAAGCTGGTTCTTTGAAAGAATTTTAAAAAATAATAATAAATATAATAACAAATAATAATAAACCCCTAGCCAGATTTCTCAAAAAGAAAATAGAAAGCACCCAAGTTAATAAAATCACGAATGAAAGAGGAAAGATCATGACCAACACCAAAGAAATAGACAATTTTAAAGAATATATTATGAGCAACTATATGCCAACAAATTAGGCAACTTAGAAGAAATGGATGCATTCCTAGAGATGTATAAACTACCAAAACTGAAACAGGAAGAAATACAAAACCTGAACAGACCTACAACCAACAAGGAAACTGAAGCAGTAATCAAAAATCTCCCAACAAACAAGAGTCCAGGGCTGGATGGCTTCTTAGGGGAATTCTACCAAACATTTAAAGAACTAATACCTATTCTTCTGAAGCTATTTCAAAATATAGAAATGGAAGGAAAACTTCCAAATTGTTCTATAAGACGAGCATTACCTTACCAGACAAAGACCACACCAAAAAGAATCACAGACCAATTCCCTAATGAACATGGATGCCAAAATTCTCACCAAGATACTAGCCAATAGGATCCAACAGTACGTTAAAAGGATTATTCACCACAACCACGTGGGCTATATTCCTGGGTTACAAGGGTGGTTCAACATTTGCAAATCAATCAATGTAACATATCACATCAATAAAACAAAGGACAAAACCATATGATACAGAAAGAGCATTTGAAAAACATACAGCCTCCTTTCTTGATCAAAACCCTCCACAATGTAGGGATAGAGGGACTACATCTCAGTATCATAAAAGCCATATATGAAAAGCCCACAGTGAATATCATTCTCAATGGGAAAAAACAGTACTTTTCCCTTAAGGTCAGGAACTTTACAAGGATGCCCACTCTCACCACTGTTGTTCAACACAGTACTAGAAGTTCTAGCCTCAGAAATCAGACAACAAAAAGAATTAAAAGGCATTGAAACTGGCAAAGAAGTCAAATGCTCACTCTTCACAATGGACATGATATTTTATGTGGAAAACCCAAAAGACTCCACCTCAAAATTGCTAGAACTCATACAGGAATTCAGCAACATGGTAAGATATAAAATCAATGCACAGAAATCAGTTGTATTTCTGTACTTTAATGAGACAGAAGAATGAGAAATTAAGGAATCCATTTCATTTACAATTTCAACAAAAACATTATGATATCTAGGAATAAACCCAGCCAAAGAGGTAAAGGATCTGTACTCTAAAAACTTTAGAACACTTACGGAAGAAATTGAGGAAGACACAAAGAAATGGAAAGACATTTCATGCTCATGGATTGGAAAAACAAAGATTGTTAAAATATCTATGCTACCCAGAAAAATCTACACATTCAAAGCACTCCCTATCAAAATAACATCAACATTTTTTCACAGAGCTTGACAAATAATCCTAAAATTTGTATGGAATCAGGAAAGACCCCAAATAGCCAGAGGAATATTGAAAAAGGAAACCAAAGCTGGTGGCATCATAATTTCAGGGTTCAAGCTCTATAACAAAGCTGTAGTCATCAAGACAGAATGGTACTGGCACAAAAAGAGACACATAGATCAATGGAATAAAGAGAGAACCCAAAAATGGACCCTCAACTGTATGGTCAACTAATCTCCAATAAAGCAGGAAAGAATATCCTATGGAAAAAGAACAGTCTCTTCAACAAATGGTGTTGGGAAAATTGGACAGCCACATGTAGAATGAAACCATTTTCTTATGCCATACACAAACATAAGCTCAAAATTTATGAAAGACCCAAATGTGAAACAGGAATCCATCAAAATCCTAGAAAAGAAGACAAGTGGCAACCTCTGTGACCTCAACTGCAGCAACATCTTGCTAGATACATCTCTAGAGGCAAGGGAAACAAAAGCAAAAATTAACTATTAGGACATCATCAGGATAAAAAGCATTTGTACAACAAAGGAAATAGTCAACAAAACTAAAAGACAACCTACAGAATGGGAGAAGATATTTGCCAATGTCTTATTAGATAAAAGGCTACTATCTAAAATCTATAAAGAACTTATCAAACTCAACACCCCAAAAACAAATAATCCAGTCAAGAAATGGGGGAAAAAAATTAAAAAAAAAAAAAAAGAAAGGAAAGAAATGGGCATAAGACATGAATAGACATTTCTCAAGGAATCCATATAAATGGCCAACAGACACATGAAGAAATGTTCAACATCACTGGCATCAGGGAAATAAAAATCAAAACCATAATGAGCTACCACCTCACATCAGTCAGAATGGCTAAAATTAACAGATCAAGAAACAACAAATGTTGGCGAGGATGTGAAGAAATGGGACTCCTCTTACACTATTGGTGGGAATATAAGCTGGTACAGCCACTCTGGAAAACAGTATGTACCCTTTTAACTATTTCCCAAATTTGTAAGTGACAGAAGTTCCTTTCACTCAAATTAATCTCCCTTAGATAATTTAGTTATAATCTATTCCGGTTTAGTGAGTTAAATATGTCCATGAGAAAATTTAACTGTTAGGCTATTTAAGTTTTGTTGTCACTTTATTTTTATTGTTGTTGTTAGTTGTCCTGGAAAAACATATCTGTACATATTACATAATTGATGGGGCCCTCCTTATATGACACTAAATTGTATAAGGAAAATAAGCAAATTGTACCAAAAATTTTCAATGACATATTGAAAGTTCTCTGCTAATGAAGATAACCTCTTACTGTGTTAGTAGTATCTCACAAAGGGTAGTGAAAGGATATGGGTGGTGTGTATTGAGATCCATGTTTTATCACCTGAAAGGGTTGAAGCAAAAAGTTCTCTGGGCCCTACAGCATAACCAACCTCCATCAGAGGAAGTATGTTGAATGTCAAAGCAGACATACAGAATTGTTAAAGGACCCAGATAAATTTAGGATGGCAGTATAGTGTATAATTATTTACACTACAATATTTATAATAGAGTTTACAGGACATAATCTATAGGGTAAACTTTATTTGTAATTACCAGTAATTTGGGGGTGGGGGAGAATTTATTTTTTTGGTTTTTCAAATTCTTATTTAAATTCTAGTTAGTTAACATACAGTGGAATATTGGGTTTAAGAGAGAATTTGGTGATTCATGACTTACATAAAACACCCAGTGCTTAATGCAGGTGCCCTCCTTTAAAACCCATTATCCATTTAGCCCCTCCCCCACCCACCTCCCTTCCAACAATTATGGTTTGCCTCCTTTTTTTCCCCTTCCCCTATGTCCATCTGTCTTGTCTCTTAAATTTCACATACTGTATTTATCTTTCTCTGACTCATTTCACCCAGCATAATACTCTCTAGCTCCACCTACATCATTGCAAATGGCAAAATTTCATTCTTTTTGATGGCTGAATGATAATCCCTATATATATGTATGTGTGCATACACATATCAAAATGAAGGGTACTGAAAAAAGAGAAACATCAAGTGTATACTTCAAATAGATTAATGGACAGTGGTAGTAAAAAGAGACTACATGGGGGTAGCTGGACAAAAGTATGGAGAGAGCAGGTTGGGGAAAGAAGCAAGGTAATAGTATTGTTAGATGGCCATAGAGGGAGATAACTGCGTCAAGTGGAAGCCAAGCCAACACCTGCATAGTATCATCCTATAACATGTGACAGCTTCCCAAAATGCCCATGTTGAGGAACATTGCTCACATGTCATTAAATTTGTAAAAGAGTTACCAGCCCCTCCTCTGAGGGTCTTTCTGCAGAGGGACCGTATCCTGAGACACTGGAGTTTGAGTATCTATCTGAAATTTAACTGTGATTACCTTCCTTGCTAAAGGCCAATGAGACTCCCCACCCCAAAATAGAAATACAGTCCTCAATCCCCAAAGGTATAGAGACATTACTGGGAAAATTTCAGTATAGGACTTGGGCAGGGCTAGGAAATGCTCCACCCTCATAACACCTGTTTCTAATATTTTCTGACTCTTGATGCAACAAGACTGATTTTGACAAAATTAGACCACATGACCTAATAATAATTTAATCATTCAGGAGACTGAGGAAAGAATCAGAAAAAATGCCAATCTGCATTCAATGAATTTGATAAATCATAACAGTCAAGAAAAGAAATATTAAACAGAATTAGGTTTTATTTTTTTTTTTTTTTTAAAGATTTTATTTATTTATTTGACAGACAGATCACAAGTAGGCAGAGAGGCAGGCAGAGAGAGAGGAAGGGAAGCAGGCTCCCCGCTGAGCAGAGAGCCCGATGCGGGACTCGATCCCAGGACCCTGAGATCATGACCTGAGCCGAAGGCAGCGGCTTAACCCACTGAGCCACCCAGGCGCCCCAGAATTAGGTTTTAAAAAGATAATTTTTGTAAGTTCTAAAGGAAAAAAAGACATTGTCCCATAGTCAAACTCAACAAAGACTGTGATTATCAAAGATAAAATGTTGACACTGATAACTTGACCAGAAAATTAAGGCAACACACCTACAGACAGTAATGCAGCTATACATGGAGTTCTTCATTAATAGGTTTATATCTTTATAAAACATTTTTAAAAGATGGAAAAAAAGAGTTAAGTAAAATACCAAAAAATTGCATTAAACTAGAATAACACTGTCTGGTAGGCTAAAGAACAGAATTACCTGATCTTTGAGAAACAAAAATAAAATAATTACTTAGGACAAGAACATAAAAGAAAACAAAAAGAGACTGAGATAAGGTAAATAAAGAATATTATGTCTTTTTTGCTTTTTGTTTTTTCCTACTGAAAAATTGTCTGTAAATGGCAGGGTCCTATCCATCTGTAATACTGTGGAAAGTTATATTATTTTAAATTAGAATGCATAACATCTAAGAACACAATCAGTTGGGAAACATTTTTCATATGTACCCATTCCATTTTTGTGATCATTATTTTGGCCCAGATAGTGATAATCTAGTTCCTAGCAGCAGAAATCAAGGGGAATTTCTTTCTTTTCTCCATATTCTACAATACATTCACAAATAGCATTTCTTTATTGACACAAGAAATCTTTATAAATAAACACAGAATATTTAATATTCCACACATGGGATATATGCTAATTTCCTTCTTCATGCAGCAAAACGAAAACTAGCATTCCTTTCTACATGTACAATATAAAATGTTAATTGTCTTTGGCAAGTACTTCTTTCAAAGGTCCCCCAAAGGTTTAGCTCTTTAAATTGCTTCACTCTTTTTCAATCTATATTATTCAATGAGGGAACTACCTTTTGGTTTCCTATCATTTTCCACCCAAATTTATAATTCAGAGCTTGTAAAAAGTATTATTTCTGTTAGTAAAGTAGTATTTTCAGCATAGTATCTTTTCAAAGCAGGTAATTTACATAACTACCCTTTACTATGAGTTGTTTTGTCAACTCCAGGAATGCTTCAGAGTTATTTGTCAGTATGAAGACCCTGAAAATTGTTTAGAAAAATTTTGAAATGAACAAAATACACAGGTCTCAGAGAGCAAACATGGTTATTCAGATTATTAGCTCAAAGGAAAATCTTGGAAAAGTAAAGTAGATTTCTACCATGCTCTCATTACTAGTTAGCAATGGAGATAACTGTAATTTATTAGATTGAAAATGTAACTTCTATCAACTAATTATGAAAATCACTAGTAAGATCATAGGTACATTCTTTGAAATATACAAATTTGATGACAAAAAAAGTAAGCATTAATAACCACTCAATAACAACAATGAATTCTGGAACACTGAAAAGAAATTTAAAAAGTAAATTAAAATTTAAAAAAAAAATAAAATAAAATACACCTATTTTCCTGATACAACTAAATAAACTTAAACTATGAGGGATATATAAAAAGATTAGATAAATGCATCATTTTATCTTCTGAAAATATTTTATGAAAGCAGTATAATTATCATTGTCTGCTAATAACAACATTCTTTTTTAATCCCTTGCCTTGTTCTTAAAAATTAAAAAGTTTGTGATGCTTTTCAATAAACTGCAACTCAACAAGTAACATTATAGCTGACTCTTTTGTCACCTCAAAAGCTAATATGATTCATATGCATACATCTTATTATTTAGCTTTATACTGGAAGAAGTGTATTCAACCAATACACTGAAAAAGTAGATGAATGACAAATTATGCATTTTTCCTGAACTATTACTATCAACGAACCAAGTTTCTCAAAGTTGAGAAAAGATTAAAACAAATGGGCATTAAGAAAATAAAACAGTTGGGGCGCCTGGGTGGCTCAGTGGGTTAAGCTGCTGCCTTCGGCTCAGGTCATGATCTCGGGGTCCTGGGATCGAGTCCCGCATCGGGCTCTCTGCTCAGCAGGGAGCCTGCTTCCCTCTCTCTCTCTCTCTCTGCCTGCCTCTCTGTCTACTTGTGATCTCTCTCTGTCAAATAAATAAATAAAATCTTTAAAAAAAAAAAAAAAAAAAGAAAAGAAAACAGTTATTATACTTGTCCCATCTAGTTCTTGTAACCCCATATAACATAATCATCATCTAAAGTTTGGAAGAGAATTAAATATAATTAAATATTTTAAGTTGTCAAGTTTGCAACCTATTTGAGATTTAGATTCAAAATATGTGTCAATAGCAGACATTCAATATATATTTATTTACCTATAAAACTGATAGTTTTCTGTTCCAACAGTGTATATTTTACTATGTTAGTAGAAACAATGCTTTTGATTATTATAATGATAATGAGGATGGTGTATTATTCAGCTGTTTCAACTTTTTCTCTATTCAAATTCTTGTTAACAGAAGTTGCAAAACTATACTGCTATTCAAGTAAAAAAGTTTTCATTCAGAATTGCCTTAATATTGGAAAGAGCATACAAGTCTATAAATGACAGATTATTATTTTTAATTTTTTTTTATTCTTTAAGTAATATCTATACCCAATGTGGGGCTCAAACTCACAACCCAAGATCAAGAGTCACATGCTCTACCTACTGAGCCAGATAGGCACCTGTTTATTAATTTTTTTAATTTTGAAACTTGTTTTGCTGTTGTATCAAACCTGAATACAATAGAAAAATAATAGTTTTAGAGGTGTACTAAGCAAAATGAAGAAGAGACTCCCAGAAAAATGAAGGTTAATGCAATAACTTCATAAATACAATATATATTTGTCATTTTTATAATTTTACTTAGCACTTTTAACATATCTTTTCTATAGTATTAAAGTAAAAACTAGAGTTCTGCTTAAAGATATTAAACATTGACAGAAAACATTAAGCAGTTATATTATTTATTCTTGTTAGGTTTCTTTTCCTGAGACTTAAATTTCAAATTTATTAGGCATCAAATCCTTTTCTGTAGCCTTCAGGGCTCTGTAACCAGTATTCCAGAATTTCAATTAAAGTACATTTGCCGTTATTTGTTATCTGGATGCAATTTCCCTCTATGCAGACTGGAAGCAAAAACGTAGCTTCATGTAAAAAAATATATTATGGTTTACTTTTTCAAACACAGCCATGGCAGACTGAAGATCTGAAAAGGAAATACATTACACAGAAGGATGTTGAGCTGTGTTCTCCAGTGAGGTCTAAAAGTTCATATAATTTTATGATTGCTATTCTGCTAGTGCCCTTTGACCTTCATATATAATTTCATGCTCTTTTAATTAACCACTTAATCTCTTTTATTTTCTTTTGATATGTAAAGTTTTTTTATATTAATGCAAATGAAAAACCAGAGGAATTATGCTTTGGTAATAATAACAGTGAATGAATATAATTTTATTTTTTAAAAGTATATTGTTGGTCAATAGTAATAGTTATTATTCATTGAATACTATGTGCTGGTCCCTTTAATAAACAATACACACATCATCTCATTGTCCTTTCCAGCAGAAATATTTCCCATTTATAGATGGAACTAAGACTGAAATTAAGTGGTGCTACAGAGTAGGCAATGAAGCTAAGATCTGAATATCAGTTTGCCTAAGATAAAAATCTATATTTTGCCATGCAATCTCCACTGTATTTTTCTCTTTTTTAGTAGTCTCATATTTTGCTATTAATAAATACATGCAATTGAAATGTAAGCATTGATACTGGAAGTGACTGACTTGGTATTATTTTATAAAAGAATGTAATTAAAATTGAGAAAAATTAGTTCTCAAACTTTTAGGTAAGCGCAGTAAAGCCAAATTTCTTTTCACTAGCTTTAAAAAACAAAATCAACCTTATATTCCAACCTAATTATCCTCTTAAAAGTATATTGCTAAAACATTTGCAGCATGTACAAAGAAGGAAGATGAAGCAGTATAAATACAGGCACACAGTGATTATTCCAAAATCCTAGTACTGAAAAATGAAGCTTAATACCAGTTAAGCTGTCACTAAGTCAGAATTATAAGTATAGTTAGGTAAAATTCTTATAATTGCATATGATTTTCAGAGTTTGGAAAACAATTTCCTGGGCAAATGTTTTTAAATTGTCCTAAATGTTCCTGTCTCTATCAAGTAGTGAACATTATCTCTGGTTTATGCAACAACATATTAATCATTTCCATTCTTTCAAGATGACTACCTGGTAACATTAACATACAAATATAGAGTGATCACTACATTATTATGAATTCCTTTCACTTGACACACTTGAAAAAATCAAATTAGTCTCTGTTACTTGGTATGGTGCATTGTTCAAAAAGTGAATTTATCATTAAATCACTGGCCTTGAAAATTAGGTATTAATTGAAATTTGACTATTAGAAAATTATCTCAGAGGAACATCATTTAACATGTAATTCTCTTAAATTGTGACATTATAAAAGAGGTTACTGGGCCAAAGCTTGTTTATGCCAATGGCATAAGTTACTGTCATTTCTATTTCTGAGAGCAGTGAATGCTTATCAACCCTCCCTTGTCAAATTTTTAAATTATCTTTCAACCAAGTGTAAGCTATTTAAGAGAATTATCCAGCCTATGACTTCTCTGTACCTTTATTTTTATCTATTTCTATAGATTTTTTCCTCTGTAGTGACCAAAATTCCAAACTCTACACACTATGGAAGGGGTGCCTCAGTGGCTCAGTGGG
Organism: Enhydra lutris kenyoni; assembly: GCF_002288905.1. NCBI lineage: Eukaryota > Metazoa > Chordata > Mammalia > Carnivora > Mustelidae > Enhydra > Enhydra lutris. The sequence continues at coordinate 16,004,198 of NW_019154087.1, forward strand.
TTAAGCCTCTGCCTTCAGCTCAGGTCATGATCTCAGGGTCCTGGAATTGAGCCCTGCATTGGGCTCTCTGCTCAGTGGGGAGCCTGCTTCCCCCCCCGCCTCTGCCTGCCTCTTTGCCTACTTGTGATCTCTCTCTCTCTCTGTAAAATAAATAAATAAAATCTTCAAAAAAAAAAAAAAACACAGCAGGGATGTCCGTTATCACCACTGCTATTCAACATAGTACTAGAAGTCCTAGCCTCAGCAATCAGACAACAAAAGGAAATTAAAGGCATCCGAATCGGCAAAGAAGAAGTCAAACTATCACTCTTTGCAGATGATATGATACTATATCTGGAAAACCCAAAAGACTCCACTCCAAAACTGCTAGAACTTGTACAGAAATTCAGTCAAGTGTCAGGATATAAAATCAATGCACAGAAATCAGTTGCATTTCTCTACACCAACAACAAGACAGAAGAAAGAGAAATTAAGGAATCAATCCCATTTACAATTGCACCCAAAACTATAAGATACCTAGGAATAAACCTAAGCAAAGAGACTAAGAATCTATACACAGAAAAATATAAAGTACTCATGAAAGAAATTGAGGAAGACACAAAGAAATGGAAAAATGTTCCATGCTCCTGGATTGGAAGAAGAAATATTGTGAAAATGTCTATGCTACCTAAAGCAATCTACACATTT